>NC_051180.1:9554021-9885271 GCF_013339695.2 Rhipicephalus sanguineus | reverse complement strand
ATACTGGGAGTGCAAACACAAGAGAGAAGTCAAGACACCACAAACGCCACAGACGGTTAGTCCGAGATTGTGGTGTCTTGACTTCTCTCTTGTGTTTGCACGCCCTGTCCTTTAGAAAACATCTCTGAGTTTGCAGATGGCCGGTGCACGTCCCCAACATTCTCTTGCCGTCGAGCCATCCGACCCATTGTACTCGCTCTGCGAATGCCGGCCCTTTCTGCTCGGATTCGGCGCGCATACTTTATTAATAAATTTAGGCTGATACCAGCTGCGCTGTGTCACCGCGCGCGCACGTGTGTGTGCGTGCGTTTATGTGTAATGCGCGCACGAGACAGCAGGCAGAAGTACGACGTTACGTGTCATTTTCAAATCATCAAATTCATATCCAAAGCTTTATAAACCAGCGCTCCTGGAGTTACTGCGCAAACGTCGCCACCACCTGTTGGAGGATCTGCGGCCACCAAACAAGTGCTCACTTTCTGCGAAGCCCAGCCAGAGAAGCAGAGCCCCCTGCGTCACGGCTGAGCGCACACCGCGGGAAAAAGAGCGCCGGCATCCCCCTCGTTGGTTCAGTGGTGGGCACTGGGTGCCCAGCACCCGCAGAGGCAGCAGGGTCATCGGCCCTCCTTCGTGCCAGAAGAACAGGGCTGAGCCTTGTGCTCGCTCTCACGCTCGCGTTGTCGGCGACCGCCATTGCGCCTCCGTCACGTGCCCTGCGTGCGACTTGAGCGTGCATCTACTCCGGCGGACAGGCGCGCATTCCACGCTTCTCCCTAGAACGGCCGATCAGCAAACTCTGCGGTGGACTGTTACGTTGGACGTGGAAAACACGAGTAGCACCAGCTATAACAGCGCACGAATTGCTTGTCCCTCAAGATCTGTGTGCCTGGCTCGTTAAAAGGCAACACCTGCTAACATTCCAACGCAGCAAGACAGGGCCAACTGCAATCTTCTCCGAAAATTCGCACAGAATTATCAACTGCGCGTTAATCCAATTCGCTCACTATTCCTGTCAGGAAGGAGTACTTGTAAGAAGTCCCGCCAGCAACAAGACGTTTTCTTAGGCTATTTGTCTGCATTAAATTATTGGTTTAAGTGATCACAGAGAAATAGAACGAGCTAGGCACAGCCTCAGAGCAAAAAGGAAAGCTAAGATGTTCTTCTCAGCAAAAACTCTTTCGTTGTTATGTGTTAGTGGAAATGACCAAGCGAGAAAAAAGAATGCGGGAAGTTTGCACTGAGGTGCGCAAAGCTTAGTATGTAGTACAAGGTGCTCCGCTACTTTGCGCGCAAGAAAGCAATAAAGCTTTCATAAGCGCTTGTATATTGTACTGATGTGTCCATGCTGCTTCGATACATAAGAAAGGTCTACCTTTGCCATGACTAGCACTTATAACTAGACGTATCGGCAACACTGTGCAAGTGCAGAGCCAGCAGCACAGTAACTTTAGCATAGTTATCGAGAAAAAAGAAAGACAAGAAGAAAGATTGCCGTAAATTGCTAACGTATACACACAACGAAAATCAGTGCTATCCATCTCAACGGCAACACGAAAGGAGCAGGACGACGAAGAGCAAATGTGGAGGAAATATAGAAAGGCATAAAATAGTGCGCGCGCGCACGCGCGCACACACAAACACACACACACACACACACACACACACACACACACACACACACACACACACACACACACACACACACACACCAGGGGCGGCGCCAGTGGGGGGTTTGGGGGGGCTCCAGCCCCCCCAAAATTTCCGCCTGCCCCCCCTTTGCCCCCCCAAGAGAAAGCATAGTCAAAATACAATGCATATGTTCCCAGCCTCTCTGCCCCCCCTGAAGGAACCCACTTGTCATGGGTGCCCCCCCAGTAAAAAAATCCTGGCGCCGCCCCTGACACACACACACACACACACCGACATTATCGCGTGTCAGAGATCGTATAAAACAGCCAAAGCAAGAACGGGAAAGTGCAGCAAGAAAACTACGAAAACTTTGTTACTTTTCGCGCGGGTAAAGAGTTTTCATTCCGAAGCACAAGCGAAAACGAGCAGCCGTCTATTGCGAGGCCAAAGGCGGCGCGTACGATTGATGGGCTTTCGCAGCGCGTTAAAGCGCCTTACACAGAAGAGCGAAAGAAGCGTGCATGTCGGAAGAGAGAACCAGGGGATTATCTCGGCCGTCGATACGAGAGGGGGGGGAGAAAGCAAAACACGCTGGAAGGCCACAGCCTAAAGTGCTGGGGCAACATCGCGACGGCTCGAAAAAAGAATAAGTGCTCGTGATCCGCGGCCCGTGCGCCGCCTGAGCAAGGGAAAGGGGCGCGTGCGTCATAAAAGGACCACGGCGAAAACGGCCAAGTCGACGAGAGCGCTCTCGGGGCGTTGGGTGTCGCGCTGCTGCCTCGACAGAGGCGGTTGCCATGGGGACCGCGCGCCCGTCCAGAAAAGGGCGCCTGGGATGCGTCCACAGGTTGCCGGACACCCTCCGTGGCACGGTTTTCCTCTGAAAGGTGGCCTTCGTCTGCCTCCACTACACCGACATCTTTGGCACTGTTTGTTTTCCTCGCCACGCCCACCAACATACAAGCTCGGCATGACGTCTCCGCTTGCGCTAGTGTGCGCGCGTCAAATGACTCGCTACCTTTCTTATTTTGCGCACTCCATAAGATAAAAGAGAGCTTGTAGTTCGGCTAGTGAGCACGCTGTTCATGTTTAGCATAATGTGAGCGATAACTCCACAACGCGGCGCCGGACACAAACTGAACTTTAAAGCGCAGGACATCGCAACAGTGCATGTACATCCTTCAAAACTACTCTTTCAAAGTCGGATAGCTCCGGTGACAGCATAGGGGGGAAAGAAGTCAAACAGATTAATGCAGTACTACTTTATCTACATAAAATTAATATAATACAATGTGGATACTAGGAGTTGGGGAATAATATTGGTGTGGTAGAGGTTTGTGTTTCCTGTATCCAAGGCTCAACAGATTCGCTTACGTAATCTTACGGAACGATGACACAGCAAGTGCGAACGAAGTAAAATCGGTAGCTGAAAGAAAATAAACATCACATAAAGCAAAAAAATAGAATGACCAATCATCAATGCCAAGCTTCAATGACTTAAGGAGGCCTCCTCTAGTCTCATCTATAGCAAATTCTGCTAGTTATAAAAAAAAACAACAACGTAAATCTCATAACATATGACTACCCCAGCCAAATGAGTAAAAAAGACAATTCGGCCAAGGAAAGCACAGGGAGAACTGATTGTTCTCTTTAACAGTAGAGTAGTATATATAACGTAAATTCAAATGAATTAAAATGCACGAAAAATCACCCTTTTCCGTCGGTGGGATCCGAGCCTTCGAATTACGCGTCTGATGCCCTAACAATTGAGCTACCACGGAAGGCGTAATTCGAACTTTGTGGGTTCGGATCCCACAGACGGAAAAGGATGATTTTTTGTCCACTTTAATCCACTTTAATCCATTTATAAGAAATTGTGGATAAAACGCGTTTAAGTTAGGCACTATGTGACTTATAGGGTCGTCAGTAGCGCGCCGTGGTAGCGGGTAAATCATGGAGTAAGGTTTCAGAAGACGTAATCAAGATAGCTGGAAGTCAGAAGCTGTGACGGCTCGTTAAGCGCGCCGAGTGTTCGACTATCAAGAATGTTTGGACACGCCGGGTCGAAAGGGGAAATCCTAGGCGAGTTAACGAGGTGAGAGAGGCCAGCACGTTCGGCTTGACTCTGAGAAACGGAGATAGCAGCGTCGCTCGGGCTTTATCGGCTCCGATGTGAGCGAAACGCCAGCGACGCTAGGCATCAGCTATCCCGGACGCAGACGAGATCAATACGCGCTGGCGAACGCGTTGCTCTGCATTTCCGCTAGCCGACGGTTCTCGTCCGGAGCGCGTGGCCTGTTTATTTGCGCAAGCGGGGCTATTTCCAGCAGCACTCGTTTTCCTCCGACCACGTGCCCAAAGGCGCTCGGACAGCCACAGAGGCTGGCGGTGGCCGAACACGCAAAGCTGCGGTCGCCGACTGCTTGCCCCTGCGATCAGCTTGGGCGCACATAGCGCTCAAGTGTGCGTGTGCATGCCCGTACTGCTTTTGTGTGTGTACGATCGCTGCGTTGAACAGCAAGGAAGGAAACAGAAAAAGGAAAAGGCAGGGAGGTTAACCAGAAACACTTCCGGTTGGCTACCCTACACTGGGGGATCGGGGAAGGGGGATAGAAAGACGAGAAATAGAGAGGAGGGAAGAGGGGAAAAGAGAGAGAGAGAGAGAAGAGATGCAGTGAATTCACTGCAGCGTGCGGGATTACCACAAGTCAGAGGCGTTCGCACAAGCCCGTCGTTCTCAAAAAACACGAGTGCTTTCACTGCCTTGTGGGCCATCGAGAGATGTGGACGGTGCTGTAGTAGCACCTGCACGGAAAGTGGCCGATCATCCAGTCGCCGCAGTGCGTTGGACAGTACTTGTCTCTCCGAGGCAAAAAGAGTGCAGTGGCACAGCAAGTTTTCGATGTTTTCTTCGGTGCCGCAAACATCGCATGCCGCGCTGTCAGTCATTCCGATTAACGTTGTATATGCCTTCGTGAAAGCAACTCACAATTAAAGGCAATAGAGAAGCGAACCTTCGCGTCGATGAAGGCCGGATGGAGGTCGGAGTTGCAGTGAAGGGTTCAGTTGATGTAGTCTGGTATGTCTTATGCTTGGTGCGTTCCACTCCGTCAGTGTGAGACTGCGGGCCAGTTGTCGAATTTGCCTTGCAGCGTCTGTCATTGAAAGCGGAATTGGAACGATGTTTGCTTCCTGACGTGATGCGCGAGCAGCGTGATCTGCGGAATCATTTCCACTGATACCACAATGGCCAGGTAACCACTCAAAGTCAATATAGTGGCCTTTTTGAATCACGTGGTGGTGAAGTTTCACGGTTTCATACGTCAAGTGTTCGTGGCATCCTCGTCGGAGAACTGACCGCAGGCACTGTAACGCCGGTTTTGAGTAAAAAAAACACAGCCCATTTACTTGGTCTTTCAGTATCAATAAACTCTAGTGCGCTGCGCAGAGCCGCGAGTTCTGCCGCCGTAGACGTCGTCGCACGTTGAACAGCTCTGGAAACGGTAATGCAGCAGCGGTTGCGATCGAGGTTCAACGCACCACACGCCGTAAGAAATGAAACGAGAGTCCTTTTACGCTTTCCCTAATCGCCGCGTATAACTCTCTTCAATGGCATACACGTTGATTCTCTTTGGAGGCCACCATACTCAGAGTGGCATATGGGAGGCGCGACTCTCCAAGAAGGAGTCAACGTGCATCTTTGAAGAGTGTTGCGTATGCCGGGAATCACCGGAAAGGCTGACAGGTACCCAGAGAGAATGGGGACACGCGCCTTCGTTTCTATGTCTGCTCACACGCATTGTCACTGAAACACCGCTTCCGCGCTCTAGCCAAAATAAAAGGACAAACGGATAAAGCTCTCATAATACATCTATAGTATAGTATGCCGCAGAAAATTATCTGAAAAGTTACACCAAGGCGTAACTTGGAACCAGCGCGGAAGGCGACGGCACCACGAAGCCAAGAATAGAACGAGCTCTGTCCACTGCTATACCGTTCAATGCTCCATTGGTATCGCAGTGGTTTGCACAGATATTTAAAGCACTCGACCACGTTACCTCATACCGAAAGCTATAGTGCGCTTCTGAGGGAGAGAAAGAAAAAAGAAAATCTGCGAAGGACTGCTAACACACTTCAATAGTGAAATATCCATGGCGCGTCTCAATGTACGACATGCGATGCCTCGCCCCCAATACGACGCTTTGAGGCGTCGTCAAGTCTCACTGCCAGTACAAGTAATAATCAATCAATCAATCAAACGTTTATTTAATGTGCCCAGGAACAACCGTAAGGTCTTTGTACTGGCGCACGAAAAAACAAAAACAAAAAAAAACAAGAAAAACAAAGGAAACATTCATAATAAAATATCAGGGATAAAAAACGTTACAAAATTGCACATATACAACTATGCGCAGGCAGAAAAAAAAATATCAACAGTGTACAAGGCTATGTAAGTACAGTGCAAAGCTCGGAGCAGAACAACGACTGGGAGCTGTGAAAAACATCGAGCTCCAAAAAGTAAGCATTGTAAAGACGTTGTATCCTGCCAATGGTCGAATGTTCACAGAGGCAGGCGGTTACATGAAAAGGTCTATTCTCTCTGGTCAGCTTACGTGGAATTCAGAAATTAAGACACTTGAGCAGTACAGGGCAGGATATGATACCATGCACAAGCTTGTAAAGAAATAACAGATCAGCGCGATTTCGTCGGCAGCAAAGTGATGGCAATGATAATAATCCAGCAGCGTTAGAACGAGATCCAGAGTCATTTCTAGCGAAACGATGGTTGTAAATGCTTAGGAATTTTTTCTGGACTCGCTCAATGGCGTTGCTGCTGGAATTAGGAATGCCATTCCAGATCACAGATGCATACTCTAGTTGAGGAAGACATAGCGCGGTGTACAATTTTCGGAAGGGCACAGGAGAATGGAATTCTCTAGACATTCTGCAAACACAGCCTAGGGTGCGAAGACCCCGCAAAGCAACACGCTTAGCGTGAGCAGAAAAGTGTAAGGTGCTATCAAAAAGAACACCTAGATCATTGATCTCACATACCTTACACAATGACACAGAATTGACAGAATATAAAAATGGCACACTAGATGTTTTTCGAGTGAAACTCATTACCTTGGTTTTTGAAATATTTAGGGAGAGGTTATTGCTCCTGCACCATTCAGAAAAAGAACACAAATCAGATTGCTGCAAGCGACAATCGATAACTGAATGAATTTCCTTAAATATCTTTATGTCATCGGCATACAAAAGGAAAGAAGAATTCCGAATGACAGAAGAAACATCATTAACATAAATTAAAAAGAGGAGTGGGCCCAGTACCGACCCCTGAGGAACCCCGCTAGTAGCTTTATACAAAGAGGACGTTTGGCCATTAACGGCAACGTAACATAATCTATCAAGAAGATAGCTATGGAGGAGATTCACAATTGAAGGATCAACATCAAAGTGTGCAAGTTTATCCACAAGCAGCGAATGGCTGACAACATCAAAAGCTTTGCTAAGGTCACAGTAAATAGCGTCAACCTGTCCTCTCTGCGAAATAGGCGTGGAGACTTGCATCATGAAACTGGCAAGATTAGTGACAGTTGAGCGGCCAGCGAGAAACCCATGCTGATTCACAATCAATGAATTTTTTACATCAAAAGACAATATTTTGTGAAGAGCAAGCTCAAAGATTTTGGATGCGGCACAAAGAAGGGAAATAGGGCGGTAGTTCGAGACGTCACTTTTACAGCCAGACTTAAACACTGGGAGAACACGAGCAGTTTTCCACATGCTAGGAAACGTTGAAGCATGCAGACACTTATTAAATATGGTAGTCAATACTGGGACAAGTATACTGCCATAGGCAGTATACTTGTAATAATAATAATAATAATAATAATAATAATAATAATAATAATAATAATAATAATAATAATAATAATAATAATAATAATAATAATAATAATAATAATAATAATAATTACCGTGTGACGTCATGAATTGTCATCATCGATCGCACACGACTAGCCCAAACCTTCACGTTAATAAGTCACATCTTCGATCGGTGAACGGCGGGCCGATCCCGGAGGCTGTGCAGAAAACTTAAGTGCAGCAGTACGATTTCGTACGTGTTTCGCCGCGTCAGTCGAGTTTGAGAAGCTGCGTTGGCGCGGTCGTGCGTGACAAGTATGGGTCGACCGCTCACCGTGAGAACGCCCGAGCGTGCTTATCAAGAACGCCGACGAGAGCAGAGACGGGCGAGCGAAGGACAGGTCTACTGGTCATACGCCTTCGGAGAGTGGAGTGGCTCCACATTTTTTACTAAAACATTCATTGTACTAATGCTCTCTTAGGGACGCTGTGGCGACGGAGATGCCACGAAATTCGTTTCGATGCATCTGTACCAACCACAGCTGTAAAAATAGTAGCGACCAATAGTGCAGGTGAACGCAAATGCGGCTATCAAGGGAGACAAAAAGGTTCAATGGATGGAAATACGCATCGGAACAAAGGCGGACGTATGTAGATAGCCTCAGCAGTTCCCCCAGGTCGTTCTAAATTATGGTGCGGGCTCAGTTAGCCCCATTATACGGTCGCGAATGGGAAATCACGACAAGGTGTACAAGGTGCCTATGCACACGAAGATGTCCAAAGCAACTACTAGCAACTTGGGCTGATGAAAATCTCGAATATTCCTCTGACAGAATTAATGATCCGAAAATTTACTGTTGGCGGTCTTAGAAACCTGCCACTAAACAATGCGAAATTGATTTTCTTGGTCGAATGCATTACAGCTCCATAGGAATTAAATGCTGCCGCCGCATTCGGCAATCGAAACCATGACTTGCTCTGCAAACGGACGTCTAGCCACTGTAACACACCGGCGTGTAAAAAAAAAGAGAGAGAAACAGAAAAGAAAAAAGGTATACGCACACGGTAGAAAGAAGGCATCGCGTTCGCGTTGAAGCATCTTTTAGAGAAAACCGATACAGCTATTCGGGGCTGTGCAGGGGCTGTTGAGTGTCACCGTCAGTGTTTAGAAAATGGGGTGATGCAGAACAAAGCGTGCGCGGCCTGTGGTGGGTTCTCGGCACGTTGACTGCAGGCGCAGCCGGTCGTTGAGTGAAGCGCATCGCGGAGCGGCAAAGAAGGCTCGCTTCCCTGATGGCGGCTGTCGGGAGGCAGTCATTACTTATCGAACCGCAGTAATCAATGGGGTCCACGGATCCAGTTTCCTGCGGCCTCCCTTCGGCCGACCGCTAATGGCCTCCTGACCTTGCGCTCCATCGACTCCTTGTGCAATGCTGCCACTCGACCGCCACAGCACACCACGTTGGTTCAAGCACGCGACTCCATAAAGGAAAACGTCATCAGCCCTCGTTTTGGGTTCACGCTGAAACCACGCATTGTATCAAGTTCTCCCGGCATGACGTCCGGCCCGTTGACATCGTATCCACTGCAAGATCGTTAACTGAGCGCCTGCTTATCCGCGCCTCACAGACGACTGCGCAGGCGGGCTAAGAGGTTGTCGCCCTGCATACCAGGAAATATGACGACCTTGATCTCCGCAAGACTTACGCTAACAAGAGATGTTGCGTTTTTGAACGAGGCATTTTATTTTCCTGGAGGCGAAATCAAAGGCGTTCTGCCGAATTAAGGTCCAGAGCTATCGCGCATATGTGTCACACGTTATAAGGCGCCGCCGGAATCCAGGTGTGCTATCTTCAAAAGTATTCCACACATACGCTATATACCGTGCTTCATCTACGCTTTCCATTGCCCCCACCACTTGTGAGTCGGCTGCTGTTGTGATCTCATGACAGGTTTCGCTGTAAGGGTGCTCCTGAAGCAACTCGTTGACCCAGGAGGTGAATCCGTGGAACAGTGCCCACCCTGAAATCTTATTTACGATGTTCACCTAAAGTCTCCATTCTTGGTTAGGGCCAACTAGACGTGTGGAGAAGCGCAACTGCCGATTTTGTCTATTGTCAATCGCTTCAGCCAGACGCTGCATGCTGAAACAGTTGTTTTCTCGCTGGGAGTTGGTGCATGACGCCGCCAGCTGTCTCAATTTTACGTTGTTTTAGAACACACCAATCCTATTTAATAGGCAGCGTTAAAATGCACGCCTCAGTGACTGCTCTGTCTCTTGTTTCTACAGCCAGATCTCGATAACTGGGTTTTTACTGACAGCGTGCTCCGAAAGAAATCTGGAAGCCGAAGACACGTCATGAGCGCCATGTTTTAAGTGCCATATTTTATTCCCCGGTCACGCATCAGAAAGAATGACCGGAGGAACGTACGCGTGGCCTAGATTAGGATGTTAATGATATTAAGAAATGTGCGCTGGATCATGAATAAAACTTCATCTCTCTTCACACCAAAGCAAGCGTACAATGTGCAGCTCTTCACACACTGTACATACGGGCTTCACCTGTTAGATGCTAGTGAATGCCGCACATGGCCGCGTTCCTGCTGCGATTATAAATTAATATCTCCAAGGAAAGTTCTATCCTTCATACACAGAGCATAAAGGAGGACCAGTGTTTCCCGAGAATTCGTGATTAACCTTCGTTTTGAGAAGAGCGTAGAGAGTGCGTGCGCTTCGTGCAGCTGACTCGTGCAGCGGTTGAGCACGCGCACAAATGCGTCTTCGCACGCGGCTCCTTCAGAGCGTCATTTCTGTCCGCGCGTGGAAGGCAGGAACCGATGTGAAAGCAAGCAGACGTCGTGTGTAAGCCAGAAAGGTAGTCGCGTTCGTCAATGCGTCCGTTCGAGAAGAAAGGCCGCACGGCGGAGTACACACGTGAAAGGCGAGCTCACAAGAGCCGAAGAAGCGAAAGCTCGGGACAATAGAAGCAGCAGCAGTTCAGGCCTGCGCATCGATTGCCGATACATATCGTGCCGGCGACAGCAGCCATCCGAGGCCCGGCGGCGGTGTATCATACTGCCGTCGTTGCCTACGCGCGCTGGAAGAAGCAGGGGTGGAGGAGCGCGCCACGCCCGTGGCAGCAGGCCAACACGTGTACGCGGTCGCGCAAACACGACCCGCCGCCGACACAATTGGCGCCTCTACCACCACCACGGAGGCCGCAGTGCACTACGAGGCGAAAGGAAGCGACGCTGCCGTCCGAGCTTCGACGAAACCGGCACTGCATTTCAATACAAGAAATACACGGGCGCCTGCGAAAAAAAGAAAACAAAATACGTCGACGCTTGGATAAAGATAGTCAGAGTGACACTATTTTTCATTGTGCGAATTAATCCGGTAAACACGTAACACCATGGCTTTTCGAAATAAAGTAGATTATGCGGCCGCCAAAAATGTCCTTCCCATTACTTAGTATATTCAAAACACATTTAAGCGACTGCATCTGTGCAGCGTCAAATAGGTGCTACACCGCATAAAACATGCCACATAGGAACGCCCACTTCGAATTTGTCGAGACGTCAGCAGTGTGGCTGCTTTCTTAAGACTGGAAGACACCAAGATTCCTTTCAGGCATGCTGATGAATGAGCACGAGAATGTCTTGAGGGCTCTCACAGGGAGCGCTTTCCTCTGATGCTGTTCAATGTGTAGAAACTGCCCAGATATTGCTCAAACAATTGTAAAATCTGGTTAGTTAAATCAGGTTTCATGACACAAAAGCAACTACGGCTAAGCTGAATAGTAAAAGCGTCTGCTAGTAAAAACAACAGGTCCTCGCCGATGCGAGCCGTACCCGTCCTCAGCCCCCGCTGAAGCGCCCCCGTTGTGCGCACGACAGACAGAGATCGGGTTGCAGCAGCATGTCGATACGCCATCTCCTCGCTGTAATCTTGGACGACGATCAAGCGCCGGCATTACGTCTTGTGACGCGTACTATCTGAAGATGAAGGCTTCGGTTGGAGAGTGCTACTGAAAGGAAATCCACGCTAGGTAAATGACTACAATTGTTCGGGGGCAAGGGGAGAAAGGTAAGCCGCGAAGGTGTATGTCTATAACAGGTAGACATCCCGCTACCAGTGTAGCTGCCGATGAGATAACGAGACATTGTTAGATGCGGCTTTGGCGGGTCCCGGGCGCCACACGTGTCAGATAAGCTTTGTGAACGAGGATCTCAGGTGCCTAAATCGCTGCACCGAATTACCGAGTGAAAATCCCGAGAAAAGAACAGCGCCGGCGGATCCGGCGGGGGCGCAAGAAAACAATTTTTAATCGGGGCCATGCCGTTGAAGGCGACACGCGAGGCAGGCAGCCGGCCATTGTAGGTTGCGACACGAGAGCGCGGCGGAGGAGGCAACGCCTGTCCGAGCAAGAAGAAAGGGGCACACAACACGGCGACGACGACCAGCGAGCGAACCCAGGGCGCACTTTTGGAAACAATTTGCAGAGCTCCATCCATCATGGCGAACCCGCGCGGCTCGGGAGCAGCGCGGTATTGGCGGCGAGGCTGAGCCGCCCCAAGCTGTCGCTATTTGCCGCTTTGCAAAGGTTTTCGCGTCAAATTGATTGGGAAAAACGAGCGGCCTCGGCTCGTCCGGCCTGCACCGTAGCCGAACTAAGGCATCCGACATTCGCGGGTGTTGCGTGCACTGCTCGGGAACACGCATTTCACAAGCACGTACAAGACGTGCTCGAGTTATGTCGGATGCCTCCACTGTTCTGCGGATATTTTGACCGCTGTGTACAGTAGGAAGTTTAGCACTACGCTAAAGCAATACTCAGGTGCATAGCTACAGTGAGAACTGAGATGTGTGCGACACTGCCACGGCGCTTGTTGGATACAAGGAAATAAAGCTGCAACTCACTGGCTCAGTTACGGAGCAAAAAGCATCGTAGTGTAGCGTGATCTCGTATAGCGAGCACTTGCAGCTCAGCCACCAACATCCTTCTCTTCACCTTCGTGAGTCACAAAAGAACGCGCTATATTAGTGAGACTCACTGCGTTAGCAGCTTACAGAAATAAATAACCGTGCCTCATAATATCGTTAGATTTTAATAATGATAACTTCTGCGGTGTTACGTGCCAAAACCACGGTACGATAATAAGGCACGCCGTAGTGGAGTGCTCCGGATGATTTCGGCCCCCCTGAGGCTTTTTACCGTGCATCACAGGTTGCGAAATGCACCACAGTCCTGTGGCATTTCGCCTACACCGAAAAGCGACTTCTGCTATACCAGGATCGAACACTCGTCTTTCAGGTCGGCAGCCGAGCACCGGAGCCACTGCGCCACCGCAGCGGGCTATGATTAGGCTTAGGTTTGTGTTTTTTAACTCTCAGTAGCATTTAACTCAAGTACGGTGGTTGACCATATTTTGGTGTGCTCGCTTCACGAAACAAAGCTGTCTAATCTGATGTCTTAGAAGACAATTTCTTAGTCGCACGAAAGCGATGCCCGTATGCTGTGGCTTTGGCTCAAGACGCCCATGACCGACAGGGGCCACGACTGCGTTAGGAGGCTGGCCAGGCATGAGCATGTGACTTTACTCGGCTCAAAACTGGCTAAGTAGATGACAGGCTCTTATACATAAGCCGATTGGTTTAATGAGTGCTGTGTCGTGTGTGAGCTACTCAACAAGGCAGAAGTGGCGGCGACAGTCAGCTGACTTCGGGTGGGTTCGCAAAGCTAGATTCGCTTTAAAGTTTTTCTCCAGTATAACTAAAGCACAAAGCGAAAAATTCAACGCGTATATTTGTCAACGATTTACAGGTGCTACGTCTCGAAGCTACTGAGGTATCCACCATGGATAGTAGGAATCGAGCGTCGTAGTTATCTGTCCTCGCCGGTCTCGAACCTGTAACAGCGCACGTTCTGACCGTGCATGAATGAGTGAAGCAGCAAATTTGCGGAGCACTGAAAGACGGTTCCATAAGACAGTCCGTTTACTATTCAAGCTACATAACAGCCAAACATGGGCCCCGCCACAGCTCCTTCTTTTGCGGTTTGAGGGGCTATTACGACGAAGGTCAACGAGGCAGTCGTCTCGCCTTGTAGAGCGACCTAGAGCTATCTCATCCGATAAAAGTAAGTATTCCGAGCAGGAGCAGCAACGAGTGTGCTCCGTAGAACACCGTGGCCGAGAACGACGCCAAAACCAGCGTATAACTGCCTCGCGGCCGCGTCAGTGCGATTGACGCGGCGACGACACTCGTCAGCCAGGTACGGCCACACCCGCCACCCTCGCGGACCGGTGCTTACCCGCACACACCTCGACGGCCTGTCCCCGTTTTGGGCAGCGTCCGCGACGGGCGACGAATTCTCACGGCGCCGAGAACGTCCGACAAAAACACACGAGGAGCGGGGAGGCTGTTGCATTTAGCAGACGCCAAGGCGGCAGCGCTGGAGAGGAGGCTGGAGACGTTTATGAAAATGCAGCCGGGAGCGCGCGCAGCTATTTCGGGTGGCTCGCGCGCCGGCGGCCGACGTCCGCGCGGAATCGATCGCAGGGAAAGCAGCGTGGTGCGTCCACGGGCGTGCACTCGCAAGACGACGGCGACGACGAAAACAATTTGGCCGCGCAAGCACTGACTGACAAGTCATTAGCGATATTACGAGTCCAACGAGAAGCGAGGGAAGCGATGGCGTGCGCGCCCGTCGCCCCGTTTCCGACTTCGCATGGCCCGACGTGCACGCCACAAGGGCGCGCATACGTGCGAGCATGCGTCGGTGTTGTCGACGCGTCATTAGGTGGACGGCAACCCACAAACCGCGTGTATGGAAAGGTCCCGATTGCCTACTGTAGGAAAGAATTAAGGAATTCGATTCGATCTATTCCGAGAAGATGCGCTGTCCTGAACAGCCCGAGGAGGGCGGGGGATCCGATACTTCAGAGCGGAATCAGAAGTGACTGATTCGGTTATCGACGTAAAGGGAATACATAAACTGTGAGCGCAAACGCTGACAAATGTGTCTACTGAGGAAGTATATGGACACCGTGACTACAATAATATACCGTAATATGCGAAAAATACCGATCGTGAAAGCAGGCATGATATCTCCAATTCTACTGTCCCTGATCAATGCTCTTGATCCTTGTAACCCTCAGAGCGTCAACTAATAATAATAATAATAATAATAATAATAATAATAATAATAATAATAATAATAATAATAATAATAATAATAATAATAATAATAATAATAATAATAATAATAATAATAATAATGTTGTATGCACCATTATTTTGTCTCGGCATTTCTGTTTCCAGAAGCAATTTCAATTTAGCAAGATGCTTACGATAAGTGTTATGAATTGGTTCGCCAATAATGTGATTAACGTGAACGTTTCTGAAACACAGCTTACTTGTTTCCATAACCCGTTGAAAAAAGTCATTCTAGGCCTCCCATTATTGGCTCACTGTTCCTCTTGTTCTCCGTGTACTTGCGCACCCGTTACTTATGTTTCATCTGTCAAATACCTTGGTCTACTTCTTGACAGTGACTTCACCTGGAACTCTCACCTGGCGTACGCTTGTTCAAGACTCCGTGCAGTCTCTCGTACATTATATAACATCAAATACTATAAGCCACCATCAGTTCGCAAAATGATGCTGCAAGCTTTGGGTTATATAATCCTCCGCTACGGTGTGTTACGGCATTCGGTCACTGCGCGATTCGATGGAAAAATAGAAAAACTCTATCCTTCGTTATGAAAGTTATTAGTTACAATTTTAGACTACCCTCGGGCACAGACCTTTTTAAAACATTACTATGCTCGAACTTCGATGCCCTTTCGACTGAGACGGCTGTCCTGCGGCATGTCTGGTCAAACAAGTATAAGGTTACTTACGTTCCTACGCACTGCCTCCGACCTAAAAACAGTGTTCGGGTGACTCGCTGCTCCACCAGATACGGTCAGCGCACTCGTAGCTACTTTATACCGTCCTGTCTTAGTCAACTACCCGCGAGTTCCTTTCGTGCAAAAACTAAATTTAAAGTGAAGCAACTTCTTCATCCATTAATCTTTAACTCCTTCGTGAGTTCTGTTCTTTTCATCTAGTAAATACGGTTGCGACATTAAAAACCTTAAAGGGACACTAAAGGCAAATATTAAGTCGACGTTGATTGTTGAAATAGCGGTCCAGAAACCTCGTAGTGCTACTTTTATGCCAAGGAAGTGCTTATTTTCAAATAAAATCACGTTTTAGTGGTCCGCATCGCGTTAGCGCACTTCAAATCACCCGCCTGAAATCCGACTTTCATACATCACTGCTGCCGTGCCCAACGTTGCCCGCTTTTACTGCACAGCCGCCGACACTATAGCAGCAGAGCGAAAGTAGCGGGACCAACAGCAGCAACATCGGCTATCGAAGCCATCGAAGCTTGCCGCAATCGCCGCAATGGATGTGGACGGAGAACTTGACAACGAGACATTGGCTCGCGACGCTGGACTCCAATTCAGCGACTTGAACCCCGATGAACGCGGTATGCTGCTTAGGGCTCGTAGTGCCGGCGTCGTTGCATGCGGCATTTTGTCGAACTTTCTATCAGAGCGACTTTTACGAGCGCGCAAAACACACACGGCAGTACGCGATCCCGAAACTACACTGAGACGCGACCGTGTGAGCGAAGCAGGGCGCCGGGCGAAGCGCAGTTTGGCAAAAACGGAACCTTTGAACCACGCACGCCGTTCCCCATGGCAACGCCACAGAGGTCCTTTTTTCCATGAATCAAACGAAAACGAACAAACAGCATTTCATTACGTCTTTTGATGCACGGAAGGTTATTTTTTCATTGCTGCTAGTTTGATTGCTAGTGATTTATTGTAGGCAGACTCTCATACGTCATCGGGATCACTTCGAAAATGTCCCACTCGTGGCGCTCATCATGTGATACATTTAGCTTAATCTCTCGGTAAGTAGGGCACTGGTGTTGATAATATTGCTGTTTTAGAAGTTGTCATACAATGAGCTTTCACTCTAACATAAATTGTTATTTGCCTTTAGTGTCCCTTTAAGGTGACCATATAACATCTGTTGTAGCCTGACGTCACATATCACTGCGAACCCAGTACGCGCATTCGTGTGCGACCGATCACGTGGTTCTGCGCCTATATATGGCGCGCCTTCTGATAAACTTATCAGTTGCTTCTTGGTCGGCTGTCTGCTGCTCACGTTATTACACTGGCGACGAGGATGGGATCCGCCCTCTAGTACTAGCTCAGTACGAAGCAGTATTGTTGACGATCCGCGGTCGAGAGCCGCGGACCAGCCACGGCAGCCATGGCCTGGGACGGTTGAACTCGGCGGCACTACCTTCGGCAAGAGGCAACGCAGTCTTCGGGGAAAGCAAGCCGATAAGTATACTGCCCTTTTACTGAACAATGGCGCGACTAGGCAAGGTAAACGAGTGCGACGAGAAGGATCAGAGTTTTGAATCCTATCTGGAACGTTTTGAGCACTTCGTCACCGCAAATGACATCAAAGAGGAAAAGAAGCTCGCAGTATTCTTGAGCGTGATAGGACGACGAACGTACGAGGTGCTCAGAAGTTCGGTAGTACCCGCTGTTCCTGGGGACAAGTCCTTTGAAGAGGTCACAGTGCTGTTGTGGAAACGCTATAGCCCACAGTGCTCGGTCATTGCCGAACGTTGCAAATTTAACAAGCCAGCACAAGAGGAACAGGAAAGCGTCGAGGACTTAATAGTGGTCTTAAAGGGGTCATGAAGCACCCCTTGGGCTGATTGAAAAAACACATCCTGCGGAAAGCTGACACGGCTATGAACTGCTCTGCCAAATATTACAGTCGTGCGCGCCGCGTAATGGTCACAAGCGGAGCGCGAAGTTGCCGTTTCCCCAGGCACCCTCTTTTAAAACAGAGGCCGGTTCTCACTCTCGTCGGTGGGCGGGGCGTCTGTCCGCTGTACGTAGCAAGAGACATAGCATGCTTATTGGCCGATAGCCGACGTAAATCGAGAGCGGCGTTCGGATCAGATGCGCTTCTTGCTGCGGGGTGCCACCACTTGCCGGCGCCGCACTCCTCAGTACACGGTAGCCGCACTCGCGCAAGCGAATCACAGCGGGAGAGCGATCGCGTTTCATGACGCGCGCTGGCGTAATTTCTTTCCCCCATGCCATCCCTCCCTGTCTAGCTTCCAGTGCGCTCGCCGGCACGAGAAAAAAGAGAAAGCGCTGGGAGCGTGCGCCAAACCCCCGTAACTCCGCTGATTCTTGACGGATTCGAGAAATTTTTGCGGCAATCGATTCGGGAGGCAGTACACTCCGATACTGAGGCCATTAGATCATTACTTGGAAAAGTGGTTCATGACCCCTTTAAAGCATTTAGCAAGGAATTGCGATTTCGGTCAGTTTCTGCAAGACGCGCTGCGAGACAGGATAGTGGCAGGCATAAGACGCGAAGAAACGTCACTCACTTTATTTGCTGAAGAAGATTTAGCCTTCGAAAAGGCGTGCAAGATAGCCCTGGACAGAGAGCAGGCTGCGCGACAGACAGCGTTACTTCATGCAGAAGGCAAGGAAGCGGCTCTGTGTGCCTTAGCGATAAGAGGAAAGGGAAGCGAAAGGAAATGGAAGCTTCAGAAGTTCAAGGAAGCCAAGCGAGTCCGCGAAAGATGTGGCAAGGCGCATGCGACTAGTGTTTGCTGGTATAAGAACGTCCAGTGTCACAGCTGTTCACAAATCAGCCACCTACAGAAGATGTGTCCAAGTAATCGCACAGAACTCAAGACTACAAACTTGGTGGACTGCTCTGATAGTGACTCTGAATTAGATGTTTACCTTGTTGTCAATAAAGTACATTCTGGATATGAAGCGCAACTAAACGTAGAAGGGCAAGACCTCTGCATGCCGATTGATACGGGAGCATCTGTAACACTAATTCCTGAGAGTGAGGCTGAACGCATTTCCTCATATCAAGTGCGAGCTATCTCGAGTCACCCTAAAGACATACACTTCGGAACCTGTTCCAGTAAAAGGGCAATGCAACGTTGCAAAACTGAAAATTTTCGAAGGGGGTTTGAACCCCCCTCCCCTGGCTACGCCCCTGAAAAACAGTCTATGCGACAACCCGCCCTTAGTTGGCTTGAAAGGCTCGGGCTTGACTGGAAAAGTTTGTTATGAATGTAAGCGACTCTTGCAAGGTAGAGGCGGTGAAAAAAAAATGTTCCCGGGGGTGTTTTATAAGGAACCCGGAAAGTAAAGAATTATCAAGGAAGGATTGTCCTAAGCCAGAATTGTACGCCTATTTTTGGCAAGGCCAGAAACGTCCCATTTGCGCTTTGAGGTAAAGTGGAAGGCGAGCTAGAAAGGCTAGAGAAAAGCGGTGTTGTACGCCCTGTAAATCGGAGCGATTGTGCCACGCCAATAGTCTTAATTAAAAAGATGGTTCACTGAGGTTGTGCGGGGACTACGAAGTCACCATTAATCCTGTGTTAAAGACCGACCACTACCCATTGCCTAGACCTGAAAATTTGTACTCTGCAACAGCTCGCGGCATAGTGTTTTGTGTGATGGATCTTTCGGCCGCGTATCCGCAGATTCCGCTTACTGCTTAGAGTCCCGGCCACTACTAACCATTATTACGCACATGGGGCTGTTCGAGTTGCCGCGCTTACCAGTTTGGGTAGCCAGCGCGCCAGCTATTTTTCAGTCCTTCGTGGATGAGGTGCTCAAAGGCATACCGCACGTGGGATGTCACATAGACGACGTCACTGTGTCGGGAAAAGACGTCGTCAACTGTCAAAAAACGTTGCAACTAGTCCTGCAGCGGCTTAGTGACTACAACGTGGCAGTGAAAGAGGAGTGTCGTTTTTTTCAGACCACTGTCGCTTATCTCGGTCACGCTGTGCGCGCTGAAGGTATCTATCCTACAGAAGAAAAGATAAAGGCAATCACAGAAGCGCCAGAGCCCACTTGCCAAACAGAGCTAGTGGCTTACCTAGGCATGCTAACCTTTTATGCAAAGTTCTTAAGTAACCTTGCCTGCGTGACAGAGCCACTGTACCGTCTGTTGCGCAAGGGCGAGAAGTGGTCGTGACACGGGAGTGTAGCTGAGCTTTTGCTTCTACGAAACTGTTACTTGTCAAGAATGTGCTCTTTTCACGATGTGGCGAAGCCAATTGTTATGTCATGTGATGCTTTGTCGTCTGCATTGGGTGCTGTCATTTTTCATGAGACCGCAGAGGGACACGCAAGGCCAGTGGCATTTGCAAAGCGGCACAGAAAAACTATGCTCAGTGCGAGCGCGAAGCATTAGCACTGATAATCGGCTTGTATGGACGAGAGTTCACTCTTTGTACAGATCATCAGCCACTGCTCGGAATATTAGGCCACGACAAGCCTGCGCTTGCTGCATCTCGAATGCAAAGATGGGCAATTACCCTGGCAGCGCACAAATATAAACTAAAATACCGAAAGGGAAGCAATGAAGTGGCTGACGCTCAGTCTCGGCTTCCGCGGCCTATTGTAGCGGCCGACGAACCTTCCGAGTGTAATTGATGGTGTGACGAAGCATCGTCTGGTCGGGAATGAGCATGAAGAAGAAACGAAATGAAAGAACGCCGACCAAATGAAAGGTTTTATAAACATTAAAAAAGACGTTTCGGCTACGGTACGGTAGCCTTGTTCCGAGTGTCTCTTGTTATTTGACAGCATGCCCCTCAAAGCGGATGACGTGGCGCGAGCCACACGATGTGATCCCACCTTGTCTCGCGTGACGCACTTCATTCTAAATTGATGGCCTTCAGAGTGCTCTAAAGCATTTAGACGATTTTATCCACGTCGCGACGAGCTACCAGTAGAGCAAGAATGCATAACTTGGCATCAAGGGTGATCATACCTGATAAACTCCAGCTACAGGTGTTGCAGCTATTGCACGAGGACCACCCGGGACCTAGTCGCATGAAAGCGTTAGCAAGAAGCCTTGCGTGGTGGCCTGGCCTCGACCTTTCGTTTGAGAGCTACGTTCGACAATGTCCGACGTGTCAGGCCGTCCATGAAGCTGCTTCACCGGTTCCTTTGCAGCCATGGAGTTATCCCACAAGGCCCTGGTGACGCGTGCACGTCGACTATGCTGTAAAGGGCTCTCAGGCGTTCTTGGTTCTCGTGGACGCCTTCTCTAAGTCTCGCCTAAGAGGTCTCGCCTATGTAATCCACTACTGCTAACAAATCCATTGAAATGCTACGTAGCGTTCGCCGCGTATGGTCTGCCAGAGGTACTGGTGAGTGATAATGCACCGCAGTTCATTTCCGAAGAGTTCGCGGCATTCTTGAGTGTAAACGATGTAAGGCATGTCAAGACGCATCCGTATCACGCGGCTTCTAACGGAGCGGCCAAGCGTTTAGTGTAGACTACCAAACAAGCCCTGTCAAAGCATGTCTTGCACGACAAAGCTAGCTACCAGAAACACTAATTTCGGGAATGTTTGGACAGCTATCTAATGAGTTATAGGAATACTCCACACAGTACCACTGGCCAGACCCCGGCAGAATTATTTTTGAAAATACAGCCACGGGTAAAGCTCTCGTTGCTAAAACCAGATTTCGAGCTCTTCATGCGGGAGCAGCAGCAACGTACCAAAGTGCAAAACGACATGTCGCGGGGGGGGGGGGGGGGGGGGGGTTCTCGATGTTTTGCTGTCGGGGATGCCGTGTGGGTGAAGACTGTGCGAGGTGAAACAGTGTCGTGGGAAGATAGAAGATAGTGTCGTGACACAGGTTGTCAGTCCCGTAACCTATCTGGTGAAAGTGTCGCAGGCGGTGCGATTTACGCATGCGGACCACATCAGAGCCCGCCACCGAAGCCAGGATTCTTCAAGCTGTCCTTAGGCACAACCTGCTCCAACGGCATCCAAAGACACAACTCTTCCGACGGTTCCGATGGCGTGTGGGCCAGTCGCCGGGTCGCCTCTCGCAATTCCACGCGTGACCGAGTCTTCGACGTCTCTCCCTCCGGCAACTGCATCGCCCACGGCCGGAACAGCTGCCTGCGGCCAGCCCGGCGCCGAGGATGCGCCACTGGCAGCCGAACTTCCAACTCTGCGTCGTAGTGCACGTGTACGACGTGCCCCGAACAGATACCAGCCCAGCGACTTTCGGAGGCAACATGAGTGGGAAGGAAGCGTGACGTCACATATCACTGCGCACCCAGTGCGCGCATTCCTGTGCGACCAATCACCTGGTTCTGCGCCTATGCATGGTGCGCCTTCTGATCAGTTGCTTCTTGGTAGGCTGTCTGCTGCTCACGTTATTACAATATCAAACTACGCCTAGGTGTTAATGTAAACTTTTCATGTACTTTTTTTGCTATACGTTACAGTGATATTAAAATGCGTGTATATTTCTGTTCTTCCTTTTTTTCGCTTTTTATTACCTCACCGAAAGATTGCTGGTATTCTAGTATTATATGGTTATGTCGCTTTTGCTTATATGAACGCAGACTTCATTTAAGGCTAGGTGACGTCATTTGTGTCAGTTCTAACTTATTTCTTTCCGCATTGCTGTAAGCGCCCGTCTTAATTTACATGTACCTGCTACAAAAACAAAATTGTTTTCCTGCATTTCTTTTTCCCTCTTTTTTTCTGGTGTTAGCTAAAATTCCTGTGTCTGCTGTCTGTCGGTTCTGTCCTTCAAGCCCAATACGGCTTTGGCAGGCCAATTTTTATTGACGCTCTTGCAAGATGTTAATAAAGGATTATTATTAAGTGTTTACAGAATATCTCGAGAATTTAGTTCTCTTATAGCCCTCCACAAATTGTACACCGCAATATGTCTTCCACAACTTGAGTATGCGCTCGTGATATGGAATGGCATTGCTCAATCCAGCGGTAACACCATTGAACGGGTCCAGTAAAAATTCCTCGGCATATATAACCATCGCTTTGCTAGAAATCACTCTGAATCTCGTTCAAATACTGCTGGATTATTATCATTGCCATCACTTCACTGCCGACGAAATGGTTCTGATCTGTTATTTCTTTACAAGCTAGTTTATGGTATCATATCCTGCCCTGTACTTCTCAATTGTGTTAATTTTCGAATTCCGCGTAAGTTAACCAGATGGAACCGACCATTTCATGTACCCGCCTGTTTCTTCCAACACCGTAATATTCACAAAATACAGTCTCTATAATGCCAATTTCCTTGATATTGACGTTTTTCATAGCCCACAGTCATCGTTTTTATCCGAGCATTGCACTGTCTTGACATAGCATGGCACAATGCACAAAGTCTTCCCTTCTCCGTTTTTCCACATAGTTGTATATATGCAACCTAATTTTGCATTCCCGTTCAATATTTCTCGTGTTGTCTTATTTTATTCCTCCCCTTTTATGTTCATTTCTGTTTGCCTACGCGTTTTTGCTCTTATTTCTGAAGACTGCCTGTATTGTATTGCTTATTTTTGTTTTATTTTTGCATGCGCCTGCACAAAGACCTTACGGTTGTTCCTGGACACGTTAAATAAGTGATTGATTATTATTATTATTATTATTATTATTATTATTATTATTATTATTATTATTATTATTATTATTATTATTATTATTACGAGGCGCACCATAGTTGCGGACTGCCGATTAATATCGGTCAGATGGGGCTCCTTAACGAGCACTTAAATGTAAGCGCACGGGTGTTCTTTACACTTCGCCCCCATTGAAATACGCCCGCCGTGACCGGGAATCGAACCCGCGTCCTCGGGCTTTACTCACCGGCACCTCACGTGCTATGCTGCCACCACTGCGGGTGTGTCAGGGAGTCACGTGTGCAAAAGAAGCCTGGAGGCAAACGAGCGCATCGTGTCAAATGTGGTGTGCCTGTGGAAGCTGTTTAGTCTGGCCGACATCCGTCAGCTGTAACTCTGAAATCGCCGCGACGAGCTATGGCAAGAACCCGGTCGGCGCGCACTCTTTGTCCTTTTCTTCATCTTATGATTGACTATAAATAAAGACAGTGTGCTTTCGGCGACGTGCATTCGAGAAATGAGGATAGTTAGATTACATTTTTCTGTACCACCTAGTAATTTTGGTGGATAGTAAGGCCATTGGCCGGCAGATCCATTGAGCTTCACAAGATGGATGTGCAATGTAGGGGTTTCTTCAATGCTTGTGCCTCAATTGATCTATCAATAGTTGCCTAAAATGTAACTGAAGTTTGATTTGTCATTGTCGCAAACGTATGTCTAGCAAGCAAATGTTACGTTGAATTGTTATTGATGTTAACCGTCTGTGATAATTTTTTCTAAACACAATTTTTTTATCAATATGACGAAGGGAAAAGGTTCACCAAGCTTACACTGCACCTATGTGCGGTATGCTATAGTATTTAAAAATAGTTTCAGCCCATAGTTCAACCAGATTCTATCGTGTTCAATATTACGTGCCGACGTGGCATGCACACAATCCGCATTTCCGGTCACAATGTCACTAACCACTTTTCGCGCTACCTGACATTGACGTTATAATCGCCCCTGAAGTTCACTCAGCAGAATACAGTGTTAGCAGTTCACGAGGTAATGCCGTGCCAGATTGTGCGCTGCATCAGTGCTGCCGTTTCAGACGATGTCTATATCATTACTGGCCACTTGCCTTCACCCGCCCGATCGTATTGACGTAAGTGCAGTCAGATGGATTAAACGTTTCGATATTTCGGTGAAATATGTGCAGAGTAAAATAATGTTACAAAACATGACGGAGCTAATCAATTGCCTTCCACTTCCGATGCCAAATCAGCCCACTCAACAGTAAAATACCGCATGTAAGCGTAGTCATTGTTTAAAAATGAAAATCTATTTACAACATTTTCAAGGTAGCGTGCTAAAGCGACTTTGAGTAGGCTAACTTCTGTCTTTTTCCTCTCATTTTCTTCTCTTTTTCACTTAATTCACTGTAATTCACATCTGCGACATGTGAGACTTTTTCGTTGCGGTACTATAATTGACCGTCTACTGTCCAACGGATTGTGCGAGCAACTTGTGTAATGTAAGTCATGGCCACCACCATAATTACGCTTAGCTACCTAGCGCGCTTAGTGATAAATATACGGCCGAGAAACACATTTCGTTTTGAGACGCGCGCATATCTCGGTAAGCAGGCTCCCGCAACCACCGTTGCAATTGTGCAACGAGCACATCTGCGATGCAGGCGCATCCTGCGCTCTGTGCTGAATTGCCAGTGGTCGCAGTTTCTTCACCGGGACATTTAGTAGGCCGAGTTGAACAGCAGTGCAGCATGTCGAAACGTTATGGGCCGACGTGTTATCATTTGCTCCGAGTTCCTAAACTCCAAACCGAAGTGCATAGTTGCACACAATGTTGACGAGAAACGACTATCCTAGCAAGTAAAATACCGTGCACTGGAGTGATGGACGTCTTGTCGACAGCTAGAACACTGTATGCAAGTTATTCTGCCCGAATTCATCTCCTCTCATCGTCGTTTTCATACAAATGTTAAGGTGCTCGATGACGTAACTCCCTGTTGCACGCGCTGCCCTAGTGCACCATTCTTGAAACACAGGCAACCTCTATTATTTATGTGTGGCAGCCCTTCTGGTCTTGTTTTCTTCCTTGTTAAACGTATATCGCTACCAAGAAAATGAGGCACCAAGTAGCGTGGCTACTCAATATCTCTATTTTCCACAGTGGAAAATATTTACCGGCATACAACTTATCGGACATGTGCTCAGCGAGGAGTAGTTACCATAGAGGCCTATGCAAGTAAACGACAGGAACAGTAGACTAACAGGGAAAAAAAACTCAACAAAAAGAAAAGCTTCTATGACGCTTGCAACTGCCAGTGAAATATTTCAAAACAAAACAAGCTTAATCGACCCGACCACTTCGCGTAGAGCTCTGTAGTGCTTTAATAATGTCCTACACGCAAGAATAAGAGGCTCACTATAATAGCAATAATAATTTAAAAAATATTTCCATTCAGACACGAGAATGTTCAAACATTGATTCAACATTGTTTCGTTCATCTTTTTGACATCAGTCAAACTCTGCCCCAAAAACATCGATGATGTTTGCTGGCTACGTAGAGCAGTCCAAATGATTAATTTATCGTACTTATATTACTATCACAAAGCTTCATACGGCGACAATTACAATTGCGTTCGCATGCCGAAACTACAATGAAGAGGTGAAAGTACGCTCTAATTTCGTTCAGGTCGGAGTTGAGACAACATCGCAGTGGGTATGAGGTGTGCAAGAACAAACATTCGTATTACATTACAGAAATAAAGGTTTACACTGTAAATACTCACGCGACCTTCCTTATCTCTTCAGCGTCACCCTAAAAACTTGAAGCACGCTTGCGTTTCGCCTACCACTGTAGAACGCGATAGCGTAATTGGGCCCCCTTCGCGTCGCTAGCTAGAGGGGCCCGCTATAGGAAAGGAACGTCTGCCCGCGCAAGATTTGCCGCTTCAAACTATCATATAATGTATACTGTAAGCAAAGTTTCGAAGCGCCCACTACGCCTGCATACGCGCACCTATGCAGCTGCACGCTTGGTTGATGCTGTTGCTGCTGATAATGATTAATTATGCCTGAGCGCTTTGCAATGCGTGGGCCATTAAACCACCCACTCATTGCGCATTTCACATCGTGTGACGCCTGGTGCGGTTCTACGCTTCTGCAACGCAATATGACATGTGTTAACGCGACTCCTCGCCCTATATAACACCTGTATCGGTTCATTGAAGTCATAGCGCCGAAAGAACAGGGACCGAGAAAGAGGCCAGGACGTGCGCTACTCGCAACTGAGTTGTGAGCAGTGCACGCCATGTCCTCTTCCTCGGTCCCTGTCTTTTCAGCGCTATGACTTCAATGAACGTAACAAACCAACTAGCACGAAAGTCTGTTCACCTGTGTAGGGTTTTTTCCCGCAACAGTTTCAAGGAGCGGTGTGGCTCTGTGGTGGAAGACTTATTTTCAACGCAGAACGCCTGGGTTTTGATCCCGGCTCGGACCCATGTTTTTTTATTGTTTTTATCCATCGCGACTTTTGCTCTCACGGAAAACGCCGATTTTTCGTTCCCAGCCAACAACGCCGATGCCGGAATTTCTGCGAAACCAAGCTCCTTAATGTTATCACGTTAAAACGTGACGACAAAGATTATATAAGCGGAGCCTGTGTGTCTGATATACCTGGGGGGAATATTCAGGGACCCAGTGATTACGCTTCAGAATTCTTTCTAGTAGAGATAAGCGCAATATCTGTAAAACGTGATTGCGAGTTGTTAATCCCACTTTCGGAGAGCTACGTCACGCTGTAATGGACCTTCTGACCATACGACATAAAATGTAATATTTCAACGCTTCAAGAAATAACAGAGTTAGCCTTTAGGCGTCTGTGTATCCTTTGCGGCTCGTATGAAAATTCGAAACTAGAACACCACGCGGAAATCACGGAGCCCAAATGTTGAGGATAACTCTACCCTCTGTATAAAGGTTGTAATACGATACGGTTTTGATATGACTACACGGTGCAGATCTGAGCTTCATGTTTTTTTCGTGTGCTGCTGAAACCTGAAACCTCAATTGTGAATCTCAACTAATAATATGAACAAGTATTTCATTCACTCTTTTCCTTTTTCCCTTTTTTCTTCATTAAATTGTTTGTACTTGTCGCGTTATTTCGATGACTGCACACACGCGTAATGTGCGTTATTGTGCTTATGCTTACGCGCGCAGATTATCTACGCCGTCACTGCATGCTGCTGTACTGTAATGGGCTGGGATTCGTCGAGTTCACTAGAGCTTTTTCTTCCCAGGCCCTCCGCTCACTGAAGTGTGAATAAAATGACTGATTGATTGAAAAGTGGACCAGCTCGATGCGAATGAATGACACGGGCGCAGTCAAGGCCTACAGAAGCCATACAAGAACGCATTGGAGTGCAAACGCGCTGGTTCGGCGTTTTGGCACACTCGCCTTGGTCGCCGGAGAAGCCAAGCCGGAAAGGAAACGCCTCAATGAACGTGGGAAGGGGTCTGGCCAGGGTTGCTCCCGGCACGTTAAATACGGCTGTCTGGCACACGGCTCTGATCTCGTCCGACGTGTGTTCCAACATGGACTCCATCCTCGTGAGGCCCAACGTGGATGGTTAATTTTTGAGAGCGAGAAAATCTGCACTGCCGAGCGATTAAGTGATTTGGGCCCAGAATATGCGAAATGATACAGCAGCCTTCGCTGGCGCATCCACTTATGCGTCTTTGAAGCAATGCCAAAAGCGACGATGTTTGGCGAACTCGTCCCGCCGATACGACACCGACAATTACGCCCTCGATTTATGGATGATTTCTTTTGCGGTGAACTTGCGCTCTAACATCTTAGAGCCTCTCCTACGTGGCCTTTAGGACTCTCCAAGAACCGCGGCGCGCTTCTCGATACGCGTGCACTCGATTGTCCTTCGTCGTTTCGTTTTTCTTCCACAGGCTATGCTATCCTCTCTCTTGTGCGTCGCAGTAGGCCGAGTCCTTCCACGAAAACTGCATCAGATCCTGGACAACATTTGTTTTTTAGGGGAGCTCTCTGCCTTGGCCTTATTCCATCGCGAATCACTATAGCGCTTTTACCGTTTAAATACAGGTAAGTAAATGCTCTAATGGAGAGCTTTTTTCGTTATTTGTTCTCAAGTTCACCCGCCGTGGCAGTTTAGCAGGTAAGGGGTCGCGCTGCTAAGCTCGAGGGCACAGGTTCGATTCCCAGTCACCGCAGCAGCGTTTCGATGGGAACAAGATACAAGAACACCGGCTGAACTTATATTTACGTACACGTCAAAGTACGCCAGCGCATGCCTGGCAACGATAGCATGGTTTTGATGTCGTGGTATTGAAATCTCAGAAATTATTATTGTTATCAAGTGCAAAGTTGTGCGCGATCGAAATTTTGCACCGTGCGAATATCAAGCGCACACAGTGTAATGACGGCAGTTTCCTTGGTTAAACGTTACTCGTTCTCAGTCGACAGTGCAGATAAAGTTACGAGCAAATAAGCAGCGTTTCATGCGAACCATTCGCGACACAGTATCGGACTATTCCGTGCTATGTCGCGCACAATACGAACGTGGTCATAGACCAGGTAAGGCCTCGTTACGGCGCCGACCACAGGAGCAGAAGCGAAGGCATGGAAGAATCGGAGATACGCTGTTCTGTTCAGCGAGGACTTGTCGACAGAGAGAAAAAAAAAATAACGGCAGGACAGTAACAGCATCACATGAAGCATGTATGCGACGCTGCGCAGTGTTGAACGACGACGCGACACATGACGTTCAAACAGCACGAAACGGGAAACGGGTGAACGTAAAAAAGAATCGCACGGAGCTTGGCATACGTTTGAAAAAAGCAGCGCACTAAGAAGGATAATAAGCGAGAGTGCGTGTCCGTTCTCTCTAGAGGAGGTGCGAACGATCACATCAGGTGGTTAAAATGAGTTACTTCACTACATCGTAACCTGGCCAACGAGATATAAGGCGATATCCTGGCGATATCAGTGACGGCATCAACAAAATCAGCGCTGAGGAACATGACTGAGGTACACCGGCGCCACAAAAGAAGCATTTGTTTGATGAAGCAGCGATTACCGCCGCAACTTGCATGTCAAGCGCGTGCACATTTGTGCCTCGTGCGTGAGGACGGCCAAGCAAACGCAAAGCTGGTGGACGCGTCAGCCAGCGGACCGCCATCGCTGTCGCCGAGGGAGGGTTCCGCGCGTCAGGCGATCAGCGCAACGCGTGACGCCGGTCGAGCCAGCACGCTGCCGCTAACAGGCTGCTGCTGCTGCCGGCGCGCAACACGCATCATCCGGCGGGAAAGAAAGGAGGGTGTCGCGAGCTGTCGCGCCTGTTGTGCGTCCCGAGTGAGGAAGAAGAAGAGGATGCCGCCGGCGGCAGCGACACTCACGGTCGGCTTGGCCTGCATCACGATCGCCATAACGGTCCCGCCGGAAGCTGAAGCAACAGACACCGCACAGGAAGCGCACGACTTCTTCGCTCCGTGCCGCTGGCCGCCGTCAGCTGACAGGCACCACCGTCAGACGCCTTGCCAGAGGTAGCGGTGGCGGCGCTGCCGGCCGGAGCCCCTCCCGGAGTCACGTGACGCGCGTTGCCCGGGCAACGGGCTCCGAGACTCGGTCTCTACTAGGGAGTCAGCGTCCCTAGCTCACTACGCGTGCGGCGCTGTCATCTTTTGGCCGCCGCCGCTTCCTCAGGGACTCGCTCGTCTCCACCACGCGGACCCGTGTACGCGCGCGCGCGCTGACTTCATTGCTTGTTTTTCATTCTGATGACTGTTCCTTGCAAGTGCTCTGCGGTTCCTCTGAGGTTGTTCTGCCATTTGTAGAGCGTCGGCACGCGCGCTATTGTATACCTCAGTGGCGCCAAGTTCGGCCTGTTTTTACATCGATGGGTAACGGTGTTGTAAGACCGCGCGGGGAAAGCCTCCAGGGGCGGAGAGGGTGAACTTTTTATGGCGCTATCTCTTGGAATAAAAGGGTCACGTGTGAGGGTGAACGATGGGCGCCGTTTCGCGCCCAGGGAGACGACGCAACTGGTTATTGGGAGACCCCAACGTCAGTTAAGAACGCCAGAACGCTGCTTCTCACTGCCGGTGTGTTTGTCCCCGTGTCCTTTTTCAAGGCTCGAGCCCATTTCTCGTCCGCGCTGTGACTGTGCCCGAAAGCACTGCGTCTTCTAAACGGGGTTGCTTATATAGTCGCCATGACTTAGGAGCGTAATGGCGTGTTATGAGCCAATTTACCCAGCTTAGAGCTTCTGCAAGTGATCAAGATGTTCACCTAACATGGCAACTACTAATAAACTGCGGAATTCGAACGATATCAGGCGGTTGCTACGAGAGTGTTCTGGCGTGCAACCAAATTGTCACACGATCGCAAATACCAAAAAAATATATTAAGGCACGAAACACAAGCAAAAGAAAAAAAATAAGCACATAAAGAAAATGGACGTGACTAGTAAAGCAATAGAATTTTTTTTTCACGTTTGAAATGCATGCAATTATGAAAATAATAAAAAAATTCACAGGGTTCTTTATGCAATCGCCTCAGACGACTCGAAGGCGAAAGCCATGTTCTTTCAACAGCGGAGCTATTTAAGGGGCCGGTAACTTGTGCGCCGTCGTAAAAAACTATCATCATCATGAACGGGCTTTCTTTATTCTCTTTAGAGCGAAGCTGTTTACAGTGAAGCTTTGCCGTGAAACTTGTGCTCCGTGATGCAAAGCTCGTCAGGTGGGTATGCGCCGCAGGAATTGGGCAAGCCCCACTACCGAGTACAGCAGGTGTGAGCGTTAAACGAAAACTCTGCGCGGCGAAGTGGGGCACGTGAAACACGTGCAAGAAAGAGAGAGAGAGAGAACAAGAGAGAGAGAGAGAGAGAGAAAGCGACAGAAAGAGAAAGAAAGAGCACCCCTACAACAATGCCCCTACAGGGCGATGTAGGTACATGTATAAATATAAATAAAGAAAGAGACACGAAAAAGAGATAGAAAAAACAGAGAGAGAAAGGGAAGAAAGAGAAAGAAATAGAAAGAAACAGAAAGACATCTTCTTTCCTTCATTCATAGCGAGGGTCTCGTTCTGGCAGTCTTGATGCCTTCAGGTAGTATGCGAGGGATTATTGGTCAGCTGCCAGCTCGTAAAAAGATCACGTGCTACGTGACGCCAACAGCCAGAAAAAGAGTGTTCCACACTCGCCGCCATGACTGCGATCAGCGCTGACTAACACTCCTAAGTATAAATGCACATACACACCCCATAAAGTGGACGGGAGGATGACCGCCGCCGTAGCTCAGTGGTAGAGCATCGGACGCGTTATTCGAAGGTCGCAGGTTCGGTCTCTGCCGGCGGCAAGTTATCTTTTCGTCCACTTTAATTTCTTCACATTTGTATCCTAAATACTACAAATTACATCCCCTATATTTTCCATGGAATGATGGTCTGTTAGTTCTCATTATTTCTCTGTTAGTTCTCTAACAAAGAAAAACGACTCCTTAAAAGACATCTTCTTTCCTTCATTGATACGAGAAAGGGGTACAAGAAAGTAAGAGAGAAAAAATAAACACAAACGAGGAAGGCCGCCCAGCTTCGCTCTTCCTTCAGGCTTGGCACCACTAGTGCGAAGCTGCGATAATTTTTTTGCTTCTCAGTCAATGTATTGATGCGCCCACGCCGCCCTCCGAAAGCTTTTGCACCTAACGGGGTTTTGCACTGCCTCCAAGATCGGAGGCATTGCAAGCTTTCTGCACCTCGTCTTGTTTGGGCTGCCTCCGTGATCGGCCCATGTTTGAGCAAGCGACGATGTCATCATCATCACGTGACGGTTTTTTGCGTGACTCGCGCTGACGCCGCTGGCGCGGGACGTCGACGCCGACGGTCAATTTTCTTGTTTGATGAGGCGCCTAAGGCTTTCGCCTGAATAAGTGCTTCAGTTTTACGTGTGAGAATCGCGATATAAATTTGAGGCACGCTGTAGTCAGGGGCTCCGGATTAATTTTGACGACCTTGCGTTCTTTAACGTGCACCTATATATAAGCACACGGGTGCTCTTCGCATTTCACCCCATCGTAATACGGCCGCCATGACCGGGCCCAAAGTGAAGCGGAGATTCTCACGCACCTGCTTCTAGCCTTCCCCGCCCACAGCCAGTGGACAAGACATCACCTTCAGCTGGCTTGCCGCACCCTGTGTCTACACTCCGGCAGCCACGAGGTCCTGCTCTTCTCGGATCGCCATCAGGGTCCTACTCAGAGCCTCTTCAAGTTTCTGGGCTCAACGGGGCTGTCATCCTCGCCATAGAGACAACTCACCCGACTCCCAGCGGCCAGCTTTCGAGGCGCCACCTCATCCCAGATGCTTTCCTTCTCCATGCCAGCCGGCGCCCTACTCACACAGAGTGTCGCTTTTTGAAGATGTTTATGTGGAGCACGTGCACCAGCTGCCCGCAACGTGACTATCTCGGATTCTAAGAGATTTGTTGCCAAGCTATCAAACACAGTTTTCTCTGGTTGTTTGATCGGTATTCCAAATAATTTCTTTTTGCGTTGTTTCGCTATTTGTGATGGAGAACAATATTAAATCGTATTGTTCTTTGTAATATCTGAATTTTCACGTTCTGGGGTTGCTTCTTTTTATCCCCTATTGTGGTTATTGTCCAAACTTTTTGACATTGTAAGGTCTCTTAGGGCGCGTCAATGTCCTTACGAACCACAAAAGCGCCATCCAAAATTGATACTCAAAAATAAAAAAAGCCAGTTGCACCGCCAGGGCGAAACAATGACTGCGATAGCGTCAAATTGCAATGTTATACGAACTTAGGGTCCAGTTAACTTCATTAGGATCCGATATCGCGTAACTCTACAAAACGCTGGCGTAAGGGAATACGGCCGCTCCAGTGAGCGAAGCGGCTTTCGTGCAGTCTGTCGCCTCAACTCGAACTAAGCGGTGAGAGCACAGGAGCTGTCTACTGATGTCGGTCGAGGTAGCGATCTAAGTTCGCGGTTGCTGACCGCGCGACGCAGTGAGCGGCCGCATTGGCCGTTTCAAACTATCCAAGAATGCCTACCGTCTGTACAATTGCGAAGTGCCCACTACGCCATAAATGTTCCTTTTCAAAATTGGCGAAGTACCCACTACGCGTCCGTAAGGTGCACGCGCTCCAGTGCAGCTGCACACTTTGTAACAGGTAGGCAGCATTAGACCACCCACCAGTTGCGCAGTTCATATGTTTTGACGCCTGGTGCGATTCTAGGATGCTGCTACGCACATTACATGCGTTAAGGAGACTCAGCGCACTACATTACATTCTTATAGCGTTTATTTACGAAGCAGTTTCAAGCACTGGCGTGGCTCTGTGGTAGAACACCTGCTTGCCGCGCAGAAGGCCTGGGTCCGATTCTCATCCCGACCGCACATCTTTATTATTTCTTTATTTGCACCTACCGCATCACGAATTTTCGCTCACGGACAGCGCGAATTTTCCGCTCAAAGCGATGACACCGGCACTTCTTCGAAACTAGCTTTTTAGCGCTATGGCGTTAAGAAAAACACGTCAGGCCTGTGCAGAACACGTAGTAGTCAGAGCGAAAGCTGCAAAAGCGGCATTTCTACAGTCTGTTGTAAACTCTCTTGGGGCTACTAATACAAGTGCACTTGCAATATATATACCCACTGCACCATAAAGCATAAATTTTGTAAGGGCCCACTATGCCGTTATTCGTCATTCTGCGGATAAGTGGGGTACAGCTACACAACTGGAAGGCATTAGGTGCACTTTGTTGATGCTGTGGCTGATAACGATGAAGAATTATGGCTGAGCCCTTTGTAATGGTTTGGAAGCATTAAACGAGCCACTCGTTACGCAATGTTGTGTGAGGCCTGGTTGTTATTTCACTCTTCTACCACGCTATATTACATTGCTAACGTGATTCCTTGTCCGAAATGACACCTGTATAAGGTCTTTTTGCGAAGCATTCTGAAGCACAGGCACGATTCTGTGGTAGAATACTCCACTGCCACGCAGATTGCCCGGGTTCAAATCCCATCCGATCCTGGGTACCTTTTCCTAATTTCGTTTTTTCTCAAACTGCGCAATAGTAGTTACGGACACCGGCGGCGGCGGCGGACAACTACGCCACCAAAATCGGCTGTTGTTGTGATCTCATGAAAGCTTTCGCTGTAAAACACATCAGAATTGGTTAACGCGCAACCGAACCTCTACGTAATATAAAAAATCAGGCGAAGCTTACACTAAGCCGCGCAAGGCTTGAAAGAGCGTAACCGGACGATTCTGAAGACTAATCTGGTTGCTTCTAGCAGTGGCGCAGGCGAAAATGTTTTTCGAGGTGGGGGGAGGGGCACCTTCTTGATCCGACATTGGGTCCGGGCAGATAAGTGGGGCCGAGTGTCATTTTGTGATCAGTATCCCACAGGGGAAAAATTTCGGGGACAGGGGGGCACGGGCCCGGTGTGCCCCCCGTGGCTACGCCACGGGCTTCTCAGTTGTTTCTAGGACTTAGCTAGGTGATGCAGGTTGTTTCTAGGTCGTAGCTAGGCTTTAGCTAGACGATGCTAGGTTGTTTCTACGTTGATTCTCAGCGCAGAGACGTTGAGTTAAGCCACACACAGTTACAGACACGGCACGAATGTCCAAACTCCAGAGAAAGAACCTCGCACTGAAACCAAGCGTTCGCACGCCTCATAGATCTACGGGAACGTCTTCGTTGGCGTAGGCCTTCCATCACTTCGGGGTCTTCTCTCAGTTTCCCGTTACCTTTCCCGATACCTCGTATTCTCTCGCTGTACGCACTCGGGGTTTTCGGCCCACCGCCATCGCTTCGCAGCCATTTGTTGTTGGGCTAACTGCAGCCTTCATTTTTAGTGGGCCAGTGGTGAGTAGCGGGATTTCCCCAATTTCTGTGGCGCATACCCCTTTATGATGACGATAGTTTTCTGATAGGCCGCAGAGTGCCACATGCCCGTTTGACGACGATAGCTTTCTTCTTCATTTTTAGTGGACCAGTGGTGAGTAGCGGGACTTCCCCAATTTCTGTGGCGCATACCCCTTTATGATGATGATGATAGTTTTCTGATAGGCCGCACAGTGGCACATACCCGTTTGACGACGATAGCTTTCTTCTTCATTTTTAGTGGACCAGTGGTGAGTAGCGGGATTTTCCCAATTTCTGTGGCGCATACCCGTTTATGATGATGATAGTTTTCTGATAGGCCGCACAGTGGCACATACCCGTTTGATGACGATAGCTTTCTTCGTTTTTAGTGGACCAGTTGTGAGTAGCGGGATTTCCCCAATTTCTGCGGCGCATACCCGTTTATGATGATGATAGTTTTCTGATAGGCCGCACAGTGGCACATACCCGTTTGATGACGATAGCTTTCTTCTTCATTTTTAGTCGGCCAGTGGTGAGTAGCGGGATTTCCCCAATTTCTGTGGCGCATACCCGTTTATGATGACGATAGTTTTCTGATAGGCCGCAGAGTGCCACATGCCCGTTTGACGACGATAGCTTTCTTCTTCATTTTTAGTGGACCAGTTGTGAGTAGCGGGATTTCCCCAATTTCTGCGGCGCATACCCGTTTATTATGATGATAGTTTTCTGATAGGCCGCATAGTGGCACATACCCGTTTGATGACGATAGCTTTCTTCTTCATTTTTAGTGGACCAGTTGTGAGTAGCGGGATTTTCCCAATTTCTGCGGCGCATACCCGTTTATTATGATGATAGTTTTCTGATAGGCCGCACAGTGGCACATACCCGTTTGATGACGATAGCTTTCTTCTTCATTTTTAGTGGACCAGTTGTGAGTAGCGGGATTTTCCCAATTTCTGCGGCGCATACCCGTTTATTATGATGATAGTTTTCTGATAGGCCGCACAGTGGCACATACCCGTTTGATGACGATAGCTTTCTTCATTTTTAGTGGACCAGTTGTGAGTAGCGGGATTTTCCCAATTTCTGCGGCGCATACCCGTTTATTATGATGATAGTTTTCTGATAGGCCGCACAGTGGCACATATCCATTTGATGACGATAGCTTTCTTCTTTATTTTTAGTGGACCAGTTGTGAGTAGCGGGATTTCCCCAATTTCTGCGGCGCATACCCGTTTATTATGATGATAGTTTTCTGATAGGCCGCACAGTGGCACATACCCGTTTGATGACGATAGCTTTCTTCTTCATTTTTAGTGGACGAGTTGTGAGTAGCGGGATTTTCCCAATTTCTGCGGCGCATACCCGTTTATTATTATGATAGTTTTCTGATAGGCCGCACAGTGGCACATACCCGTTTGATGACGATAGCTTTCCTCTTCATTTTTAGTGGACCAGTTGTGAGTAGCGGGATTTCCCCAATTTCTGCGGCGCATACCCGTTTATTATGATGATAGTTTTCTGATAGGCCGCTGGCACATACCCGTTTGATGACGACAGCTTTCTTCTTCATTTTTATTTGGACCAGTGGTGAGTAGCGGGATTTCCCCAATTTCTGTGGCGCATACCCCTTTATGATGATGATAGCTTTTTGGTACGGGCGGAACAAGGAACCATTTGCTGAATGGCTTCGCCGTTTAAAAAATAGTCCAATAGTTATGTCGTTGACCGCGAACGGCGCACCGCGAAAAATGAAGGGTCTCTAAAAGAGGGCCCGCTGAAACGAATGTTAGTTCTGCGCAACAAAGTTGCCCGTTGACGAGACGCAATGTATTGGCCTTTATGTAAACGGTCGCTGTCTTCGTCTAGGCTAAGCACTGAGAATGTACCGGCACCATAAGAGGTTTAAAAACCGAAAGCCAGAAACATCAGTATGGGAAAAAAAATCCCCAGAAACACTCTATGCGGGTTAAGCTCTAAGCGTTGCTCCCAATGAGAATTCAGAAGGAATGCTTTTCAATCCAGCCGAATTCTGTTTAAAGGCCCTGAAAGAAGTCATAGTGATTGTACTGAGGCGCAATGTGTACCGGTTCCGTCGTCATTTCCTCGAATAGAGAAAAGAATACGACTCTTAGAGAGTGCGAACTCTGCTGTATATAAACATTGCTCGCAAGAGGAATGAGCGAAATATCCTCCTACACCAAAAGGATTTTCGCCTCGGAACGATGGAAGGACATCAACGAGTGAATCACGAGTAGCGGAAATGAAGATGGCACGAATATAATGAGCCCTCCTCGTGCTTGGAGCGGCGATCTACACAGATGAAAAGGAGACAGGCGGAGAGATAATGTTTGGTCTTTTTTGGTTTAATTTTTGACGCCGGTCGACTTAGTGAAAAGAAATTTTAAAGGGAAGAGATGGCTTATAGAAACATGAAAGTCTAGCCACAGTAGGGCGATGGGCATCGTAAAGAAACATTTCACAACAGTTGTAATATTTACTATATATATATATATATATATATATATATATATATATATATATATATATATATATATCAATTTTATAACTAATTACATTACTTTAGTGCACATATTGCAATGCAGTAACTGAAGCCACTCACTTCAGAAGAGTCATTCGTTCTCCGATCACCACTGTCAACTTCATTGTAAAAATGCGGCCAGCTCCACACACACTGTGAAAGCCGTCAAAAGAGCTAAGCTGATGCCCCCCTACGTTAGGCTATTGGCGTTCTGTGTTATTTTTTTTTGTAAGTCTTTCCAAGTATTTCTATGTTTTGCAAGTCTTTTCTAAGTATTTCTGTGTTGTATCATTGCTGTTCACCTGGCGCTCTATGTTAAGCTTGGGGCGACGATATGTTCATTCACGGCCCCACTGGAACGCTGCGGTAGTGTTCCAGTGCAGGCGTGGTCCATTCCACTAGCCCAAAACGCGTCCGGGCTATCCGGGCTGCGCTGCAACGCAAGCAACGTTGCAACTGCTACCGTGCGTGACATGGCCGCCTCACCAAGGAAGTACGGCGAGGCGTCGCTGCCCGTACACCCTCTCCCCATCCGAGCGAGCGTACAACGACGCTCCTCACCCTTACCCCCCCCCCCCTTTACCCCCTCCGAGCGGGCCTCCCTCTCGCCACTCTCGGCGAGGCGCAACCCTTTTCCCTTCCTACCGAGCCTCACTCTCGACACACCGCAAGGACACGTGACCAGCGCTAAGCGTTACGACAGCGCTGGCGAAAAGTCGGCTAAGAAGCTTCGCTGTTAAGAAGCAGTGTCGTTCCACTTGCTGTTTTCACGAAACGTCTTGTCATGAATTGACCCTTAAAGGTTAGTGAAACACCAGCACATTTTGCCACAAAGTTTTTGGAGCGCCTATTCCGGAAGTGGTGTCAGCTTGGCAATTGGTTGGCTACCATTCGAGAATAGGGGATAGTCAAAATGTACAGCGTCATCTGTCGATGATCCCATAAGCTCATTCCGCCATGTTTTGTTGGGCACGAAAACGAAACTAGTCGCATATCGCAGCCTTTCAGGTGCTAGCTGCTGGATTTTTATCTTCATTCTGCGAGGACTTCCCAATGCTTCGTTCAGGCAACAAGGGATCCCTGACAATGCCGGGAACAAAGTAACACGATTTTTAATTGAATATATCAATTACCTGAACTAAGAAAAGTAATGTACCGACGCGAATTTGTTTCATCTACAAGATCCGTACTGTTCTTTGGTTCGGAAATGACTGGCGCGCGCAAAATCGCTTTTCAACCTCAGTTCTTATTTCTCCGTGCAATTTAGTTGCTGGGCTGCAACATAAGCTAGGCTTGCAGAACAGTATATTACGATATATGCATTTTAAAAGAGACGGCCGACGTTGGATACGCGCGAGAGAGCACGATTGATCAACATTAGCTTGTGGGTGTTGCAGATCGACCAAAGCAATGACTTACGTATATAAACATGTGTAGGTAGTGCCACAGACACTACTGCGCGCGCCCGCGGTAAATCAATGCCGCCATACGAGACTCCATCGGCGCACAGATTTGCAACAGGCATTTCTTTGCAAGCTTCGCAAGGCAGCGTGCACCGAAGTACGTAGTCCGCATGCCGCGTCTGCCCTTCGCTTTACACCTGCACTCCCTTATCCCTGCCCTTTTATTTTTATTTTGCTTTCTTCGGTCGGCGTGTACTGCGAACACAGAGCAAAGAGTTACGGAGCCGTACAATAGATGGAGTTGTTTGTTCGGTAGATCATCGCGCTTATCTTCCCGCTTATCGCTCGGTACTCGCGCGCCTCCGTGCATGACCACGGATGTGCGGTTATGCACGCCTCCGTGGCACACGAAAGCGAAGAGCGCAATATTTTAAAAAGATATGTCAATGAGCACACTCGTATAGCGTCGAAAAAAAGAACATAACGATAATACTAAATCGGCGCGATAGATTACGACCATAAAACATTATAAACAACCACTGTGCAATAAAAGGGCATTGCTCGGGACTCTCTCCTTGTATACAGTTGAAACGCGCGATCAATAATTTTGTTTGGTTTGCGGCGCACCGCTCACGCCCATGTCCATGGCTGGTTTATTTCGAAAAAACTACAACACACGCTACTGCGGAGGGTGTATGCATGCTTGTGCCTCAAGAAATGAGCCGAAAAAGGAGCACAGCGTTGCACAGGTCGCGCAGAAACAACGTGGTGTCTATATCTGACGAGTGTTTATGACGCGTGTATAAAATCACAGTGGGAAATACAATGGAGATATATTGCAGTGCAAGGTTATCTTAGAGGTTTGACAGTCGCACCTCCTCTGCAACGAACACTTTTCTTGAACGCTTACCTCAGATCGAAAGCGCACGCCACTAGAGAACAGCAGTTCGGCTTTGCGAAGCGGTGCGCCTCTTGCAGCTGCCATCCGGATATATATTCAAGCGCGCAGAGCTCCGATATTGAGTTCTCGTCGATTTGTGGCAGCACAGTGAGGTCCGCTGACCGTTCGGCGCTGGATGACGAAAGAAACAGCCCCATTTTCTTGGTCCTAAAACTTCGCCAACGACTGCGGCTCAGCCTCTCCGGCCTCTCCTTAGGGAGACGCTAGCAGACGATTCCGCGAGGGCGCCCAACAAAAAAGGGCGGAAGCGCCCAATGCTGCCGGAGCACCAAGTATTATGAATATCCGATATTGGAATTGATACACGGTTACATTATGGTACGGACGGCTTCACACAACGAAGCTATTATGGCGTCACTGTGAAGCTGTCGGTGACATGCTGACGGTTATTAAAGCCTTACATATCTCATGCGAAGGTTGCGAACAAAACCACGCTGTTAGCACGAAGCTGGACTAGGGTGAGGACGTTCCTTCATTCTGCTGGCCAGTTGTTGCGGTTCCCTCCTACGGCGCTCAACTGCGCTGCTCCCAAGTCCTCTTGGGATTCACCGATTTTGCTGTCGCCACTATCTGGCGTGAGTCGTTCGCTCCTTGTCAGATAAATTGTTCTTGTTATATGATGCCTTCGTCTGCCATACTTTACCTACTGACGGGACGCAGCAAGCCTTTCAGATCCACAAAGAAAACGAGTTTCTCTCCGTCATAAAGCGCGAGTTAAACTTGTATACTGCATCATTCTTGGCGGGTGGCTCGTCAACCGAACATCGTCCTTGTCTCCATAAAGGATCCTGCATACACATTCGATCAGCCACAATGACGACACTGCGCTTAGCGCGTGAGGGCGGCCCTCTTTGCTGAGAGCCTCTCCATCAATTGTGTCGCCGAGAGCGCGGGCACGAAGAAAGACGGATATCGCTCTCTTCGTTGGATGCCGTTCGCTCCCACGTCTAGATGATAAACACATCGCGGCATCCGCGCAGACGCCTCCACCACCGTTGATGTAACGTAGAGAGACAGCTAGAAAGAGCGTGCCTCGCACTTCCGAAAGCTAGCACCGGCGCCAGTCACTGACGAACGCATTAGCGGCATCCCTTCAGAAGAGACACAAGCGCGAGTACTGGAGACGTGTATATACATGCACGCCGAGATGCCGGCCGCCTTCGAAACCGCCGACGCCACCGACTTGAAAGGCGTGCGTAACGTGTTGAGGACAGATCGAAGCACCGCCTATGTCGCCATGCGACGAGAGATAGACGGATGAATTGGCCCTTGGCGGCATGCGCGATGAAGGCGACGCATAACCCGGCGCGTTTCCGGGGTTCTTAAAGGGACGGGAATCCATCGGAGCGCGCGCTAAAATAGCGTCGTTCATCAGGGCGACTTCTAAGCGCCTTGCCACGAGCTCGGCGATGGCGCGCAGTGCCGGGCTGCTCGCTATTTACTCGGGCACAGCGGTGATCGAAAAAGAGTGCAGGCCCCGTAATGGCGATAAGGAACCGCTCTAGCGTGAGATCGTGCGCTCCCAAACCTGACAGGTTTTCAATTAAATGAAGTGCGCGCGCCCGCTATCCCCCCTCGTTCGCTTCGTTTTGCCCGAAAGGTTCACCACGAATGGGACTGGGAGAGGGAATCCAATCGTCGCCTTCGTCAGCGCTGGTATCACCTCCAACTCTCGCAGAATCGCACTTTAGGTTTCCGAAATAACGATCCGGCAGACCGCTGCTATACTGAGGCTGACTAGCTTTGTCGAGGTGCGGCCTTCTTGCTCCTACTCGCCCACACTGCCGAAATAAAGAAAGAAAAGCCTTTTCTTGTGTGCGAGTGAGAGTGAAAGAATTGGGATAAAATGTCCAGGTGCCTCTTAAACACGGCGCAGCTGACGTGCGTACATTTGTGCATCAATCGCCGGTTTTTATGAGCTTGCAGTAGAGGGGTGCGGATCTCTTTTCTGTGATTGCGCTGCGTGGCTCTGTGGCGTTACCTAGCAAGTACTTGAGTAAAGACGTGCGTTGACTACATTTCTGTGCAAATCCTTTTTCCCCCTTTATTGTTTTTGTTTTAAGACATATGGCTTCTCTCTCTTGTGACCAGCGCTTCTTTTTGGGCACGCTGTGCCATCTAGCGGCGCGCACGCGACGAACGTAATGCGTCTCTACAAATTCATGGGCGCAGCGCTCTGATTGTATTGGTTGCGAGACAGTCCCCCTTGAAGACAGGTGGCATTCATACAGTGAATAGAGAACCTTAGCTTGTCTGCAGACTTGATTTTGTGATTATTAGCATCAATAATGGGCTAGTTACAAATATGAAACTTTCGCCTGCAGATCGGACGTGCTCCCCCAAGTGTGCTCGTGGTTCTGTTCATCCCTCTTCTCTCTTCCTCTGTCTCTCCCCCTCTGTCTCTCCCCCTCTCCCCCAGTGCAGGGTAGCAAACCGGACGTGGGTCTGGTTAGCCTCCCTGTCTTTCATTGCTTCTCTGTTTCTCTCTCGGAACAACACAACATCTTGTCACTCTGCTGGGCCACTCGGATAGACCTCCCTGGCGCTAATTAGGCAACACCTGCCTAACATGAGCTCCAAACCAGTATTTTATTAAGGGGACACTTAGTAAGAAACGGGAAAGTATGCTGGCATGTCTGAGGATACCTTCTGCCCTTGTATAAACAATATCCTTTCTGTGTATCTCTTTCGCATGATCCTCTCAACGACGTGTGCAATGTTATGGGGTCTCTAGAAACGCTCGCTGTGTTTGGCGGCAAAAGCGACGAGGACAAATCCACGCACCGCTCAGCCTGCTCAGCCGAAGCCAGGACATCGTTTCACCCGCCTTGGTGGTCTAGTGGTTATGGTGCTCGACTGCTCAACGGAAGGCCGCGGGATCGAATTCCGGCCGCAGCGGCCGCATTTCGATGGAGGCGTAATGCTAGAGGCCCGTGTACTTCGATTTGAGTGGGCGTTAGAGAACCCCAGGTGGTTGAAATTTCCGTAACCTTCTCCTACGGCGTCGTTCATAATCATATCGTGGTTTTGGGGCGTAAAACCCCAACACAGCAACACAGGACATCGTTTCGGCTTCCGCTGCTGGCATATGAAACACACATTATCACGTATTGTTGTTTCCCACTGACTAGATACTCTGCAAATAACATCTTCCTTGGCATGAGAGTGGCATCTGAAGGAATTATAAAGGTGCGTTCAGCAGTAATCTCCGGAAATGCGGCTGGCTCACTACCGCCGTTTTTCTTAGCGGGTTTCCGTAAACAAGGCTTACTCGACAGCAGCCTTACACCGTCCAGGGGGCGGGAGGACGGCGCCAAAAGTGGTTGTACTCACCTGCAAGGAGAGAATACGAAAACTGATAAGCGTATGTTACACGTGAAAGGGACAAAACATCTGGGCGCTTTGACAGAGAGAAGCGCTTGTGCGTGAACTCGGCAAGAACATGGCAGCAGGTATTTAAGAAACGATTTGAGGAATTAGATAATAGTGGGCAGTGAACACAATTAAACGAGAAGGCAACATAATGTAAGCGAGGTGGCTGTGACACGCAGGGCACTCCAGCAGTGTCTCGCATATTTCAACAAAAGAACAGAATAAAGTAATGCGGCGTCAATATTAACGTTTTGCGGAGTGAATGCGTTAGTTAAAGGCACAGTGCAATAGGCCCTCTTGTCCAACTCTGCTAGCAGATAGCACTCACTGACAGAGATCCTCTGATAAAACAGAAGTGGTGCCAGGAAATGAATCTTCCGTGCGGTTAAGCAGAGAGTAAAGAAAGGCAACATGACCGCAAATGTGGACCATTGTCTCACCTAAAACACAGCATAATGGGTCCACTAAAACGGTGCGTAATTGAAGAGACAGGAAACTTAATTACTTAATTAGTAATCGACAGTGGCGTAGCCAGGAGGACGTTTGGGGGTTCAGCCACCCTCCCCACCAAAAAATTTTACATTTGGTATGTACATATACACGCGCACAAGTACACACGCACGAACTTTCAAAAAGGAGAACCGGACTCCCCCTGCAGTGCTAGCTACGCCCCTATTAGGCAATAGTTTCATTATTTAATAAGCTAAGAAAGAAAGCTAACATAATCAAAAGTCGCCAAAAACAGCTTGTTTTTCCTATGTTAGCGAGTGATGGTACCTCTTTATTTACCACTATCGTGGTTCTGCGCTAGAACACCCGACTTTCACACAGAAGGCCTGGGTTCGATTCCCACTCGAACCAGCGAATTTTGTTATTTATTTATTCGCATCTATCGCAATTTTTCGCTCACAACAAACAACGCCGACAACCACGACGACACCGCAATTTTTGCGACACGTTTCGCCCACCTATGATACCTCTGAGAATTGTCACAAGAATCGCGGGCTGTCACCTTTACAACTCGTGTATCGGTAAACCGGCCCGATGTCTGCAATAAATGTGGCCTCTCTCGCACACCACAGTGCAATTAATTAATACAGCCGGCTCCTGCTTTAGTCGGTCTTGTCCTGTGCTCATGCTTACCACCCTGTCTTTTTAATGTCCTTGTTTCATTTTTTACATTTCTTTCTTTTTTTTATCTCGTCTTATCTGCTTTGTGGCACCAGGCTTTCTAACTTGAATTTCGTTCCTTCGCTGACAGGCCAAAGGCCTTATCACTGACTGCTGCATGTAGATTAGTTTTCTACTTCCTCGTTTAATTCTGGGGCTTCATTTTTTTTTAAATCGCAGAAGTAGTTTATCTGGGTGTACTGTGATCCTCTACTTCGCGAGACCATACCCAGAGTTTTATTATGTGACCCCTGTTTGCTTTTATTGTTACGGCATTGTGTGTGTACGATTGACATTTTTTTTTTCCGTGGGGAAGGTTTAGAGGCAACAGTTAAAGGCTCAAAAACATGCACTTCCTACCGCTCTAGGGTGTATTGCGTGCACAGTAGCCAATAAATGGGGCTATGCTATAAAAACTAGATAGCATACTGCTTATAACAGATGGTCCTGTAAAATGAAGTTCAGGTTGGTAATCTAGTGAATGCTAGTGCGTGCAACCTCTCTCTATTGTTTACCAGGGGCGTAGCCAGGGAGGGGGGGGGGAGGGGTTCACCCCCTCCCGCCGAAAATTTTCAATTTTGCCTGCGTGGATATACACGCACCCATACAAACGCACGCACGAACATACATAAAGTATGGTTGAACCCCCCCCCCCCCCCCCGGAAAAAATTGCTGGCTACGCCCCTGCTCGATGCGCACCCCCCGCGATGCTTTCGCATCCCACCATGGTTGCCTGTAGGGGGAGATGATGTGTATATATCATACTTGACACGTAATACTCTGCCCGTCGGGTTAGACATTAAGCGTAAGCCAATAATTTTGATTCTAAAGTTGTCGAGTGCACATAGAAGACTGCGCGAATGATCTGCCTTCAGTACTGCCGGGACCAGTTATTAAGGTTCTTACTCCAGCAAAGGAGGGCGCTTCTTTGTGTACTTAGAAGAACAAGGAAAGCTGACTTTCAAGTATAGGTCACACCAGAATATACACACTGCACCTATATTCCACAGCCGTCATTCTGGAAAATATTGAATTCTCGGCTCCTTGTCTTGACCGACGGTGGCCCGAGTAGTTAAAAGCCCGACTCTACTGTTTTGTTGGTATCTGGATTGTGTGATACACTGTGGACGATGTCAGGCGCTTCACCCTGTGGCGAACCGCTTATCATGTTATTATCATGTCTTTATTGCTTATTGAGCTGATATTTTCGACTCTCCGTAAAAAAAATAGCAGCGCTTTAAGCTTTGTTTTTTTTTTTTTTGTCAGTCAGCGCTATTTATATTAATAGGCTTCCCTCTGCGGCTAGAACGCCCCCTCGCGCGACATCTGTCTAGCGACTTGGGGACTACACTCAACCAGGAAATCATTCGCAGTAGAATAGCCATGCCTATGTGATTAAACAGAGCTTTCTGGATCAATTTATTAGTTATCGTTATAAACCAGCGGCCAGAGGGCGCTCGACGATTGTGTCTTGTCGATCTTGTTTGCGTTTTAAGGCCTGTGTGTACAAAAACAAGCATTGTTCGAAAGCGTACATTTTCTTCTTTTGAACAGCGGGAACCTTCAAAGGCGTCATATAAATACTGCCTCCTAAAGTTTCGAGGAATCGAACGCCGACTCAGACGAAAGAAGGCCTGTGCATTAAAAACCTCCCGCCCTCAGAGAGGTGCCAATTGCCGGGTGTTTTAGCTGAAGAGGAACGCCTATATCCCCGGAGGTGTTATGCGAAAGCTTCGTCACAGCACGGGTATTAGCCGAGCAATCGTTCGCACGGGCAAAGCAGCGATCGAGGCCTCGTCGTCGGCTCCAGGTGCGACGGGAACACGCCCGCAGGCGACGAGCTGGTTGTTTGTTCTTGGAGGCATTTGCATGTGGCGCTAAGTAGAAAGATATGGCCATTGATCGGCCGCGCCTCGCGCCCGATTTAGAAGGAGCCATCGATCGGGGGCTGCACTCCGCCGTCATTGATCTTCCCCAATATCTGCGCAAAAAAGCTGCTGCGCGCATTGCCGAGCCCCCGCAAAACTTGACGAACTTGCTGCTTTTGATTTCACTTTATTTCTTCGGCCTCCGTGCGCTGCCTCCGAGCAACCCTCTCCCACCTTTTCTTCTTTTTCTAAATTACGTTTCCTCTTAACCACGCAGATTTCTCCCCCCCCCCCCCCTTTCGTGCTCATTCCTTTTCTGTCTATATGAACTTCCTAAGGGGGCGGAAAAGCACACGTCAGTGTTGGTAGAGAAGTTGCCGCCTTGTCAAACGATCTCGTAGAGTTTGACATTCGCGCCTAAAGGCGATGAAAGCGTATAGTTAAAAAGCAGAGCTGTTGCTGCTGCAAATATCTGCAGAAAGCGACTTCCCGCCTGAAGTGTTGGTGCTGCGCGGCTGCCATAAGTTCCAGGTCTTGAAAGCGTCATGAATGGAAATACCAGAGTGAAATAACGACGGCGTAGTAACGCCGACAAGAATTGAAAGGAAGAAATAAAACGGAATAATTTTACTGAACGACAGCATAGCCATCCCGAACGCCCGACATATTCTACGCGCATAAGTTAGTTCATCTGGAGCGTCATCTTCGGTTGTTTGCTGATGATTGCGTTGTGTTTAAGGAAATATCATCTACTAATGACCACATCTCGTTACAAAACAGTATATGTGCAATAGAGGATTGGTGGAAACGATGGGGAATGGTTTTAAACGCGGAAAAAACAGTATTACTTTGTGTTACTAGAAAAAACAAATGTCAGTGTATTTGCGTATCCAGTTAACAACCAACAGGTCTCAGAAGTTGACAAGTTTAAATATGTAGGCGTTACCCTAACAAGCAAGTTCACCTGGTCTGAGGATATACCCGATATTTGTACAGCTTGTCTCCGAAAACTGTGGTTCTTCAAAAGAAAACCTAAAAAAAGCACCAAGTAGCACAAAGCTTCTAGCTTACAATGCCTGCATCAGGTCTAAACTGGAATACGCCTCAATAGTATGGGATCCACATTATCAAAAAGATATTGCACAGCTAGAAAACGTCCAGCGGAAAGCAGTTCGATTTATATTTGGCAGGTATAAACGTCTAGATTCTCCCACAGATTTGATGAAGCGCAATAAAATACCGACGTTGGGAGCCCGGAGAAAGGTCAACCGTCTTTCATTCCTTCACAATTGTCTTACAGGTAAGATCAGTCTAGCTCTCCCAGCGTCTGTTAAGCGTCTCAGTACGAGAAAAACACGGCACAGTAATCAACATTCGTTGTGCACCAATCTTCGCTCGCATAAATGCGTTTCAGTACAGTTTCTTCCCTCGTGCGGTCGCAGATTGGAATTTTTTGCCACATTGCATATTTACTTCCGATAATTTTTTAACGAAATGCAGAGTCATGTTTTAAATATACATAGTTCTTAGTTCCTACTGACCTTGTTCCTATCATATGCGTGTTTTTTTTTCGTTCCGTTTGATGGCCCTATCTGTAAAATGATTTTCATTCTTCTTATGTTGTTTCCTGTGTTCATTTTTGAGTTGTTTGTATATTCACTTTTGCATTGCATGTAACGTCCATCCTGCTTGAGCCAATCTATAGGCTTGCAGTATTCCAAATAAATAAATAAGAGAAGCTATAGGAGACTATAAAAGCGGTTGACTGAGATCAATCGATATTCCCGTATAGATACGTTGCTGCGGTGCAAGGCTGGACTAAGTATACGGTCTGCTAAAAAGCACGGTTCATGCATCGGAAGTTCCCGCTAAGGTTTAAACATCAGGTGCGTGTGTTCCGTGGGAGATCGCATTGCAGAGTGCAGTCGGCTGAGGAGTCGCATTGCTTAATGAAGGTGGGGCCGTTTTTCGCCTTTACGTCGTGAAATGGTGGCGCGCTTGAGCGAAGCGCATGGTTTAGCGCCAAATACAAGGAATCGTGAATGGTTGCATAGGCATGAAAAGTGATGTGAGGCGGCGTGTCACGTTGCCATCAAGCTCGGCACAAACAAGCTCTGGGCGTCGGGCGGGTGAACTGCAACGCGAGTTTGACGTCGCATATAGAGCATTTAAAGTTCACCCTGATGGTCGGTTGACGTGAGCGCGCGCTCGCTGCAATGTGCGCGACTATATCATTACGCGCGCCGTCCCTGTCCGATGGGCGCAGGTCACGCGACCCGGACCACCAACTTTTAAAGCACCTCGTCCGAAGAAAACAGTTAGCGAGGAGTCATCGATATTGGCATTTGCTGCACTGCATTTCGAAGTTTAAACAGCGCGGTAATCGCTTCCTTAAAGCAGCATAATTTAGATCTCGTGTGATGTATCCTCCGCAAACATCAACACAATTTATGGGATACCTGTGGAGCAGCGCACCGCGAAGTCGGCCATTTATTTATTTATTTATTTCGTGCCATTATACACATCTTTTTTTTTTTTTACTTCTTAGCTCTGCTGCAAACAAGGAATGCTCATATCTTGTGAAATATGGCTCTTTTTTTGCTCCTCCGCCAGCTTATTGCTGCCGGATACAGTTTACTGTTGCATTTAGGGACACACATTAGCTAGAGTTACTGTATATGCTACCTTTAGGTAGCAGAGTTGCGCATCTGTTTTCCAACGCCGCTAGCAACCATGCATTGCGGAGAAGCTGACGCTCGGGCCAATTTTTGTATTTCTCGACGCCGCCGCTGCAGCTCACTCAATTAACACTAGTTATCGACAGCCAATGTTTATCGCCGGCCTTCGACACGCCAGACATGTTTATCGGCGACGCGGTAGGCATGTCGCCTGCAAAAATGGAGTGCGACTTCACCGCATAGCTGTGGTTGCTAGCCGGACCTATGCGCTACTCTGCTACCTAAAGGTAGCATATACAGTGACTCTAACATTAGCAAATAGCGAGCGCCCTCTGTTGGGGAGATCTTTACGCCACCCACAAACTTATATGTGGAGTAGGGCACTGTCAGAGGACTGTGGGCTGGATCGAAGTGACAACCGTGAGCACTGCTGCGTGGAAGTTGTGTTTTGGTTGTTCAGCCAGTTAACTATGACGCATATTTCTGAAAAAAAAGTTTCTTTTTTACTACCCGTTCGCCCTGCACTATGGATGAATCGAATACACACAAGGCGTTATTATTTTAGTTGTTTTGGTTGTTTTTGTTTGTTTACTTTACTACGAAATCGAGTAACCCGCGTTAATTTGTACACAGTCCGTGTCTTTTATGGCAGGGGCTTTTATGAGGCTCCCCCATCACTGCGTAACATTTTCTCCATCAGCAAAATGAAAAATGAGCACAAGCATGCTGCCAAATAAGTGAAACGTTCAGGCGAGCTGTAGTGTGACTATAAGCAGCAGGACATAGACAAGAGTCGTTCGTCACTTCCCGCGTTCCAAGAAGTGGCCACACTTGATGTTTTAAGGAAGACACAGCAATATAACGACGTACCGCGCATGCCGCCACAGGGAATCTCACGTGCTAGAATCGAATGACCGCAGCGCCATATTAGGTTAATGAAAGAGTGAGTCGCGCTGTTGGTCAGTGAAACAGGAGGTCATGCTCGGTGACGCTAGACGTTTCGTGTTGCCGGGCGAAAGTCCAGAGTTATCGTAGAAGCAGCTGCTGTACCTGTGCATTCCCAAATGTGCCTAGAGAAGCAGCTGCACAAGAAGAACGCAACTGAAGCAATTTTATCAACGTCCGTATTGAGTACGCCTCGCTCTTCCCCGAAATGGCACACTAGCGTTCTCCGAGTTTAGAAGCCGGTCAACAGTAGCTTTGCGCCATTTCTCCGCGGCTAGTCAGGCAAGAATGATCATGCCGCATGTCTGGCCCACTTCGGCTATGCGTTGACGGCGATTTGCCACGGTATCTCGACCGCTGAATCTATTTGGAAAGTGCAGGCCCGTTATTTCTTGCTCGCGTCTCGCGCTCGTGCCGCGCGCTCAAAGATGAATGCGATCGATTTTCATTTCCGATATCGCTCTGCGGTGAAACACACATCAGCCCTCGCTCGACAACGACAGGACGTCGTCGTCGAGAACCGCTGCCCGTGACGTTCGCCACGCCACGTCGTCGCTAGCACGGTGGTCGGCTCACGTCGCCAACCAGAGCAGAGAAAGGATCGGAGGACGCCATGGCGGCCTCGGCTCGTTTATCACCGCCACGCCGACGCCATCACTCATCGACTCAATCAAACCGAATGGCCACAGCACCGTGCAGCGACTGCGGCGGGGCCTTTCGTGTCGCCGATAAACAAGAATGCGTTTTCCCCCGATTTTTTCGCGAGCCCACGTGGTTGTTGTTATAGGCTACGGCCCGGCTCGCTTCAGGGCTACGGATCGTGGATAGGCCGCCTCGACATTCAATCCACTCCAGTTACTCGCCGCCAGCAGGAACAAGGGGCCTCGACACGACGGCAACGTGAAAAAATTTCCCATGTGCGCTCTCCTTCCAAAGCGGGGCCGAAGGAGCAACACAAGCGTGCTTGTTGCTTTTCGCGTCCAGTTCAGTAAGAGGGATCAATCTTCCACTCCATAAAAGCGCTCGTCGCTCTCTCTGTTCCTGCGTCCGATGCGCGAGTGCCCAAAAAGGCGAGACAAAAAAGCGGGCGCCCTTTCGATAACAAGGTATTCGTGGAAGGCTCCGTGAGGCCGGGGCCGTGTGCGTAAATCACGCCGCTGGCACAACGCTCAGAGAGGAAGAAGAGTGCAGAGAGAAATCACGATGGCAATTTAAGTCTAGGCCTGATCGTCAAGACAGTTTTCGCTCAAGTTGATGGAGCTGCTGAGTGGCCGACGTGGATTGGCTTCGATCAGTACAATGGCTCGCTAGGTCGACGAGGCTTTCAAGTCCGCCTCAGCAGCGCCGCTGTTCGGGGCAACTACCACGAGCTTCAGAAAACATTTCGCTTAACCAAAGCATCTACCGAAAGGCTACGCAGTGAGGTATAAAGTCAACAGAAAATGAAGACACCGGAGAAAGGCACGCTACGATGATCGCTTACACTAATCTCAAGAGACGTCGTGCTGAGTACATCTCAAAGCTTTCTTCAAATAGCTCATTCAAACGGGGCATAGGCGTATCTACCGGCGGGGCAAGGGGGGCGCTAGCCCCCCCAATGAGAAATGTTGGGGGGGGCGGAGCCCCCCCCCCCCCACTTTCCACAGTGGTTATAGTCGGCTGCAAACAATGGGAAACTAACAAGTCAGGCAAAGTTTTACTTGAACGCAGCAATAACGTAATTTTGTAATAAATTTTGTCCTACGATTCTGCTGTCACGGCTGTCCTCCGTGTATCATGACCACGCACTGTAGGCTACCTGCGGTGCGGGCTGCCTATTCGACGCTTGTGCGTCTTGCGCTCAAGCATTGCAGAGGAGGCTATGCTCAGCAGGGGCTCTATAACATTACAGCAATCTGTCATTATTTTATTTTGTCCTGCCTGGCCTGAAATTTATGTAATCCGTGACGCAAATATGGGCGGGAACCAGTAAATGTTTTATAGCCCGATCAAATTCTCTCTTTTTTCAAGAAATTCAGTTTCTTTGAAAATGAATAGCATCGCCACTGCTCCATATTCAAGTTGCTGTGAGTTGATGAGCGTGCAGAAGTGTCCAGTATTTTAGTTGTGCCTAGCCAGGACAGCTAAAATAGATTCCCACTTTAGTCTCGGATTAGCCTGCTTCACAAGTTGCTTATCATATGGTCCTGCAGCGATCGTGGCGGCTTGTAACAAGGCAGTGGACTCGAACACATTGAGAAGCCCAGCTTTCAAGTTTACCCCGTTCCACGGTTTTCTGGGCTAAGAAGTCTGCATGCCTACCTGCAAAGGACTGTGTCTGTTCCTAATAGCGTTTATTTCTCTCTCTACCTCTTTGTCAGCAACGATGAGTTCACAGAGATTTGTACACGCACAAAAACAGCTCAACATCGTTATACTACAACTGAAAGTATCTATCATACACATATGAATCCATCTCGCCCGCTGCTATGAGCAGCCGCTGCCAATGTGATTGGTGGCCAGCCTTCTTAAATTGCGTTCAGAAAGAGACACTGTCTGGCTATTCGGAAAAAAAAACATGGTTGATCCCTCCGTCATAGGAATCGCAATAACACGAAAGTAAAGCGTGCCCTTACAGAAGTAACTGAATGTTTACTGTACATTGATATAAGAGAGTTTGCACAATGCATATTGATGTCTGGCAGCTAATGGCACCGCTTAACATGTATGCACCCACATTGACGATTGGTGGTACATCTCCATACCAACGAATAACGTCCATGTTAAATGATTAAACAAACCATTGTGGTAGCTGTAGTAGTTAACGGTGAAAGAGTAATCAGAGAACGAGTTGTTATAGCCAGAACACCGTCGCATATTGGACGCAGGACTTGGTCGCCATCCCGCGGCATGTTAAAATGTGATTGAACACCACGGCCTGACTAGAGGGAAACGCAAAGCGCGTCGTGCCGCCGCGGTCGCCCGGCCGCGATTTTTCTCGGGGCGGCCGCGTGAGCGGGGAACGCGGTATTACAGCCAGGTGAGGCAGGCGCGCGTCGCAGCGCTATTTAGGGGCGAAGCTCCTTAAGGCGGCACCCGTTCGTCCCTCGTAGTCGTCGTCGTCGTAGTAGTAGCAGTAGTAGTAGTAGTCGTAGTCCGTAACAAGTCTTACGCTTTGACTTCCAAGGTGGTGCCGGTGGGAGATTTTTCCTGTGCGTTGTTGAACAATAAAAAATTCGCAGCGTGCTTTAACTAAAAGCCGAATTCTTCTGTCTCTCATTCCCCATTAGCAGCCATTGGCATGTTCCAGTAGGAAACGTTAGTAGAAGTAGAAGTGTAAGTGTTAGCTAAAAGCCGACTTCTTCTGTCTCTCATTCCCATTAGCAGCCATTGTTTACCTCCAAGGTAGTGCTTGGTGAGATTTCTCCTGTGCGTGATTAAACAATAAAAATTTTGTTCAAAACGCCGTTGATTGATGAAATAAACCAACGAAAGACGCCAGATGTTTTGTAAAAGCAAAACGAAAGAACGCCAGATGTTTCTAAAGCAAAACGAAAAGACGCCAGCTGCTTAACGAAAGACGCCAGATTTTTCGAAAGCAATGGTTTTCTAAACAATGAAAATTCACAGCGTACATGTAAAATTAAAGTGAGCTGCAAGTCGTCATAACTCATCTAACCTTTAGTATAAACGCGCCCGATCTCACGTCGGTGATGATGTACTGGGCAGAATTCACGGAAGATTCACGGTTTACCGATGAACCTCCGCAGCTTCGCCCACTCATCATCATTCACTCCGTGGATATGCTGTGATTTTTTTTTTTTTGGTTTAGATTAGTGTGTTGCTATGAGCAAGGCCGACGCTTTTACGACGCTTGGGCTAAGGTCGCCGCCTCGCGGTGTGTTCAGGCATTGACAAAATTGAACTTCTATTGAAAATTGGTCGCGTATCTGCGTGCTTCGCGGCAAATGTCGTATAAAGACGATAGAAGACGCGCTGCGTGAGATATGGACGCCATCTGGCTATATATGTCGGGAAACATGAGTGCTGTGTTGCGGGCTGGTAGTCCCAGCGCAGCAGCAGGCGAAGACTGGCGGTGACCAACGCGACCGGCGGGGACGCCAGCCAGCCCGAACACGCGGTTTGGCGCGAAGCGCTGAAGCAGAAGAAACGTCTGCACTCAACGAGTACTCTCCACACACTCTTTTATTTACACGTCGCCTGGGTAAAACAGAAATGCCAGAGCGTCGCCCACAACCGGCAGCCTGAAGGCCGCCAACAACGCTGCTTTTTAATTTTTTTAATTTTTTTAACCTTTCTGGCCTTCTCAAAAATGAAGTTTTTCACCACCACCCCATGGCATTCGTACAGTGCAATACAGAACCGAAACCGAAACACAACCATGAGCTCGTGCAGAGGGCACGGAGGAAGGCAAGTTTCAGCGCAGCTTAAGAAACTAGGGTCTTTAAAATTACGTATGTATGCATTTTCTATTAAAGGAACACACCACCTAATACTTACCTAGTGATGATGTGCCTCAGATATGCGTGATATATACTTTTTGATCGACAACGTTCCCAAGTATGAACAGCCGTACCAGTTCAAGACGGCTGGCCCTTGGGCAAGTGGTTCAACTTTGGCCGAGTAGCTGAATCGAGGGACGTGCCGACAAACAGAAAGACAGACAGAAAGAGAGACTAAAATTTCTCTGTATAAGTATCCCAAGAAAGACTATCGTCTTTAAAAAGCGCCGAATGGGACGGACGTGTGAGGCGTTGCAGGTGCTAATCGCGGAGTCATCAGTAATGACGAATTACTTTACCTTACCGCTCCCAGAGGCCAACACCACCCTACCGACCGGGAGAGTGGTAGATATAAAAGGCGCGTTTGTAAATCAATTAGAGTCTGTGACCGTAGCGCAGCTTTGTAGCGAGCTGCGCTCGCTACAAAGCTGCGCTACGGTCACAGACTCTAAGGTGCACGCATTCGATCTCGGAACAGCAGGACTTTGAATTCTGAGCTACCGACGCGTCAAGCTTTACTTGATGAGCGGCGCCACGCAATGTCCAAGTTTATTCCAGATCTGATTTCTAACGGTGCTCTTCTAACAGATACAGCAGACATTATCTTGCAATTCGAAAGGTACTACAAGGTGTTGTTTAGTGCTCTTTCGGATGACCATGGTGGTGAAAACAAAACAAATTTTGTTTCTCTGTTAAGCCCATTGAGCGAAGACGATTGCGCAATCATTAGTAGTCCCATCACGTTAGAGGAAATTAAGCAGGCCATTGATCAACTACCTTTGTCAAAAACACCTGGCCCTGATGGGATTCCAGCTGAATTTTACAAATCATTCAAAACAACTCTCAGTACTATTCTGCTGGATATATTTAGACAAAGTTACGTCATGAAGACTCTCCCCCAGTCTTTTTGCAAAAGCCATACTGTTCTCATTCCAAAAAGTTCTGAAAAGGAAAAGCTTCGTTCCGTTGAAGGCTACAGGCCAATAGCGTTGACAAATGTTGACTACAAAATTTTTGCTAAGATATTATCAAATCGGTTACAGTTTGTGATGTCAATACTTATTGGTTCTCACCAGACATGTGGAATTAGGGGTCGCTCCATACAAACAAATATTCACATCGCTCGAACACTTCTTCAGTATTGCTACAGTTGTCAAGGACAGCTTGCTATGCTACAAGTAGACCTTGCCAAAGCTTTTGACCGTGTCAGTCATTCCTTTCTGTTTTCCCTTCTGCAACATGCAAATGTTGGCTCTGTTCTGCTGGAAGGCGTTAAACTTTGTTACAATGACTGTTCAACTCGTCTAATTATTAATGGCCATCTGTCAAAGCCGGTATCTATTTGCTCTTCTGTAAAGCAAGGCTGCCCAATGTCCCCACTGCTGTTCGCACTTTATCTTGAACCGCTATGCCTGAGCATAATACGATCGAATAGTATTCGAGGCTTCAATATATTAGGCAATGAAGTTAAGGTATTGGCTTATGCAGATGACGTAGCTTTCTTTTGCTCAGACAAACGAAGTGTTGAGAATGTGGTATCTACAATAAGTAAATTCGGCATTGTATCAGGTGCGCGTTTAAACACATCTAAAAGTTTAGGATTATGGTTTGGATCATGGGGTAGTACGCCGGAGAAGTTCGCAGGAATTAATTGGACCCGTAATCCACCAAAGTACCTCGGTGTGCCGCTAGATGCATACAGATTCAGCGCACGATACTGGAAAGAACGTGTTCCTAAGCTTGAAAGACAAGCCCAAACTTATGTTCCACATCGTCTTTCCATCTTTGGGAGAGCTGAAGCTTGCAATACATTTTTAGCCACAAAGCTATACTATGTACTGCAACTTATTCATTGCGCTCGATCTTACATACAGCGCTTTCATCGGACTTTCGCAACTTTCGTGTGGTCTTCGACGTTTGAACCAATGAGACGGGACAACCTATTCAGGCCAGTTAAGGAGGGAGGGCTGGGTTTAGTTCATTTATATCTATGGCAAATTGTTTCACGGTTCTACTTTTTTCGCGACAGTTCCCATCCCATTATTCGATCTTTCTTGCAGATTACGTTTGCCAATGCTTTACCTGACTTGATCGTTTCCTCAGATTTCTCTGTACGACCGTGTTTGTGGGGATTTATGCAGGAAGTTTTCATTGCTGTTCGGTTTCTCAAGGTCCGGTTTTCCATAGAATATCTATACACAGTATCACGCAAGAGACTCTACAAGGATTTGTTATCCATGCTTTTTCCACCTCCACTTTACCGCTCATTATATTCTGACCTTCCAGGACATGATGTACTAAAACGAGTTCGGAAAATGTATCTTTCTCCTGATACAAAAACCTTCTTTTACAAACTCCATACTGATACACTGCCGGTGAAATCATGGTTGCAGAGGAAAGGTATTTTTGTTTCCTCAGTTAACTGTCGTCTTTGCGAAGTACCAGAGACAGTAGAACACTGTTTTATTAGCTGCAAAGATGCCATTCTGTTTTGGGACATCCTTCAACGAACTGTTCAAAAATATTTTAACATTAACTCACATACTATACGTTACCTTCTCCCAACGTCTCTTGATGAAGTGCCCTTTGACATGTTTTTCCTTATGGGACTGCACAGTCTGTGGAAAACGCGCATGCAAGACCGTAATGCAGAACTAACCACTGCTTCAAGTATGCATTTCATGCGTATGGCTCTCCATCTAAAGGACATTTACGAAGAACTTGACATCAGACCAGACTGGCACCCCATCTTGATGAGGTGTTCATCCTTACCAGCCTCCACGTGTGACAAGCTTTGAAGAACTTTTCCTGTTTCTCTGGACTTGCACAGTATATATGCATGTAAGCCTTTGAATGCTTGTGCAGTGCTTGTGCGATTATTGTCGCTAAGTGAATGCATCACTACGTCATAGCGTTTGTGATAATTTCAAATACGCATTATAATAAATACCATGAAAGAAAAAAAAAAAAAAAAAAAAAAGTGACCGTAGCGCAGTGGATAGCGTGCCCGGCATCTGTTGTTGCGGACCGAGCGGTCGTGGGTTCGATGCCCGTTGACGGAACCTTTTTTTTCTTTGCCATATCATCGTGTAATTTTTTTCGACGTCATTTCTGTGACGGAAATACGTCACTGAAGTATTGGTGGACCCCGGCATAAAACACTGTCGTGTTAAAAAAAATGAGTTATTGTTCAGCACAGTAATGTGCTGCTTATTGTGCACACTTCATTTTAACGCCGCGAGTTTTCGCAGACTTGTGACGCCGCGTAACAAAGGCGATTATATGGCCCATTGAAAATTTTGAACGAATAGCGAAGAACCTATGACAAACAATACGCCGTATTAAAAATAGTTCATTATTACTTTTTTTTACGCAGTCATGCGTACGTGGTAATTACGCGGTGGATCACTTACGCGTCATTTGTTGCGTCGTTTTACGAGCAGGTGCTGTGAGCATGACCCAGAAAATTTCGACCAATCATTAACAGCTAACGACCTATACGGAAGGAAACAATGCGGGGTAGTTTATCATCCACATTTTTTCAAGGAAAACTTGAGCTTACACAGTTTACGTAGGCTATTTACTTGGAGGAACCGGAGGGAAGGAGTGAAGGGCCACTTCACCGCTTTTCCGTCCACCCCTCACCCAAGCTGCGAAAAGTAGGAGGGCAAGGAACGACACCTAGTATATAAATTCGTAGTCATTTATAATCTTATAACTATGCACACCCAGCTAAATGTGGTTTGCTTGAGTATTATTCGACTGAACTTGGTCTTCTTCTTAAGAAAGACTTTACATTACAGGGATCTAACAGTAATGAAATTGGCACTCGGCTTATCCTAAAGACTTCTGCGAAGAACCTTGCTTTGTCAGCCACATGTTTTGTTTAATAAGTGAGAATTTAAGGTAATAGAGTCACAGCAGGTTCTTCATACTCATCGTATCTACAACGCCAAACTGAGACTGGGAAGTTTGCTGATGGAATGCTCAGATTATCAGGTTAAATTTGGGTGTACTTTTTAAACTTTGCGGTAATATTTCCAAAATGTTATTAAACACTGCTGTGTTGTTGCGGTGTAGGGTGGCCCAGCCTGCACAATCTGTTTGTACATATTCTTCCTTGATTTAAAACAAACAGTTTTTAAAAGCAAGTCATCTGATCGCCTCTATGAATATAAAAGATGGTTGAGCCCTCCATCATAGGAATCGAAATAACACGAAAGTAAAGCATGCCCTTACAGAAGTAACTGAATGTGTACAGAAGTAACTGAATTGATATAAGAGAGTTTGCACAATGTATATTGATGCCTGGCAGTTATAACACCGTTTACCGTGTACTTAGCTTTAGGTGCACGTTAAGAACCCCAGGTGGTCGAAATTTTCGGAGCCCTCCACTGCGGCGTCCCTCATATTCACATCGTGGATCTGGGACGTTAAACCCCAGATATTATTATTATTATACCACCGTTTAACGTGGATGCACCCACTTTGATGATTGGTGGTACATCTCCATCCCGACGACTAACGTCCATGTTAAATGATTAAACAAACCCTCGTGGTAGCTGTAGTATTTAACGGTGAAAGCGTAATCAGAGAACGAGGTGTGATAGCCAGAAGAGCGTCGCATATTGGACGCTGAACTTGATCGCCATCCCGCGGCATGTTAAAATGTGATTGAACATCACGGCCGGACTAGAGGGAAACGCAAAGCGCGTCCTGCCGCCCCAGTAGCCCAGCCGCGATTTTTCTCGGGGCGAGGGCGTCAGCGGTGAACACGGTGTTACAGCCAGGTGAGGCAGGCGCGCGTCGCAGAGCTATTTTTGGTTTGGACTAGCGTGATGCTGTGAACGAGGCCGACGTTTTTACGACGCTTGTTCTAAGATCGCCACCTCGCGGTGTTTTAAGGCATTGACAAAAATGAACTTCTATTGAAAACACACCGAATGGGACGGACGTCTAACGCCTTGCAGGTGCTAATCACGGAGGCCACAGTAATGACGAATTACTTCGCCGCTCCCAGAGGGCAACACCACCCCGCCGACAGGGAGAGTGGTAGATATGAAAGGCGCGTTTGTAAAGCATCTAGAGTCTGTGGCCGTGGCGCAGTGGATAGCGTGCCCGACATCTGTTGTTGCGGACCGAGCGGTCGTGGGTTCGATGCTCGTTGAGGGAACTTCTTTTCTTTGACATCTGATCGTGTAAATTTTTTCTACGTCATTTCCGTGACGGAAATACGTCACTGAGGTCTTGGTGAACCCCGGCATAAAACACTTTCGTGTTAAAAAATCGACGCAGATCAAATATGTATATATATATATGTATGCGGAACAGAGCGAGGGGGGGGGGGGGAAAGCGGCAAGAAGAGGCTTCGAAACACACTTTAGAGCTTCTCGACACCCAAGAAATGCGGTTTATTATTGAGGCGAAAGCCTTAAGCGGCTATGTAGGCGCTCCCGTCTGCAATACTTGCGCGAGGCTTTGCCATACCGTAAGGGCTCGCAAAGTACTCGTAAGGTCTCGCAAGGCTCCGTCCAAAACCCACGTGACCTTCTCCGAGAGAGCGATGACGTCACCTCATGGCGTCACCATGTGAAGACATCATGACGTCAGAGATCACCATAATTTGTGACGTCATACGGTCATAGCTTCGGAACTTGCGTGGCGTGGACACGGCAGCCGAAAATCAAACGCGTGACGAAGGACTCTTCTTTAGAGCACCCGCTGATGAGTGACCACGTATACGCAACGTTGTCACCGTAAGAAACCCTGGTCTGAAGAAATTGCCCATGCCTTCAAACACGAACATCATCTAGAACTTGCTGTGTTGCGAATAGCTATTTGTTAGCTCTTCTCCGATTGTCCAGAACACAAACTGCAGCAGAAGCAGCACTTCATTTCGTGGTGAAACACAGCTACCGACGACATACTACTAGAAGGAGGCATCACCACTCGGTCTATGTTCGGCATCCAGAACCATGGTTCCAGTTGGGGCAGCACTTGGCCAGAGTTTCGCCATTCCTTTGTGGGCCCCATCACTATCGTGAAACTCGCTGTAACGCCCCACGCGCGCTTCGGTTGTAATTACATGCCGTGCAACCAACTCCGCCTCCTCTTTCGATCTCGATGCTCGAGCAGGACGACAGAGACGAAGCACGTCGTTGTTGAGCGCCGCGTGCTCGGCAGTCGCGGCAAGCAAGTGTAGCCTGTTCATCAGGCATCGCCATTAGGCTTCCGTGGCCGGACCGTTCAGCCGCCAATTCAATATGTCAGGACGTACCCCACGCAATTTCGCGAGCCGCCGCCCCCTGTTCCCGACGCAGGTTGCAGGCGCGTGGCTGCCGCGGCACAGCGTGGGAAATGGAAGTCTGTGCAACGAGCGAGTGCTCGCCCTTCTTCTTGCAAGGTCCCGCAGGACTAACCCCTCCCGCACAAACGCTTTATGACCGCGCCAGCCGCTCGCTGTGCCGAGCGTTTATAATCCTTCGCATCACGAGGCTGCAACCACGGGGTTCGCCCTCGCCATAAGAGGGAGCTCCAGGCGCCCCAGTGACGTCTGCTTGCTACCCAACAGCTCACGAGAGCCTCAAACAACAAGGCACCGTTTCCCGCTTCTCGCCTCATTCGTAGACTCGCTCAGGCAGACGGCCAAATGAAATGGAAAGGGCGCCATCGAAGAGTGCTCGCTGTGGTAGTATATGGCATGCAGCGGAGGTACAGCCGCGCTCAATATGACTTGCAACACGGGAGCGCGTGGCCTCTCAAGTTTAACGATTGCGCACAGCTTCAACTTGCTTCATTTCCGTAACCTAATATTTTCTTATTTGGGAACATCCCCTAGTGAGAGAACAGCGTTTAGTTGTAGAAATAAGGGCTAGTGGAAGGAATGCGAAATCTTTAAACTCGAGAGGCCACACGCTCCCGTGTTGCAAGTCATATCGAGTGCGACTGTACAGAGCAGGAGAAATACACGTTGCTGGGCTAGTCGGTTCATGTCCAAGTACAAGCCACAAAGTATGGCTGTTTTTGTGCAAAGAAATAGTGAGGGAAGGGGCCCAGGGAAACGCAAAAAAAAAAAAACGGAAGGTTTTGCCCCAGTTCTGGCTAGAGCTTCCACGCCCTCTTGTATGCAACCCTGGACCCCTTCCCTCGTTATTTCCTTGCCCAAAAACAGCCATACTTTGTGGCTTGTACTTAGAGCAGGAGAAACCCGGCTAGTTAAGGCAATACTGATGATATCAATGTCGGGCGGGTCCGAACGCTAATGAATTAGGTTGCCAGGAGGCAAAAAACTTGCGCTACTCGAGCAGCTGCGCACGCGTGTGGACAGCCGCGCAATACGCTTGTCCTGTATTCAAAAATGGTGGAAAGAACGAAAGTATTGCGAGAGAATGCGCTCGTGTATCGGCCGGAGTGAAGTGTTCAGGAGCGCGTGTGGTGCAGTGAATTCTACGGCGCATTCAGTCCTGCGCTTTCAACATTGCTCTAGTAGACAGACATACAGGATGTAAGTAAGTTCTTTAACTTATTGTGGAGGACACGAGGTCACGTGCTGGATCAACTGTTTTCACGCTCGCGACATCAAATTTAGCCATTGACATTTCGCTCGGCTAATAATTCGAGAAACGCGCTAGTCCATGATCATGCAGCTCTCGGTAAAGGCCGCATGAAATGAGAGCAAGTTAAGAGCACGAAGAAGCTTGCTCCATACATCTCTCTCAAAGTTGCATATGTTTCAGGAAAACGAAAACATAAGTTCACATCATTGCACAGTTTTTATGCTAGGGCCGTTTCTCCGTACGTATAAGTATCGCGAGAAATTGTGGCTCTTTCTGCCACTTTTTTTTTATAGTTTGTGCGCATATATGGGTGCGTATTTTTACTTTCATCTTTATACACTACTCGCTAGTCTCGCTCACTCCCAGCATCCTAGGTCAAGCACGGCAGTACAGAAGGCTGTCCCTGGAACCAGCTCTAGTGAAAACAATAACTGCTCAATCATGTTTTCTCTGTCCATTTATAACCAGAGCCCCGTTCACGGCGTAGAAACCTCCCTGCGTGACAGCTAGCCGACCGAGTTGTGTAGTTGCAGACATCGAGCGTTCTGGAGTTGGGCTTTGCGGCAACTTTTCCGTTGAGCGGCGGTGCGCACTGAAAGCTCGGCAGGCGACGCTGACATGCGACCGTCTCGAGGCATCTGAGCAACGTGTGCAGCCCCGATCGTAGCCGAGGTGGGCCGGTGTGGCGGCAGGACTCGAAGCCAGCCGAGCATCACTGTCGTCGCGCGCAACCACGCTCGGCTGCCGTCGAGCGGTGCAGCGCGAGCGGCCGAGCGTGCGGCGAAGCCGCGCCGCCATGAGCAGCTGCTGCTCGCGCACGGATGCGTACGCTCTTCGGCTGCTTCCCGAGAAACTGCCAAAAGGGGGAGAACTTGGCGGTGCGACGGCGCATGCTCAAAACTCCGCACGCTTTTTGTGAACACTTCTTTTGTGAACACTCCACACAGCTTTCTTTTTTTTGGTGGGGGGGGGGGGGGGGGGAGCGCTTGTTGCACAATGTTTTTGACGCTCGGCATTTTTCATTCGGATCCGCCGTGGCGGCTACGCTCAGTCCTGCTACTGCGCTCGAAGCCGTGGGTTCCATTAATGATAATAATTGTTGAGGTTTGACGTGCTAAAATCATGATATGATTGTGAGGGACGCCGTAGTGGGGGGCTCTGGAAAGTTTGACCATGTGGTGTGCTTTAGCGTGCGCCTTAATTGAAGTACAGAGGCCTCGAGCATTTCGCCCCCATCGAAATGCGGCCGGGATACGGCTTCAGTTCTCAGCCGACGTGGCCACGTTCGGGCACAGCCGCACCGGTCTCGTACACGTTCGCGCTCTAACCCGGTATCAGGCAGTCGCCAATTCGGAGAATAATTTACTGCACCGTAATGGCAAAAGCACCACGGTTTCTTAGGCTACTTCGATCATTGTGGCTGCTTTTTAAAGTATTTGTTCTGAAGCAGGGCATATATATTCGGCCTAATTATCTCAGCGCGAAAAACATTCGTCATGGTATCGGTGATGTTCACTTAGACGTATGTGCCTAGCATGTTTATAGTAGACACATGCAGACATCGAACACATGAACACAACGTACAGAGCACACAGCCCAAACGATAACAGGTTGAGCAAGGTGAGAAAGCAATGTGAGATAGAGAATGGTTTAGAGGAATTTTGGGGCTAGTTTGTTACGTGTAGGATAGTGTACGTTTTGTTTCTCTTCGTCTGGTTCCTTGTGTTTTCTGGCGCTGTTTTACTACGAGGGTGGTTTACATACACACACCGTGATGACGGATGCATACTGTTGTTCCTCATGCACTGAGTTATTTGCACAGAATTGAATGAAGTCCGCTTTACTCGCTGCTGTAGGAAACGGTTTGCTATAGTCCAGGAACATCGCGTAGCTGTGGAAAAACGAAATGTTTCGAGTTGACGTGATTATCTGCACGCTACGACGTTGGCCTGCAGAGTAAGCTCTTGCTAAAGAGTACGTTGTGCCAACTTGCATTTGTGTATAGTGTCATGGGGAAAATAAAGTGGGTTCACTGTCACAACCACCACATAGAAAATGCTCCCATGCCATTCTGTCTCCATTTAACATAAAAAAATGAACTGAGTGTCGTCCGAGAATTTAAGGCAGCAAGTGGAGAATCTTTACAGCACACAGGAAATCGATTAACAGTAAAGCGTATGGACGGTGCTACCAAGAACAACAATGAATTTTTATTTATGGAAGACGGACAGGGTGGTTGCCCTTCCCTGCTCACAGCTTCCATGAAGGGTACTTGGTACAGAGTGGTAGTTATTTCAATAATCAGGGAGCATAAATAGACTCAATATTCACGAACTGTTACTGGTGGGTGTCTCTAGAATTGTTCGCTCTTCAAATCCAGCGACACCCCCTGTTCCCCAATATTCATCTCGTGGTTCTCTAACGCGATATAAAGGACCCCTTTTATTCTCTACCTCGAGTTTATCTATTTTCCGCAATTGCGCGGCAGCGTGAAACTCTAGCGGCCAATGTCGGAGATCGAAATGGGCATACTTTCCGGCAGAGTAAGTATTGGCTGCTTGAGCCTACGCTAGCGCATAGCAAAGGTGAGAGAGGAGGAACGTAACTTGGAAGAGGAAGCGTTTAACATGTACGAGGTGGTGGCTTTTAAAAAAGAACGCAGGTCCCAGTTCCGGTGTCTTAATTTCTTGGAGAGCTGTTCAGCACGCAATCGACGTCGACTTCCACAAGTTGGCTCAAGGAAGTTTACTTGGGAAAACACGGCGCCTATATCGCTACCTCGGCAGCTCTCAGATTAGCTGCGTATATTTAGCTAAATTTTACGGGATTTCTTGGAGACGGTTGAATACTTGAAACATTTTTGAGATTTCAACGCTTTTCTACGACTCTTTTTAACTCGACGGGAGAGGCACATAATCAAATTCGGGACGTAATATCGCAAGTACAAATGAATTAATCAAACGGAAATAATTAGCATGGTGAAGCGAGTCAGCTAAATTCAAGGTGGCAAAAGAAGTACAAGTGTGACAGCAGTAAAACAGGGCATATATTTAGGCATCAAAGAAAGCGACAACTAGGAGGACGAGAGAGATTGAATGTGGCATAACGCTTAGAAAGCATAAGAAGTTCAGCAGAATACCTTGACAAACATCATTTTTCAATAACGCCGATCGAAACCAAGCTGGATTAGTTATGGTTGGACATCAACATTGGCTACCTCTAGTCATTTTGCTTAACAGTGTGGCAGAGCAGGAGCCAAAGCCACGCACGCATCACTGGGAACGTTCACGACGTCGTGCTTGGCTGAGATACGTGGCGAAGGAGAGACGGTGCGTTACTCTCCCCCCGCAAGCCGTGGAATCCCGAGTGGCGAGACTGCTCGAGCATCAGAGGCCCGGAAAACGCGCTCAGCCCTTAATAATCGGCCCGCTCTCTCGGCAGGCGTCCAAGCGGCACGCTCCGCAACCGGAACGCCATCCGCGTCAGCTTCGGCCATCGCCTCCCCCCAGCCTTTGGTTCTCTCCACGGGGTCCCTGTGTTGGAGCTCCGAAAAGGTGCGTTGGTCACCTGAACGCCGTGCTCGTGGACGCAGACCACCTTCCCGGTTCCTCTGCTGCATTTCTATGCTGGCTCAACGAGAGAACTGTCCCTCTGTCGCGTATGACGATCAGGGCCGCAACAAATAAACGCTTAAAGCAAAATAAGCTTTCTTGAAGGCTCAGGGTTCGAGCCCCGAAGGTAATTGTCTTATCCCCTGAGCTACACACCCACGCTTGTAGAATGTGAATATATCTGAACCATACGGATGCGACGTACTCTCGGTGCAAAACAAATGTAAAAGGAGAACCCTTTCTTCAAATACTTCGTCGAATATCATGATAGAGGAATAAAGAGTGGCTAAGGTTTAACTTTCGAAAAACTGTGTCCTCTTAGACGAGATATTTTCCTGGCGTATATCGTGGTTGTGGTGGTGCGCATTACCACGGGCACCCATTTCAATTTTCTTGGGAAGTGTGAGGTAGTGATGTGCTTCGTCCTGGCTGGGACGACAATGCCTACCGTGGACGTTGGAAAGTCAAGCCACAGTCACACGAGGTTGCCGTTTTCGTCGTGCTCGATGTAGCACAATGAGGCCATGTTTCCATTACGAGGCCGTCGCTTACGTCGATGGTGGCCGTGATCACGTACGGCTTACCGATGCTCAGCCAAAGTGAGGCCGGCAGGAAACCCATGTCGCCTGCGTTCATCTTGGCCACCTTTGTCAGGGAATCCCTATCTACCTGCTCGGTCTTATATCCAGTTATGTTATCGCATGCGGGATGACATAACACGTTGTCCGCAGCGTCCACGTATAACGTGCGTTGTAGCGTTCGGCGTCCCCATTGCTGTAGTATAACCATGTGCCGTCAGGGCACTTAGTGGCGGCTTCTTCGCGTGTCACAAAACGGCTCTCAATCAATCTGACGTCATACTCGGTCAGCATGAGGCCATAGCCTAGGCTCATTAGAAATGGATAGAACACTGCGTCATTAGACAAATTTAGTTGCGCGTCCGCAGCAGCACTGCGAACGCACGCTACAAGCCACTTCCAATGCCAACCTGCGTCCGCAGAGCTCTTGCGGACGCACAACTAAAACTGTCTATTCTGGTGGACCACCTGGATGAGTGGATGGCAGTCGTGCGTCTTCCAGGGGAGTTCTGCCTTCAGCTCTCTCACTTGCCTCGCGTTTCGATGTGTATGTTCACTGTTACTGTGTTGATTGACACTGTGAATCACTTGTGGCACATACCCGCATAACATGAACTGTGGTATGCGGGTATGTGCCACACGTGACTGATGGAAATGGTTTCATGACGTCCGCGACAGACGTTTTGCGTTATTCATGGCATGACCAGTGAATCGTGTTCGTCATACACTGATCCCCTGCCATGCTAATTTTGGTACATTACAAGTTATGGAAACGACCAGGAGAGCGTCCAGATGCAAGCGGCTACATAGATAGATAGATACGTAGATAGAAACGGCCAAAGCGCCTGAGGTTCGCTAAGAAATGCTTCGCGTTTAAAACCAGTTATCATGAGCGAAAGGTTAATACAACTGTACCAATGTGCTGAAACAAAACAAATCTAAAACTTCAAAAGAGGCGCCGTGTAGAAGGCCTTCAGTTGTGGCTCAGCCTGCGTACATCCAGCAGTTGGTACTCACGTTTAGGCTGGAGACACCACCTTAGTAAACGTGCGCTTCGACAAGCGATGTGCAAGGGCCTTTAAGCTGCAGAGGTTGTCATCGGTATTCTCTAATGGCACAGAGAAAGCGGCTCAAACGAAATGTTAATCTAGCAACTTGCCATGGAAATATCTTTAAAGAAAATACTCATTGCAACCCTTCATTTTGTAATAGCGATGACCTAAGATATCGCCGAGAATCCGCGCCTGGAGGCGAACGACGCCCAGACATATTCGTGGTCCAATGCTCAGGCTGATACGCGGAAGAAGCTTTCAGATTAGACGTCAAAGTAAACAGCGTTGATTGTGAAGTGCAGCGAAGTGGACAACGTGAGAAGACATCGAGGTATTTTCTTTACTCGTCGTTCATTTCTAAGTGCACCTGGGGCGACTCAACGCGTCGCGCATGCCAAAAACATTGAAATTAACGAGGGGATTATAAAAGCTGTTGAGCCAGCTCTGGGGGCAAACCTTGAAGCGTATGGGAGCGGAATTATGATCAAATAAATCCAATTCTTTACTTTTCCCTCTAAACGTCGCGGAGATATAGGCTCAAATTGACTTGACAGGGCGAAGCACTGTGTCCCGGGATTCATGGCAGGTGTGCAAACAACAGGAAATAAGAACATAATGATGAATGCATTAAAGCACTGCACGGGCCGGATCTTACGGCCCGGGCCCGGCTCGGGCCCGTTTTATGAAGCCCGAGCCCAGCCCGGGCCCGTGGTTCCAAGCGCGGGCCCGGCCCGGGACCGGGCGTACATGACCGAACCCAGCCCGAGCCCGGCCCGGGCCCGTCGTTCGAAACCCGGGCCCGGCCCGGGCCCGAGCGTTCATTACTAAACTAATCCAGGGCGCGCTTGTTCATGACCAGGCGCGACCCGGGCCCGCTAGAGGATATTAGTTGTTGATGATGATGATTAATGATGCCGTGCGCTTTGTAGCGGGTGATCGGACGGAAAATCCGGTGTGTACATGAATCGAAATGTTGCTTTGCCCACGGTGGTAGCTCAGCGATTAAGCTGTTTCGCTGTTAAGTCCTAGGACGCGGGTGCGATTCCCGCAGCCACGGCGGCCGCAATTTGATAGGGGCGAAATGCAAGAACATCCGTGTATATACTTACCTTTAGGTGCATGTTAGAGAACTCGAGGTGGTCGAAATTGATCCGGTGCCACTACGGCGTGCCTGGTAATCATATCGTGGTTTTGGCACGTAATACCAAGGAATATAAATGAAATGTATCGTATGTGTCAACCTCAAATAAAAGACCGAAATCTTTATGCCTCCCATGGGAACAACAGTGATCTGGCCCCTTGTTAGTGCTGTTGATATATATATATATATATATACGTGTCACTTCAGCTTGGCACAGTATACATTAGACCATGGAATGCATAACATTCGCGTGTGCTGGAAGGCCCGACTTACGCCTTTTAATGAGCGGGCCCTAGTCCGGCCCGGCCCGCAGCCTCAAGCCCGGGCCCGGCCCAGGTCCGCGGCTTCAAGCCCGGGCCCGGCCCGGGCCCGCACTTTCAAGCCCGAGCCCAGCCCGGGCCCGCCGGAAAACGCTTCGGACGGCCCGGGCTTTCGGGCCGGCCCGGGCCTGTGCAGTGCTCTAGATTGCATTACTAAACGCCACAGATACATACAGATAGTATAAACTACGAATAATTGCGTAAACAAAAGAGAATTGTAGTATACATGCATTTCTGCCAACGTTTGTTCGGCACCTAGTGTTTCTCGTGTTTGTTCGCCAACGAACAAACACGAGAAAACAAAGGCGAAGAAGATCGAGCTTTTTAAAGGCAATTAAGCTTTGAAGAAATGCATAGCTCCTATTCTTCAGCCTAAAAGCTAAAATCGCAACTAAAATAAACGGACATCTTTAAGCAGCGCAGCTGCCTCCTATTTTATTCCAAAGTAAGACACCGCAAGTAGAACGAGCAGCGTATATATTTGTATCCTAGCGGGCGCATAAAGGTGTCTCCAATACAGCACTTTTATTGGGCGCACGTTGTCGCATAGCGGTTCCTTCTCGGCACCCTAAATGCGGCCTAGCGCAGGGCGACGGCGCGAGCTCCGCGACGCCATTGTGTTCGGCGACGATGTTTGCGCGCGCCACGGGGCTTACCGGCCGGTTTGGCGCAAATCCCTGGGCGCATTGTTTGCGGGGGAGTGCGTTGGCTGCGGCGCCCAGCGTGAGCAATAGTCGGCGCGCCACAAATCCCGTCTTCCAGACCACGCTGTTTGTTCCCGCGTGCTTTGAGCCGACGCTCTGGCGAGCCGAAAACAGTCGGCGAAGTGCAGGCCACAGGTGTCTGCGCCATTGACTGCGAGCCTCATTTCCGGGGCGTGCGACGCTCGCGTTCTGTCTGGTTAAATAATGCCGTGTGGCCTTCATTGTCCTGTTCGCAATGAGCGGCCCGACCACCATAAATCTGCAGATGAATGGGACAGTTACTGTGAAACCTTGAAAATTCTTTACACAGAGAGGTTGCACGGAAGTGCTGAATTATTGTCGACGCTCTGCGAAAAATCTTGAAGGTTTGAGTATAATTAACGTATAAATGCTACGCAATAATGTGGATAATTTCGCTCATAAGTCAGGCTAAATCTAGGGGAAAACGGGCACTCGCAGAAATGTTCTTCGAGTCGTTTTCACAAAAGACGTGCACCTGTAGTGACCAGGGACCGAATTTACAAAAGCTTCCGTTCTTAAAGGGCCCCTGAAAGCCAAAGCGTTGTCTGTGACTTTACCTTGTTTAAGCATGTCTGTGTCTTGTAATCACGGAATGAAACCGTAAATGATCCAGCATGACACCTAATTGATCCTGGCATCGTTAATTCTGTAAAACTTTGGAGTGGGTTTGAAACGCGCCGGCAATGATAATCTAGCGCCACGACCGCCGCGGCGTGGCGCTAGATTATGAACAGACACAAGATAAAAAAAAAAGAAGACGGCAGCACCTGTGCTGTCTTGTTTTCTTCTCTTGCATGTGCGTTTGCATTCTATGCCTAACTCTTTTATGCTGAATAAGATATTGTGATTTCGAGAAGCAATCAGAGTTTTTTGGAGGTTCGAGGGAACCTCGAAATTAACGCAGCTTGGTAACTTTCGCGCTTTGTCGAAAGGAAGGAATGGTTTCGAAGAGAGCGGAAGAACAGGAAAGACAACAATGTTTGAACTTCGACGGTGCTTCTAAAAGGGCACCTGGCTCTCTCAGAGCCAGGTGCTGAGAGCTTTTCTGCATGCCGAGGCACGTCGTCTTGTGCGAGAATGGCGTCGCCAACGCATTTAGCGCAATACCTCGGTCCAGCGATGCCTTAGGCGGGGGCAGACGCTAATGTCGTACCTGGGACATGTGTCAGCGGCCGCGCTGATGGCGTGCCGCTAATAGGTGACCCGTGCAGAGAAGACGGCGTTTCGCTAATGGAGCGAGCCGCGTCGTTTGAAATATGTCGACCCCACCTGAGGACTTTCTCCGGTGTATGCAGCAGTTCGCGCCTCACCAAGCACTCTTCAGGGAGGGCTTACGCCGCGGGTCGCTGTCGCTCCGAGCGTAAGTATGCCTTCGCAAAATCGAACGTGAACAATGATGCACTGCACGGAGAAATCCCGTGGCAAGGCGTCCCACGATATGCATTTGAACGCGATAGCGTTAAAGGGCTCGTTTCGCAGACATTCTGGGTCGGCGTCGGCGTCGTTGGTTGTAAGCGAAAAATCAGCGTTGTCCGCGAGCGAAAAATTCAAATGCATGCAAATAAAGAAATAATAATAAAAATATTCGGTTTCGAGTGGGCTCCGAACCCAGGACTTCTGCGTGGCAAGGAAATGTTCTACCACAGATCTATGCCATACTTGAAACAGTTTCGGGAAAAACCTATACGAATGTAATGTAGTGCGGGGAGTGTCCTTAACGCACATAATATTGCGAGGGGGGGGGGTAGCGCAAACTCGTACCAGGCGTCAAAACATGTGAATTGCGCAAAGAGTGGTTGGTGTAAAGGACCACCAATTACAAAGCGCAATGACATAGTTATTCATCGTTATCAGCAACAGCATCAGCAAAGTGCGCAGCTGCGCGTGTTGCCTAACGGACGCGTAGTGGGTACTTCGCCAATTCGCAAATGGAGTATTTGTGGCGTAGTGGGCACTTCGCAATTGTAGGCCTTTTAAGTTAGTCTGAAACAGCGAACTTTACGCGCACGGCCGTCCATTTCCTCGCGACATGGTTGAGGTGTGCACCGAGAAGCGAAGCCAGGCTGACAGGGCGATGAGAACGGAGCCCGATTACTCTGTCCCGCTCTACTATTCAAGGCGAAGCTCAAGCGTCCTCTGAGTTTTTCTTTAGTTTACGCAATCGTGAAGCAAGAGAAAATTCAAGTTATGTCATTATCTAAGGGTGGAGAACGTTATTTGTACACAAAACGATCAGAATATTACCGAAAGGAGAGTTTATTAGGCAAGATACGCTTTTTGTCAAATTATGTTAACTTTTTTTTTTCTTTCGAGTCCGAAGCTGCGGTACAGTGGTTACGGTTCTCGGCTGCTGACCCGAATTTTGCAAGTTCGATCCCGGCCGCGGCGTTCGCATTTAAGTAAAGGCTAAATGCTGCAGGCCCGTGTACTGTGCGATGTCAGTGCACGTTAGAGCACACACGACGGCCTAAATTTCCGAAGCCTTTCACTGCAGCTCGCCTCATAATCACATCGTAGTTTTGGCACGTTATATCATAGGGTAGTATAAGTCAACAACACTTTAGTATTTAAAAACCATCAAATGCGGCGTTTCCACGATTATTGTTGAAGATAATATAGTAATTGGTTGGAACTCTAAGTGCCCTCAATCGCCGATGCGAACTATATCCATAAGACTGTGGTAAAGTTTGATGATGCGAGGAGTAGCTGAAAATCGTGAAGGCTTGCGCAGCACCAAAGGTACGTTGATTGATGTAAACAGGGAGACAATTTAATGAAGAGAGGAAAGAAGAGGTTGGCCTGTAAAACGTGTTGGAAATGCGTCAAGCTCATGCCTGGTTTACGCCCAGACGATTACGGGACGGTTAACAATGAAGCTCTGTCTGGTTAGGGATTCCGAGGGTAGTTTTAAGAGTAGGTGCAAACATGGGCCTTCTGTCAGTGATTGTCAACGTGAGGTCCAACAACAGCGGAATATCAGGCATCTCCAGTGCTTTTTAAAAAGACACGACAAACTCTACTGCAGTGGGCTAACGTGACGTACTTCTTCCGGCAGAACATTCTGTACAGTGGTGGGCGTGGCATTTACTTGTCATTCAGACATTGGGAAAACCACGCACAGCAGCCAAGCCCCGTTCAATCACGTTCAGTCATGCTAAGGCACGGATTAGCAACCCGACGAAAACTTGGGCGAGTTGGTTCTGATACACGTATGAAAAATTCAGAGCCCTTCCACTATACCGTGAGGACGGAAGCCAGCAAAGCTCTGACACGGTGCGTCTGGTGTAGTGATTATTGCTATAGTGAGTTTATGTATTATCATTATTTTTTATAAGCGAATAAAGAGACATACATTTAAAGAATCCCGTGTTTCTCTTGAGCATGACGCATATTATATCATCATCAACGGCGCCCAACGGTGGTCTCAAAAAGAAATCCTGCAGTACACAAGAAACGCCGTCGTTTCGAAAGTACAAAAATCGCATGACGTTCGCGTCTTATGCAAGTGGTCTGGTCTTTATGGCAAAATTGTTTACGCCATTCTGAGATGTCGGTGAAATCCCAGACCCTTATCTTTACTTTTACGCAATGTACATTTTTTCGACGAAAGTACGCTATATTAGTCGAGTTTAATCGGTTAGGCAACAATTGTTGCTCTACGCGTCTTTTGTCCGCGGAAGTGATCCTCCAGAACCTAGACATAAGCAGGTTCGCTATAAGAAGCGACAACTGGACACTAGGCAACGCTGTTGACAAACTACAGTGGTGGCACAATCAGGCATTCTGGGGTTGTTACGTTACCACTTAGAAACGTCGAAACAGAGTATCAGACGGTCTCTTTTGTGGTTAAGAAAGGCAAGCAAGCGCTTTTGAGATTGGAGACTTGCGAACGCTGCCGTGCCTGCAGGCGCAAAGGGAGGCGCGGAAAGGTTACTACAAAAGAAAGACGGAAAACAGGGCGGCGCGCCACTAACGAGTGGTATTTTTATTCAGAAAACACATATATTAAACACTTATCCTTAGTAGCCCTCGCCATGACGATCCGAAATCTTATCGCCTAAAACAGCACATCATCAAACGAAACAAGTGCAACAAGTAGATATCACGGCTTCTGAAGAGGGCCAGCTCCTTATCAGAAGCACAAAAACTTGAAGGACGCCTGAGCTTCGGCTTCAAGAGTGGAACGCGATAGCGTAGTCGGGCCCCGTGCGCGTCGCCTTCTCAAGTGCTAGCCTCACTTCGGTTCTGGGTGATGCCTCAACCATGCGGCAAGGAAACGAACGTCTGCGCGCATAACATTGGCCGTTTCAAACTATCCTAGAATGCCTACTGCAGCTACAGTTGCGAAGTGCCCACTACGCCATAATTCTTCCTTTTCCGAATCAGCGAAAGGCCCACTACGCGTCCGTATGGCAACACGCGAACCTACGGAGCTGCTCACTTTGTTGAAGCTTTTGCAGCTGATGATGATTAAATATTTCTGGGCGCTTTGTAATACGTGGGCCATTAAAACGCTCACTCGCCGCGCACATCACATGTTTTGACGCCTGGCGCGATTCTACGCTTCTGCCACGCAATATTACGTGTGTTAAGGAGATTCCTCCCCTACATAACGTTCATATAGTGCATCTTTCCGAAGCAGTTTCAAGCAATGGCGTGGCTCTGTGGTAGAACACCTGCTTGGCACGCAGAAACCCTGTGTTCGATTTTCACTCGAACCGATGACTTTTATTATTTATTTTATTTGCATCTTTATTTTTCGATCACGGACAACGCTGATTTTTCGCTGACAACCAACGACGCCGACACCGACACCGGAATTTTTGCGAAATGAGCTCTTTAACGCTTCGCGTTAAAATCTACAAAGTGCACTTTGATGCTGTGAAGCTATCATCAGTCAATTTGTTATTTAGCTCTCATTGCAAACAATGTCGCCGCTGTGGTCTAGAACTGAATCCTCACTGTCGGGACGAGAATTAGAAAAAGCACGAGCTGCTACAAATGCTATTAATTTAGAATGAAGCGATATATGCTGACATTCTTTTTTCATTCCCACAGTCTAGACGTGTTTTGGAGCGTAAATTAATCGCGTTGTGGATGATATATGTGGCGGCAGAGAACACGTCATCAAATGGCCGGCACATCATGACAATTGGAAGTCATCAAGTACTGGGTCAACGTACGTGAACATGTGGAGCCCACGAACTTGAGTCAATCCATAGACGTTGTGGGGCGCTCTCTGATAGACAACCGCAACCTTGGTTACTACGTAGAGCGCAGCACGAGGCCGTCATGTACCGCGAACGCCAAACAGGCGGCGTGACACGAGCACATCTTGTAGCGCCTCCGTCCTTTTCGCGTCGTCTCCTTCACGGGGCTTCGTTGTGCGAGGCCAAACTAATCAGGCTTTGTCGTTCCCCGTGGAAGAGAACTCACTACGAGAGCCAGCAGGCTGCTTCAGAGAGCGTAGTGCAGGGATGGCCATTATTGGGTTTTACTAGCGGATAATACCGCTGGACATTACCCGCTCGAGCGACCGCGACATCCATTAGCGAGGAGTACAAGGGGATGCGGGCTGGCGGGGCTTTTATTTCGCACCGGACAAGCCGGGCTAAGAAGAGGACATAAAAAGGACAAAAAAGAAATGCAAAGGGGAAATTGAAAGGATGTGCCACTATGCAGCCATTCGCCGGGTCCTTTAAAAACTCCACTCAGAGAGAGCACGCCTCACCAGCGAACTGACGCTAAAAACGCTGCGCACTCAGCACATCTTTCCGAAACAGGCGGGAGGAAGGCGAGGCTACAAGAGAGACGAGGATACCCCACCAAGAGCGCGCAACAACTTGACCGTCCGTGGAAGAGGAGAAATAAAATGACCGTCGTCTCGCCGGGACAGCGACGCCGTGGACGAAAAGAAAAATACGCGTGGTAAACATCAATAGAAGAAGCACAGTCCGCTTCCTTCGATCAAACGCCACATAAAATAATAACAGCAAAGAAGAGATAGCAAGAAAACTCAAAGTGGTTAAAAAAAAAGAAGCACTAGGCTGTGCGAGAGATAATTGGAAGAGTCGTTTTGATAGCTTACTTCTCAGCTAGATGTGAGGACAGTAATAAAATTACTGGGGTTGTAAAAAAAAACAAAAAACAGGGCAGCAACAGGAGACAGAAACGAAGAGCGGGTTCCCATTGTTCCTCCTCGATGGAGTTGTTTTTAATGATAACAGCGATGGCAGAAGAGAGGATGGTATAGAAGAGGAGGAGGGAATATTGCCTGGCCAATAAAGAGCTCGAGTGTGGCAGAAAGAAAAATCAAACGAAGGGCAAAAAGGTGGCGCTAATAAAGCAAGAGAGGCGAGAAAGATATGACGTGGCGGGTGCAAAAGAACAGAGGGACAGTGGTGGAACGCGCTTACGGCTCGCTTCGCTGGCGGCGGGAATTGCCGCGAGGCGCCCGCAGGAAAGAGCGCCGGCCGAGTGACGGCATGTGCCCGCCGTGTGACGGGATAGAAACAGAGAGAAATAAATGACAAAGAAAGGAGGTGAAGAATGATCGATGGCTCAATTATGACTCGCCCTATACCGTCTCGAGGGTTTAAACCTTGCGCGAGGAGGTCAGCAAGAAGCGAGAAGGAGAGAAAGGAGAAATGCTAATCAGGCAGCGGCGCCCTGTGGAAACTTCTGACTGTCAAGTTATTCCGCTGAAAAGTAGAAGACGGGGAAAAAAAGCATCAGTGTGCTTCGTTTCTGTAATGAATGCGACCTCGTGTAATACCTGCTGGCGACAACGAGTGTGGTATTGCGACGTCATGTTTTTGTGCAATGCGAAGTGGACGAAGACATTTTAAGACCGGTAGTAATGACCCATGGTGTAGCCTTAAGGGACAAGAAGAGAGCAGAGAGCGCCGTGGTCTGTCGTTTTTTCTGTTCGTCCTCGCTCTTTCGCGCGTTTTAATGAATAAAGATGGAATCACATCAACTTGCCCACTTAAACGTTCTAATGCAGAGGGGGTCAGGGAACAAACGGGTGTTAAGGACATCTTAGTCGAAATCAGGAAGAAGAAATGCGAATTGGCAGGGCATGTGAGCGTAAGCAAGATAAGCGCTGGTCATCGAGAGCGACAGACTGTATTCCAAGAGAAGGCAAGCGCGCGAGGATGAGGCAGGAAGTTAGGTGGGCAGATGAGATTAAGAAGTTTGCAGGGATAACGTGACTGCAGCAAGCACAGGACCGAGTAGATTGAATGGAGAAGCCTTTGCCCCGTAGTGGGCGCAGTCAGGCTGGTGACGATGAATGACCCATGCGACGAGTAGTCCAATATATGTCATAAGAGAAGGCGAGATCACTGTTTGGAAGGAGTGCTGCCGTCAGCGAAAAATATTTCAGGTTAAACGTCTGTATCATAAATACTTGAGATAATTCTTGAATACGTATACAAAGACAGCGCTAAGGCGAGTACAGCGTTCAGAGACTTGTGTCACTTTACTAGGAGGTTCGTCGCACTTTCTGACTCGGATGCGCGATTTTTTTTTTCGGCGTACATGAATGATTCCTTGACAGAACTTTCATATTTTTATCCAGCAGTCTTTCATACGACGAAAAGAAACGTTCCTACCACTACTACTACTGATGCTCCTGGTGCTGCTGCTTCTAATATTTGTACTACTACAACGAATCGATTATGCAGCTGCCCGTGTTCCTGCCTGCCTGTACTCGGAATACAGAGGATTCATAACACTTGCTTTCGTAAGCTGCATGCTTTTGCAAAGGTCGCCGTCATTGTTCTTTTCTAGAAAGGTCAACTTGTTGGCTAGTTGGTAAAGCATGATGAAACGGGAAACAGCGCGGTAAACGACGACAAAGAAGGAACACACACACCACACCACACGAAGCGCTGACTTACAACTGAAGTTTATTCGGGCGAAAAGTATATAAATACACTTTTAGGCGCACCACGTCACAAACAAAAACAAAGCATGAAAAACACAGAGACACAAAAAACAGAAACCTTGGTCATCGCCACATGGTGCATCGTGACTGGAAGGCGTAAGCGGTTCAGTTGATACGGTTAGCCGATAAATACGAAATTTCTTTGTCAGATAGTAAAACAGTTGGACTACTAACACACATTTCTTTTAACAATGAAATGTGATGCGCTTCGATAATCTCTCTTGTCATTTGATTTTGGTTCCTAGCTAACACGTCACAATTCTCAAACTTAGGGCGACAACCACACTGCTTACAATGAATACCCAAATGGCCACTAACGGAACTGGTCACGTTATTGTTATGCTCACGAAGTCTATCATTTAAACACCGGCCAGTCTGGCCGATGTAGAATCTGCCGCATGACAAGGGAATGCGGTAGACGACGTTACTTATACATGACACGAAAGGTGACTTGTGTTGTTTACTACATCCGATACTGTCATCGGGGGTGCTGTTGACGCGGTTACACATTTTTGACAACTTGTTAGGTGCACTCAACACGACTCTAATATTGACCCGCTGACCAATCCGCTTCAAATTGTGTGATACTTTATGCAAGTAAGGTAAAACAGTGAGTTTTTGACCTTGCGCATGTCTAACGTTAGAATCACTTGCACGTGCCGAGGGGTTACAAACGTTTATTTCCTTAAAAAGCTTTTGTGCTACCGAAGCTAGCACCGTAGTGCGGGTAACCAGCTCCTATGTGGTAGCTGAGTACAAGTCCGAAAAGTGTCCATTAGCAATAACACGTACAGTTACTTTTTTGAAGCAGAGCTCCCTTTGTCTGCTTGAAGCAGATAAAGAAGGCGGTTTTGCAGTAATGCCGAAATCCTTACAAAAGGTGAAAAGAACTCAAGCGATTGACTCCGTGTTTTCGCGTAAAGATGATGTGTCGTTGGCTAAGGTCAAGTCTGAAGCACTTAAGCTGTGCAAAAGATTGAATCTGAAGAGCCTTGCGCAGAGCATGAGCAAGTGCACTTCGAACGCTCTAAAGATGTTTTTTTACAGTTAAAACACATAAAATCGGCGCCCCTTTCAGAGTGATTGTATCTGAAAGTAATACTTGGCAAAAATGTGTTTCCTTGTTCCTAAAAGACAAGCTCTCGTTGCTTGCTCCTAGTGATCCTTTCAAGATTAAAAGATCTGAGGACGTTATCGAGTTTCTGGAGCATCGACACCCGAAGAAATTTGCCGCTTTTTCAATAGATCTAAAAGATCTGTACTACTCTATTCCCCAAGACGCATTGCTGTCGTGCGTAGAAGATTGTATAGATAATGTTGGCGCTGTAGATTTTCAAAATTCAACTGGATTAACTGTTGCAAATTTCCTTGAACTGCTGTCATTTTATTTGAAATCACTTTTTTTATCATGGGAGGGGTGCACCTATCTACAAAGGCAAGGAATTAGTATAGGGTCATGTATCGCACCCATTCTTAGTGACATTTTCTTGGCCAGTGTTGACCGCAAGGTTTCCTCATGTATTGCCCAATCTTGTGTTTTAAAAGTTTTCCGTTTCGTTGACGATTTTCTGGTGTGCCTAGACTGTGACTCAGGCTTGTTTGAGGAATCCGCGTCTAATCTAGTAGATATTTTCAGATCCTGTGCAAATCCCCTCGAATTAACCTGTGAAATGCCGTCTGAGAATTCGATTAGGTTTCTGGACCTACGTTTAAAATGGAGTTCCGAGGGTGTCTGTTGGAGTTATGAACCGCGCAGCAAGAAACCCATTTTGTCGTTTCACAGCTCCCATTCAAAGTTGATAAAAAGAGGAATCGCCAAGCTGTGCATGTCGAACGCGCTCCGAAAATCGTGCGTGCACTCTAAGTGTGATAGTTTTCAAGGCCAGGTGACTAGATTGATAGGAGCTGGTTACCCGCACTACGTGCTAGCTTCGGTAGCACAAAAGCTTTTTAAGGAAATAAACGTTTGTAACCCCTCGGCACGTGCAAGTGATTCTAACGTTAGACATGCGCAAGGTCAAAAACTCACTGTTTTACCTTACTTGCGTAAAGTATCACACAATTTGAAGCGGATTGGTCAGCGGGTCAATATTAGAGTCGTGTTGAGTGCACCTAACAAGTTGTCAAAAATGTGTAACCGCGTCAACAGCACCCCCGATGACAGTATCGGATGTAGTAAACAACACAAGTCACCTTTCGTGTCATGTATAAGTAACGTCGTCTACCGCATTCCCTTGTCATGCGGCAGATTCTACATCGGCCAGACTGGCCGGTGTTTAAATGATAGACTTCGTGAGCATAACAATAACGTGACCAGTTCCGTTAGTGGCCATTTGGGTATTCATTGTAAGCAGTGTGGTTGTCGCCCTAAGTTTGAGAATTGTGACGTGTTAGCTAGGAACCAAAATCAAATGACAAGAGAGATTATCGAAGCGCATCACATTTCATTGTTAAAAGAAATGTGTGTTAGTAGTCCAACTGTTTTACTATCTGACAAAGAAATTTCGTATTTATCGGCTAACCGTATCAACTGAACCGCTTACGCCTTCCAGTCACGATGCACCATGTGGCGATGACCAAGGTTTCTGTTTTTTGTGTCTCTGTGTTTTTCATGCTTTGTTTTTGTTTGTGACGTGGTGCGCCTAAAAGTGTATTTATATACTTTTCGCCCGAATAAACTTCAGTTGTAAGTCAGCGCTTCGTGTGGTGTGGTGTGTGTGTTCCTTCTTTGTCGTCGTTTACCGCGCTGTTTCCCGTTTCATCTTTTCTAGAGCTTGGCGTTGTTATAACGTTTCTGGTTGCCCATTTTTTTATCATTCTTCTATGCAACTTACCTATAGTTTTGTTGTAAGAAAACACTCCTTTTCGTAACATTTTTTTTCACATTTATTTTGTCTGACGTTTCAAACTATGCCAAGTTGTACTCACCCCATTTTTATTGCTGCACTTTTTTACTCTCATTTTCTTGTACTTATCTTGTCGGTCGCGGGCGCCAGCAATAACACCTTAGGGTTATTCTAGGCGCGTTCCACAAAGTATACGTCGACCCAATCAGGACGGAATTATCGCGAATCTGCGTCTTGTTGCGAATAAAATTTATTCAATTTGTGTAAGAATGTTGCAGTTATGAAGATTAATAAAGGTTGTTTTCTTCCACTTCATGAAAACGAAGAACCCACCAAGAGAAACTCCTATCTAGTGCGTTCCGTAGTTCCTCCTGAAAAGGTACCTTTCCTGCGACAATACTCTGCGTGTGGCAAAGCAACAGATGACGAGAAGCAAGCGCAAGATTTTGCAGTGTTTGATCTATGCAGCAGACATAAGATATATATCTTCCTTAGTTTAATTTAAGAACAACTTTGCCCTGCCGTATCGGAATGGCTGACAGTGCTGCGCTTCTGACGCAGGACGGTCCATAAATAGAAAGAAGGTGGACGGGGACGCAGCCATACAACTAGCGCTATAACGCACCGCACGGATAGCGCGGAGGCTACGAACGGTCGGCTCGCACTACGTTGTTTCCTGTCCACTAAAATTGTTGTTACGTCATTATTAACTAACTAAAGTAATACCTAGTCAAATAAACATTTATATTACACAGCTCAATTAAAAAGTACTAATTGTCTTTACTGTGTTTTCTTTGGTTTCATTACCTGTTGGCTCCATAGGGTTGTGTCTAACAAAAGCGGCCTCACTTTTTCTCGTTCATTGCAGGTATATTTCATTGAAAGGAAAAGGAATGACTATCCCAAAATTCGATGAGAAAATTGTTTAATTGAACGCCGATCGAATAGAACAGACTATTTGATTCGTATTCTAAGTTTGAAACATTCGCTCAACCTCAGTTAAATATATTCTCGTTTCACGAATGATATATTTTTCCCAGTCGTGAGGTTGTTGCCTTATACGTTGCCTCTCGAATCGAAAGCGGCGACTACATTATGCGCGCGGGCGCGAAGCGCCGTCATGGCGGTCGCCTTCGAAGCGTGCTCGCGACAAGGATTGGCGAGCGGCTTCGTAGTCGACTAGACTGAGCATAGTAAAGGCGGTTGGGGAGCGCTTAAAGCGGCAGCGCGAGCACGCTGCGGCTGCCGCGGTGATAAACGACGCCCGAAGCCGTCGACAGCGCGACTGTAATTTGATAGAGTTGACTTGACGCGGCGTCGGCTGAGCGCCCATGCATCACTTGGCTGCCGCCGAACGGCGCGCGACCTTTTCCATATTAATGGGCACCGCGACGTTTTCGCGCGGCTGAGTGGCCGCGCTTAGGCCTGCCGTCTATTCGCCACTCTTCTCCGGGCCAACCTTCGCTACCAGTTGTTAAAAAATGGCGACGCCCGAGCAAGCAGGTTCGCCGCAAGGCATTATCGCACGAAGCTTGCATAGTCGAGTTTTCTTCATAGCCGCTCTTTACTTTTTGTTCCTTTCTGCATCTCCAGACGCCTTCGCGGTCGTCGAGCGCGCATAAATAGAAAGAGCTATTAACACAGAAACGCGTCACTTGTAGGACGCACAAGCTTTGTGCTCTCGCTATTTTCTTTGATTCTGCCTCGTGAGTTTCGTCCCACATCGCTGAATATTGTAATTTATTCCCGCATTGCTGGCTGAACTTTCCAGTCGCCGTTGCTGCTGCCGTTGCGGTTGCCGTTGCTACCTGTTTGTTACGAATAATCGCATTATGCAAATTATTGCAAATCAGCTACCTAAAGTTAAACGCGACTGAAAACATTTAGTTCCCTGGTTTTGTTTCTCTTTATATGCATATATAAAAAGAAGCGTTAGTATAACAAGGTGAGCTACTTCCCGCCTAATCAGCATAATAAGCATGCGGAGTGATGGAAGCACAGTTAAGTTACATTGCGACAACGATAGTACAATCGCTCGAGATAACCAGTGTCCTCGCGAAAATTTCTGGCGCTTATGTTTCGTAAGGCGATTCACAATTCCGATTCCGTTTATAATGAGTGACAAATGAACGAGGAGGAGCGTAGATCGAAGTGTCCGCTTTTGTTAGTGTAAATGCAGTTGAGGCTCAGTTTGACGAAGTGACGACCACGGTAGAATGATTTCGCTAAATCGGTAACTTTGTAAAATCGACAAAGGAATGCGTAGGTCCCTCGAAATCTGATATTGTAACGCAGAGACACCCACAAGCTACCGCGGCATTGTATTTGCCAACAACCCATGCCTGCGCGTGTGTAAAGGGCGGCGCGGAGATGGAGCCTCCCATTCCAGGCGCTGCAGTCCAGGTAGAGGGTCACCTGAAGCCACGACAGGCTGCCGGTGTGCAAAGACGCGGAGAACGCAGTGATTGTGCGAGAAGGTCGAGCAGCAAAGTTGCGAGGAGACGATCAGTGACCTCTGTCGAATGAAATAACGAAAGAGCCACCATGACTCCCATCGCCATCTTGTACGATTAGAGCGCTACCGACTGCCGAGTCCGTTGTTCCACGCGTGGGCGTGGCGTGCAGCCTCGCAAAAATAAAACCGGTTGTGACTGCGGCGCCTAGATGTTTTTATGCGATAGCGTTAGAGCGCACGCTCGAACGAACAGCTGTCTGCGCCAAAATTGGTAACAAATACCCACTTTGTTTAAAAATTGTTTTCAGAAAAAACTTGGTTAAATCGGGTTTGGTTCCAAGTTAATTTCGTGAATTCGAGCTGATGACAAGGTTGAACCTTATGGGTACCGGCCGAGACATTGCTTCATTGGATTCGGGTATCGTTAGATCGAGTTTTTTAAAGGCAAGAAGTAATTGTGCCAAAGAAAGTGTAAAGTAACTGTAGCTTTAATTGAGGTTATAAAACAGCCAAATTGAAGTGGAAGCTACCTGGTGCCAACAGAAGCCGAATTCGCAGCGGGCGATTATATTTATTTATTTATTTATTTATTTATTTATTTATTTATTTATTTATTTATTTATTTATTTATTTGTGAAAATAGGCACAATAATTTTCAGTACGAATATCCAAGAATGCTTGGCATTCCTAATCTGCCGGAATATAACATACCATCAGAATTCTGCAAACTAACAGGAATCAAGTTGAGGCATGAGGCATAGAACAGGCCTACTGTGGCGATTGTGACATTGTTTCAGGGTAGACCTTTCCAATATGGGCTGGCCTTTTCGGGTTGAGTGAAGAATGACAGAAACTGTCATAACAGACGAGACTTGCAAAGAGACGATGAAAAGAAAGGGGCGGCCGTCCGGACATTGCCTTCAAATATGAAATGCTGACCTCGCGTGAGTAGAAGAGTGGCAAGAATTCGAACTGCTTCCAATGCATTTATTCAATATGCTTGACACGGGATTCATGTGGCAGCTGCCACAATCTAACCTTGGTCTAATGATTTCACTACCTGATTACCTCAGACATTCTTTCGGTGCTACGTGAGGCCGAACAGACATAACCACCGAACAAACAACACTGATTATTCTGCGGTTCCGTCGTGAAGCGTGAAAAGCGTAGAGAGTTGTAAAAACGCTGCTATCTGTTCTTAAAGACAAGCGGTATGCTTGCACACCTCTCAAGGAACGTTGAACGCAGTTGTGTATGTCCACGTTTACAAGTAGGCCCATTTCTTAGTGCAGGCTCGCAAATTGGTAGCAACACAATGTCACCGACTCACAGTTCATTACTTATTTTCGTTTTGAGCCGTGCAAACTGGTCGCACAAGGTCTTTACAGGCATGGTGATGCGTTTCAGTGCCTTAGCAAGCCCCCAAAGTGCTCTGTGCCGTATGCGCGCAAGAAATACTACTACAGCCAAGCGATCATAGCTAATGTTCTTCATATCTGTGCAAGTCATGAGAAGGAGTGTAATATTAACAAAAACAAAAAACGATTACGCTAAAACAATGCTCCACAGAAAGTTCTGGCCAATTCCTAGGGCTGAATTTATAAAACTTCTCGGTCGTAAGCGTCGTTTGCGATTAGTCGACCGGCTTGGCTAAAGATGAGTCCAGCATCACGGATCGACAAGTTTTATCTCGCGAACTTCTTTAGGGCAAGCCGTTTTCGTGAATACGGGCTCTGCTGCTCAGCATATCGTTAGCGAAGGCGGTCTACCAATGGCCCGTAATACTTACAGACGAAAAGGCTTGCGAACTCAAGTCGCGATGTCCTGCTCTTCAGGGCAAATAAATAAAGTTGTATTTGGAAGGAATAACTGTTTGAATAAAGGTCATGTAAATAGATTTAGTGACGGAAAGAAAGGAGTAAAATAAAGAAGAGAAAATGGCACAAGAGGGGGCCAAGTATCGCCCACACGTCTTGCCTTACGCATCTCTGCTGCCATGGCACGGGCTTAAAAACATTGTCACATAAGTTTATTCGGCAGCGCTTTGCTGTAAAGTGCTGCGCAGCATCAACCAGATGGCATCGCCCCCCCCCCCTCTTCCCCCGCTTTTTATATATATATTTTTTTTCAATCGTAGAAGACCGGCTCGGACTTCTCATCGTCGCCCACGGTGCCAGAGCGTCAGGCTGCGAAAAGGGTCACGTTCTTGCTTCTCCGCACTTTTCGCCAGGCCGGGCTCGTAAGTCATTAGCCGTCTTCGCTCCAGTCCTCCCTGTTTGTGCAGAGCCAGAACACAGGGATGGCGAAGTGGCTTGCCACGGCCAGAAGGGTGTGTACGCGCTCGAAAAACAACGCAGCAATCAGGGCTGCGAGCAGCAAGCAACGCCCTCGCTTTTCATTTGGAGGTGAAGCGCGCAGGCGGGCTCTTAGGCTTAATCGCACCGACGTGCGTGGTGTGCTTGCTGCAGCACCACCACCTAAGGGAGAACACAGACGGATGAGGGGGGAGGCTGCGCCAAGTTAAGGCTGCCTTCGCCGCTGGCTGCACCAAGAACAAGGCGCGCGCACTTTTCAACCCGGTGTGCGCGACGACGGCCGGCTGCGCGAAACGGCTCTTCTCCTTACCGGCGCTACGTGAGCTGCAAGTGGACCAGCACGGTCGGCGGTCTTGCGTGCAGTGAGTGTCAGCCACTGCTCCGTGCCAGAGACCAATGCTGAGTTTCGAATGGTCGGTGAAACACGATTTCCCGTGTGAATAACTCCGTAGCGACAGTTTACTGATACCCTTCGAAATCTGATACACATTACTCAAGAACGCAGCCTTTACGTTTAGAAGGAAGATTTGGACGCGTTTCTGATATGAACAGCAAACGCATGGCTTTTCCACGCTTTTGCCATCAGAGTGCAACGGTAATACGTGGCAAAACGGCCATTTGGGCTAGTTGGTATTTGTTCACCTTAATGCAAAAAAGATGGCCTGCGTGGTCATTTTTTCTTCCTTTGTCCCTGTTTGTTAGGGCACCCCATTTTTCGCATTAGAGATACATGGCAGACCGCACACGCTTTGAGGATGATTTCCTAGCCCACGGAACGCGAGTTCGGCATTGCGTTTATTATCCCTAAATATGTCTCAGCCAAAAGTACCCCGAAGGAAACTTCGCCAAGGTTTTACAGCGATCGCCGCGAAGGCCAGCTGGGTAAGAGGATGTTCACGCGCCGCCACTTCTTTGATGCCAATTCTGCCTAATCGCTTTTTTTTTACACAAACACAAAGAGCGTGATATGTCGCCTTTATATCTTCATATGAAAATATACTCAGATTGTTGAAGAGTAGAATTATCAATGTGCATTTCTTTTCTTACATTGTGTCGCGTGAGCCGATGCAAACTTTTGAAGAAGTTCGATGGTCAGCAACATGTTTCATGCTGGGTTTTTCACGCACGTAACTGGCCAAGCTGAGAGTATACGCAGGAACGATACCTGCTTACGTGGTTGCTCCTAAAATCATGTAGCTTACCAATTAAGGAGACTTCACCAAGAAAACCAGAGGTTGGATGGATCAGGTAAGCTAAAATTCAGACAAGTAAGCAGCCAAAGTCCAATACTACGTTTTGTTCTCGTGTTCTTATTAATTTGTTTATTTTTAATACTGCTGCTCTTAACCAATGGTATATCAGAAGGGCAACAGCATAAGTTACTACAGTATATTTTCGGAGGCATGATTACAAAAAAATAAAACTGTTTAGGACAAAGGTATGTATAACGTGTTCGCTAATAGCTTCGAAGCTGGAACTTAAAAATGTTCCGCGTCAAGTGACTGCCCGCTTACGCCCAGAGCACCTCTGGCACTGTATAGGATGCCCCGAGCCTTTTGATGCACACTTAGGCAGTGAACTATCGAATTGTTTAAAAAGGCTTCCTGCAACAACATGTATTGCTCATGGCTGTGTCAGCTTTTGAATCGCCGCATACATGCGTGATAACGGTCCTTCAAGCGGGAAGCGTTAATAAAGCTCCCGTATACAGATCGAGCAAATAATAACCATTTACTCTTGGAATGAAAAGCTGGGGCTAGCTTTACGAAGTTTACCTTTCGCAAGTGTTCTTTTCCATTGGCAGCCGACCTCACAATAATGTGTTCAGCATCAGAACTAACTGGAATTATGTGTCGGAAACATTTATAGCATGAGAGAGAGAGAGAGAGAGAGAGAGAGAGACATAACTTTATTTTTGTCCTTGCTGGGGTCAAGGGAGGCGGGGGCCGGGAGCGGCCATATGAATACGGACCACTAACCGGTGAACACAATTGCCTGTTATACCGGTGTTGTTCGCAAGATAAAAATCTAGCTAATTTTTATGCAGGACACATTATTAGTGAAGGCGGACGGCTAATGGCAGAGAACGCTTACAAGCGAAATTTTTTGCGACTACGGACCCTGGTGACGAACCTACAAGTCATTGTTTTCGTAAATGTTCACTGCTATTGGCCGTCCGCACTCGGTAATATTATTTCTAGCACCGACATTTGCTGAAACTTTCTCTCACGAACGATTCCGGCATAAGAAGTTTTTGTGATACACGTCCAGGTGTCTTTACAAGTGAGCTATTAAGTCGCGATTCGGGCGTACCTTTCGCAATTATTGTTTTTATTTTTTACCTGCATGATGGCCAAGGAAGTAGTTAAGCCTGTATATACAATATTTTTTTTCATAGTACGTTAGCTATAGCGATAAATCAACATATTACGCCTGATGCAATAAGGACAAGGGTGCGTGCCCGCTGCGCATTGCACGCAACTAGCGCAACGCGGCAACGCGCAGGGACGAGGCGTTCTGGTGAGCGCGTCAGCACTGCTGCCAAAGAAGGCACCGACAAGGAGAATTACGCCACGTGTTGATGAGGCTGCCAGGCTCCCCAAGGGTGCCCTGATGTTCCCTCTCGCTGCTCCAAATGTAGCTCTTAATTTTTTATCATCCCCAGTGTTCGCTTTTCTTCCTGTCGGTGTTGATTTTCTTTTTCGTCTCTAGCGCGTCATTCGCGAAAGTTTCGCGACGCCACTGGACCTCAGCTGTGCCACCCGGCGGTCTGACTCCGGAAGAAAAAATAAATAAAAAGAGGTTAACCATCTATGGCTACGTTAGCCGCTGCAGCAGAGGCTGCTGTTACCGCTCTTGCAGCTTACATTCTATGCTTCACCTCAATAAAAGCATGCACAGGTGAGGAACCTTGAAATCGTACCAGCTAATCAAAATCCATACGCGACAAGTGATTGCCTGAAAGATCGACATGGCCACTACAGGCCTTCGGCTCGCGCGTCACCTGTTACCGCGCGTATGATTTGGGCAAATCACAAGTTTTTATGACGTGCGAGCCGCTTAGCGCTATCGGATACTGGCTTCATGACGCCTAGCCGGTTTATCCTAAGCTGCGCGTTTTTTGCGTACAGGCGTGTAGCAGCAGGTAAGTCTCGCAGCTTTAACGTGACCTCGCGAGCTGTTTCTTTTACGCCAGAAACCAGCCGGCTACCGGCTTTTGTCCAGTGCTTGAACTTCTATCTGCACAGTATGCCGTCGCCCACGTCGCGTCGCCGCAGTCTTGGCAGATTCGCTCAAACTTGAAGCAGGTTGTCGGCGCACATTTCACCGCGATAGCTTTTTGTAATTATTTTTCTGCTTGCACAAGAGCGCGAAGTTGGGATAGATCGTGGAACATAATTTTGAGCTAAACACTGCAACGATGCAATGACAGTGCTATTAATCGCACGTGCTGTTGTTCCCTATGGCGTCTGTGGACGCACTGTTTTCCTTGGAATGCTTTTGTTGCAATTCTAGTGAAGCTCAAGAATTGAAAATGCGTATTTTTAAATCAATTTCACTCACTCACTCACTCACTCACTCACTCACTCACTCACTCACTCACTCACTCACTCACTCACTCACTCACTCACTCACTCACTCACTCACTCACTCACTCACTCACTCACTCACTCACTCACTCACTCACTCACTCACTCACTCACTCACTCACTCACTCACTCACTCACTCACTCACTCACTCACTCACTCACTCACTCACTCACTCACTCACTCACTCACTCACTCACTCACTCAGCCGCAGTTTCACCTTTCACCGCCCGTGTACTAACATTTAGGTGCACGTTTATTGCATAATTCCGGGTGGCCAAAGGTGATCCAGAGTTCCCCGTTAGGAGATGGCTCATGATCGCATCGCGTGTGTGCTTACATTCAGGTGCCCGTTCAAGAACCCACGATGGCCGAAATTCCGGATGGGCCCTCCACTACGGTGTCTCTCAAAATCCTGTCGTAATTTTCGGACGCAAAACCCGAACAATTATTATTATTATCATAATCGCATCGTCGTTTTGTCACGTAAAACCCCGCGAATGTTTTAACTAACCAGATTTCATTTTGACGCCCATCTATATTATCACAGGATGAGTGTCCCTTCGCAGAATCAAAAAGTGTTTACAGATTCTGCACGCCACGAACGTTTTCCTTTTTATATTCAAACCAGGCCCGTAGCCAGGAATTTTTTTCGGGAAGGGGGGGGGGGTCACTTGCTGCAAACTGACTATTTGAAAAAACGCCTATTTTCATTACTTATTTTTGGTACAAACACCTACTTCAACAAAATTTCGGGGGGGGGGGAGGTGTCCGGGCCCCTAGGCACCCCCTCCCCCCGGCTACGGGCCTGATTCAAACAGATTTCCAACTTCAAGATGCATGTTAGGCTAGTCTTACAGGCAGTACGAATCAAACAGAAGAAGGGAGCATGATTTAAACTCGGCGCAACGGACACGATATACAAACGAAGAATACACGAGGACCGGCGCCTGTCCTCGTGTATTCTTCGTTTTGTATATCGTGTCCGTTGCGCCGAGTTTAAATCATGAACCCATACCAACTCGCCCAACTATCAGTGTTACAGAAGAAGGGAGGACGAAAAACTACGCGTTCATAGCTCCCTCTAGGCTTAATGGCGAGAATAGACGTACGCAAATGAGAAGGCAGTTAGCTACTCGGAGAAACATATGCTTGTGTCGGTTGTGCAGCCGAATTTTCTCGAATAGGTATCACTTCTGTAAATTAAATGCTTTTCTGCCGGTCCACTGAAGGACAATGAATGCATTTAAAGACCCCCGACTTTCGTGGGGTGGACCAAGTCGGTGACATTACAGTTTCGGAAGGTTCCTAATTTCTATTCCATGCCTGAATACATGCAATTTGGGCTTTACAACAGCCAACTCATTAAAGGGCGCCGACAGCATATATCGGGATTGGGTCGCGCCTGCGTGTCAGGCTTTACAGCTCGGGTATAATTAATGCGAACTCGAGTTTAGTTCTTGCTTTTTTAACGATAATAAGGAAGAAGAGCCCTCTTTGTCATAAAATGAACGGAGCCAGAGAGCGACCTTTGCGACGACCCCGACTAACAAAGGCGCCGCGTATTGTTATCAAAATAACTCATCCACCCTTATTCATCAGCTCCGTCTCGAAGCGCAAAGTATATAAAGTAGGACAGGCTCGTCGTGCTTGCATATGAATAGAACGAAAGCTGTAGCGCCGTAATGGAAACAACTTGTGAGCAGGATATGAGAGCGCGAAAGCTATTGAAATCCAGAAATAAGAAATTATCTTCTCCCTTTGACATGCAAATTGCAGGACCACTCAAAAGAGGCCGATTCTTTTATACAAAGTTTACGCTCAGTCGTTAAGCTCTACTCTGTGCCATAAACTTCACTGCAGCTCATGGGTGCCTGTCACTGGCCGCCTCTTAGGGCCAGACGGGCAACGCCTTCGCATTGCTGCGTGCAGAAAGCGTCGGTCGCGGTGTAAAGATACTGCTTCCTTACCATGTTACCGAAACAGGGATCATTAACGAAGATCTGCGTACGCTCCTCGCAAAACGCGATGACTTCGCCGTCGGCACGTTGGTTCTATGAAAGCAGGTGCTTTCAAGATGTTTTCTATACGGCTATTAAAGAGACCCTACAACACTTTCAGCGTGATAGCTTTAAATGGCTCGTTTCGCAGAAATTTCGGTGTCGGAATCGGCGTCGTTGGATGTTGATGTTGATTGCCGTGGGTTTCAGGAGCCGTATAGAAAACATCTTGAAAGCACCTGCTTTCATAGAACCAACGTGGAAACCCACGGCAATCAACATCAACATCCAACGACGCCGATTCCGACACCGAAATTTCTGCGAAACGAGCCCTTTAAAGCTATCACGCTGAAAGTGTTGTAGGGTCTCTTTAATTTTATCCACCCTCTCAGTAAAATCTACTTGTCAGAAGGCACCGGAGTTGTTTGTGATAGTCAGTCGGTATATTGATAATGTCATCTGGGGTTTAACGTCCCAAAATCACGATATGATTATGAGAGACGCCGTAGTGGAGGGCTCCGGAAATTTCGACCACCTGGGGTTCTTTAACGTGCACCTAAATCTAAGTACACGGGCCTCAAACATTTTCGCCTCCATCGAAAATGCATTTTCGCCTCCATCGAATCCCGCGGCCGGGATTCGATCCCGTGGCCTTCGGATACAGTCCGTATATTGGCAGGATCATTAACAAACATGTGCCTGCTAAAAGACTCACAAGTGAGTGAGGTCCCAGTCTTCAAAAGAAATAGACGTCCAAATGCATAAATCCTGCAATTCTTGAGTACTCCTAGCCATTGGTATTGCTAGCATGATGACTAGCTGGAGTTGATTCTCACGAAGAATTCCTGCGTCAATGCTTTCAGCGAATACTGAGGCAGCTATTTTTAGTGCGTATGTCCTGATGTGTGAACTCGAGGAACAGGTGTATGCAAACCGCTGTCTCCAAAGCCGTTTTCTTTGTCTCAGGTACAGCGCGACTGAAGCCATCAACTCGTTTCCGTAGCACGACAGATTAGTAAGTTATACTACCATTCTTGTGGTCAAAGTTATCTGAAACAAAGTAGCCTGTCTGTGCACTCGCAGTCCCACCAAGAAGCTACTCTGCCGTGGAGAGTCGCAATAACTAAATTGCTATAACAGATGACAACTACAACATGCGCTCTCATGAATTGCGACATGACGTATAATATCGCGGCAGAGAGCACACAGAACGCCCATCAACTCAATAACCGACGGTTACATTTTATCATGAGCTGGCTCGTGAGAATGCCAGGGGCCCACTTCAGGAGTATATTTCGTCGAGCAGACGCTCCTTGTTTTCATCGCAGATTCTGTCAAGGCAGTGCACGCTATAAAATGAAACTCCCGCGGCAGCAGTGCAACCACTCAGCGTCCGCGCAGACGAGCAATTATTTTCACGGGGCAGCCCAACTTCCTGCGCTGTTGACATAGGCACGCTACTATCGCGGGCGACTTTTTGACTCGCGGGCCAAGAACCCGGTGTGCGGCTTCCTCGACAGCGGGCATGAATCAAATTCCAGCCAGAAATGGGGAAGCGCTGCGGGCGAGGAAGGGCCTCTGCAAACTTTCACCATGCCAACGTCGCCCGAACGCTGATGGCGACGCAAGACGAATGCCTCGGGAAGAGCCACGATGTTATGCGCGCTCACTCCGCGGCCCCATCACTGGGCGAAGAGCCGGCTCCCTTGATTACGCTCACAGTAAATCAGGCCCGCAGGCTAGACAGCCTGCCGCCCTCGTGGTGACGCAAGAGCGCGCGGCTCTCTGTCGCTGAGGAAAAGGAGCCGCCCGGAAAGACGACGTCGCTGCTCGGAAAGCCCATTCGCCGGGGGCCCCTCGTTGGGCAACATGCCGTCGACACAGGTTGCAACCACTAAAGATGAACTCGAACGCACCTGCTTGTCTTGACGTTTGCCACGGCGCTTGCGTGTGGCACAGCTGCATTTCGGGCTCTGAAAACAATGAACTTTGACTCTTTAGCGATATGAACGACTGCCTGTAAGTGGAGTTGTATTTAATACATTCTAGTCAGGATATTTAAATTGCTTGTGCATCGCAGCTCATGTGCATTTTAAATAATGGGGGCTTTGGGAAACGTTCATGGACAATGTCCGTATACCGAGCCTCCGACAGTGTGGGTGTCACTCTGTACTCAACAGAGGTTCGCAAAGTAAAGCGCCACCTCTTCGAGATAGCGAAATACGTCAACTTGTCCCGCAAATGCAAATGTTTCTTGCAAATGCAAACTAGCGTATTACGTTTGACCTCAATTAAATGTTTTACGGATGCATGTCCCCAACAACAGTGCATATCTACTTGCAAGGACTGGCTTCAAGGAATCCAGAACTTGCAGAGCGCATTGAGCTGACGGAGTTGTCATTCCGTTGAGGAGAGCGCGCATCTCGGATTCTAGCCTACTTTTAGACAACCGCAGAGGAACCAACGTCAAATATTTCTCGGTTGTGACTGTCTGTGTGTGCACGGTGAACAGTGATGTGTGTGCGCGTATTAATTGTTCCCTCTTTCCTTTCTCTATTCTTTTTTATCCCCTTCCCTCTCACCCCGAGTAGGATAGCAAACCGGGTACAACCTGGTTAACCTCCACCCTTTCCTTCGCTTTCATCTCTCTCTCTACTTGGTTTTTTCCCCGTCTGACAAGAAGAGAGCCGCATTGTCTAACGGACCGCAAAACAATCTCGTGTAACGCGCCGACTTGTAAGTACGTGTGTGGTTCATGAAGCACGCGCCGGCACACTTTTCTTCTCTTTTATTTTTTTTACACTGCGCCAAAGTTCATTGAATAGAGCTGTACCAACACAACCAGCACAGATGACGATGTTCTAAGTCAATGCCCCACACCCACTCCGGGGGACATGGCACTGCTAAATCTTCCTCTTCAGGAGCAATGGCCACCATCAGTAGAAGACAAGAAGCACGCGCCATAGAGTTTCCTACAATTACCTAAAGGGAACTCTAGCGCTGCGATCGTTCGGTCACCATGGGAATGATCGGTAGTACACGGATTCGCCTAATCTTCGTGCTTGCGGCTTCGAACGCACTTGTGGCTTTGTTTATTGCTGTGTTTTTACGTTCGTTTAAAAAAATAATGGACCGTTGTGAACTTCGTGACCAGATTTGAAGTGGTGAGCCTAAAAAGGTTAAAGTGGTGAAGTTGAACTGCTGACCTTTGCTGAACTTCACTTTGCGAGACAAAGCGGATGCAGGCGACGCGGAGCCAAGCGGAGCCAAAAGAACAAAGTTTAGACAAATCCGTGCACTACCCATCATTCCCATGCTGGCTGAAGCGCCATGCGTTGCAGTTCCCATAGACACTAGCGCCAGAGTACCCTCTAGTGTATCTATAGGAAACTATGCCACGCGCAACCACCCAAGTAATGGTGTTCTTTGACGCATGCTTCTTTGCACTTCGGTGGTCACACTGCAAAATCGCACATAATTATCTTAATAACGCATCTATACATTCCCTTCGCCGAACTTGTTCATATTAGGTTGTCTCCTACCAGCGCGTTCATATATTTTGCCCGTAGTGGATGTGTGTCATTGACAACGACCACCTCAACTATCATCATTATCACCACCATCAGGTCGTTCCATTTAGAGTGTGGCGTGTGTGCCTGTGCGACTTCTGGAAAGCAACACCTTCCATCAACATGGATGATTCGGAGGATGACAGCTCCTTCGAGTCTACAGGTAAGGCACGATACGTATGAACATGTTCGCCAGGGTAGTTGCAATGACAGCAGCAACACCAGCAAGGTCTAGCAGATGAATATGCGAGTAACGCGTAACGAGTTGAATATGCTACGCTGTCAATTGATGGTCGTCGTCACACGCAGCGGAGCTCATTTTCGTCTCACTTCGCGTACCTTTGTCTGCAGATATGCAGACTGCTTTTGTCTGCGTTATGGAATTTTAACCTGCCAAATAAATAATGCACTGGTAAAAATTACGTCGTGAAATGGTACATAATAATTTTTACTTCCACAGTTTACATGAATTCGGCAGGGTATATTTAGCCGGCATCTGGAATCTTAACGTTGTCGGACATTGAGCCGGCATCGAACACGGAAGGATCGTTTTAAGTGATTTTCGGTACAAAGTGTCAATATTGTGTCATTATTTAGCACACTAGGCGGTCAGCCCGTGTTACTGGGAGGCCAGTAACGCGGGTTTACGGCTATGCATCGGCGCTCTCACTTGTTTGACAGAGCAAAGGCCCGCAGCGACAGGCGCGCCGCTGACGCCAAAGTTACTTGCACGAATATTGTACTCCCTGACGGCTGCTTCCGAGCCGTAATGTTGATGTTCAAATATTACAGCCAATTGAAACATTATCGCCGGCAGAGAGTCCCGTCGTGATGCCTGCCAGATGCCGGCTGAATATCCACTCCCCATATCATGGTTTTGGGGCGTTAAACCCCAACAATTATTATTATCCACTCCCCGTAAAACTTTCGCCTTTGGGAGTGTTCACATTGCGCCGTCATCAGTTGGCAGTCACTGCAAATGCGAGTTGAACGCCTGCCCTCTTGTTCTCGTGTTCTGCTTGGTTGCGCGTTAAATAATCACAGACTGTCTGCGTTCGTCCACAACCCCTCACTATACACATACGCATGGCACTATACATTCACCATACATGGCACCCCCAAAGCGCGTGAGTTGTCTAGGCGCCGCCTTAAACAAGGCAGTGCATCTGAGCCTCCAATAGAGAATCGGCGACCACGTCACGCAAGTGGCACATTGAAACATCTCAATTGTCTGCACGCTGTTCCTTCGCGCGCAATATTTCAGAAGTACATTTATTGACTACAGTGTTCTGCACTTAATCTGTGTTGACACATTCCTATTTATTGTTTATTCTACTTGTGCCTGTAGCGGCCACCCAGAACTTATTCTACGATAACAGCTACTCAGAGCAGTCTTGATTCTCAGCGAAGTGAAGTTAACTTGGCTTTTATCTAACAAGACTCCGTCTCCGTACGTAACGGAGTTTAGAGGAAATAAAAGCGAGCTCAAAACTTTGAAGCATAAAATGCACATAGTTATTTCAGAACACTTTATGTTTATTATGATAAGAACTGCGTAAAGACCATTTGGGTGCAGTTTCACGTTCATATTTAGAAAACAAAAATGATTAAGCTACAAATTTTTGTGACCAATGCCACGAAAGATGCAACAAGTGAAGCAGACCATGGCCTGCTATATGTGACTAAAGTTGTGGATATTGTTGAAGACGGTATGAAAAATGTAGGGTTTGTCCGCACATAAACACTTGTGTCGGTAACACATTGAATTATCAGTATATCTGCGTATTTATTTTAGCGATCGGACACAATAGCGCACGTGTTGAACAGCATTACCATCGTAATATTTTAAACCGGGCAACGCTTAACAGGCCCGTTGCGTGAACTGATCAAGACATATCCGTCGCATACCATCTAGTCTGAGTGAAGCCTGCTTAGCCTCAAGGCCAAGCTACAAGGCAGATTAAAGAGCCTAATCTTGGCTCGGCTAGCCTTACGTAGTAAGTCCATATTTACCTCCGATAATTTTTTTAACGAAATGCAGAGTCATGTTTTGAATATATAGAGTTCTTAGTTACTACTTATATTGTTCCTATGATATGCGTGTTTTTTTGTTTTTTTTTTCTAGTTCCATTTGATGGCCCTATCTGGAAAATGATTTTCACTCTTTTTATACTGTGGCCTGGGTTCATTTTTGCGTTGTTTGTATATTCACTTTTCCATTGTATGTAACACCCATCCTGCTTGAGCCAATCTATAGGCTTGCAGTATTCCAAATAAATAAATAAATAAATAAATAAATAAATAAATAAATAAATAAATAAATAAATAAATAAATAAGGATTATGGAACCTTGTAACTGCGGATCCATGGAAGGCTTTCGCGCAGAGTACGAAAACAGTGACGCACACTGCGGCACGTCTTAATGCTTTTCAGTGAATTCAAAGCTGCAGAGCCCGCGCTTTCACAAAATGTAAGCTTAGATACCGTACAGACACTTGTATTAGGCACATCGTAAAATCCGAAGACCAAGTTGTGAATTTGATCATTTTCCTCGCGCGATATGCGCCATCCAAATCTCAGAGGATGAAATTTATTACTTTTTTTGGATTCCAAGTTGCACGAGTAGGCTTCCAGCCTTGTTAATTGGACATAATCTTACGTGCGTGTGAGCATGTGCGTGTGTGAGAGAGAGAGAGAGTGCGCGCCTTTATGTCTTCGTTCTCATAATTTTCAGCGCTAAAAACTAAGAATATGTCCAAGTTACAGGTTGCGCAGCTTTCAGACTTACAGTTGGTGTAAATGAATATATATATTTTTAGTCCTTCCGAGCAACTTGCAGCGACATGTACCAAATGCTAAATATAGCGACCATGCTATATACAATTTAATGAATCTAATTCTGTGTTGAGCTCGTAGATGTTTTTCATGATGTTGAACGAGTTCAAAAAAGATAAATTTTGCCAAAAGTGACATCTTGTATACGAGGATTTTCTGCTTGTCATTGCAAGAGCCTCCACTGATACAGCGACCTTCAAGGGACCGCGCGATAAATTCTAAGCTATCGTGAACCAATGCTGCGCTCCTTTTGCAAAATATGTTACGCAGACAAAAAATTTGGCAGATCCCACGCGTTGTGCGAATCGGTTTCGTGCGAAGCAGTCGGCGAGTAGTTCTATGCTGTATTTTATGGCTTCGAGCCAAGCGTTATGAGCGTGGTAAGTGTGGTAGCTATGTGCACATCGTGGGATTACTAGGCACGTCGACAACACTGGCGTTTAAAGGGTAACTTATGGTGCGAACTAATGTCAGCCCTCACGTTAGAGTACATACGTCAGTATAATCGAAACTAAGTGCACTTTATGGTGCAGTCATGTGAATATCACACGTAACATTCGTTAATGTATTCCACCGGGGTTGAGCAATGCTTCAATATAGCTTGCTGAATCATAGGAATACAAATGTAATCATTTATTGTTTATGAGGCTGCTATAAAAGCCGAGCCAACACTGGAACCACAGACGTTAATCTGATACGACGCCTATATCGTAGGAGTACATATGTAGTGTTTATTGCTTTCTTGTAAAATTAGATAGCCAGCACCACAAACGCAACTAACGTTGCACCGACATTGCGCCTGTATAGGCTGTTTTTCCAAACTAGTTTATAGACCTGGCGTGGCTCTGTGGTAGAATACCTGATTGTCACACAGACTGCCTGGGTTCGATTTCTGCTGTGCCTGCTAGGATCCTAATATTTATTATTTCCATTCGTCGGGTCAACGCTGCCTGTGTTGTTTTTTTAACGCTCTCTCATTTAAATTACGAATGTCTGTTTTCACCGTTCCTGGGTAGATATAAACTGTGACACATACCCGTAGACCGCAGCCCGTGGTAAACGGGTATGTGCCACACGTGTCCGGAGGAAAGGGTTTGACGATGCACGCGACATGATTTTCACGTTATTAATGCCATGACCCCACAGTCATATTCGTCAAATCCTCTTACCCTCCCATACCAATTTTGGTCAACACCAAGCTAAGGAGGCGATCATAAGAGCACCCAGGCGTAGGCGCACAGACAGACAGACAGACAGGACAGACAAGACGACAGGAAGGCAGACAGACGACAGACGACAGAGTACAGACAGATCAGAAGACAGGACAGAGACAGACAGACGACAGACAGGCAGACAGCAGCAGACAGACAGAGACCGCAGACGACAGACAGACAGCGACAGACATGAAGCAGGACAGACAGACAGACAGTGACAGACGACAGGACAGACAGACAGCCAGACGACAGACAGACAGACAGACAAGCCAGGACAGACAGACAGACAGACAGACAGACAGACAGACAGACAGACAGACAGACAGACAGACAGACAGACAGACAGACAGACAGACAGACAGACAGACAGACAGACAGACAGACAGACAGACAGACAGACAGACAGACAGACAGACAGACAGACAGACAGACAGAAGACAGACAGACAGACAGACAGACAGACGACAGACAGACAGACAGACAGACAGACAGACAGACAGACAGACAGACAGACAGACAGACAGACAGACAGACAGACAGGACAGACAGACAGACAGACAGACAGACAGACAGACAGACAGACAGACAGACAGACAGAAGACAGACAGACAGACAGACAGACAGACAGACAGACAGACAGACAGACAGACAGACAGACAGACAGACAGACAGACAGACAGACAGACAGACAGACAGACAGACAGACAGACAGACAGACAGACAGACAGATAGATAGATAGATAGATAGATAGATAGATAGATAGATAGATAGATAGATAGATAGATAGATAGATAGATAGATAGATAGATAGATAGATAGATAGATAGATAGACAGACAGACAGACAGACAGACAGACAGATAGATAGATAGATAGATAGATAGATAGATAGATAGATAGATAGATAGATAGATAGATAGATAGATAGATAGATAGATAGATAGATAGATAGATAGATAGATAGATACTCTCAAAGTGCCAAAGGTTCGCTAAGAAATGCTAAGGATGCTATAGCATCCGCGACCCGTAGCTGTGAATGCACGATCTGTAGGTTTCTCGGGATGTCATTTTGCACAATTTGACATGGCAGAAGAGAGGTATTTATGCACTGTTACGTGTGGACAACGCAGCCACCTATGCAGTCTTCTCCCAGCTGTCAGCTACGTCATTGAATCGTCTGCACGTGATCTAGCGTGACGACTGCATTTTTCTTTGGCCGGCGCATTTCATTCATAATTACGGTTATTTATTTTATTTACAAGATACTGCAGGCCAGACTGGGGCCCTAGCAGGAGGGACAAAAGTGTACTCGAAAAGGCAATACATAGACACATTTACATGCAGTGCATTGAAAACAAAAGTGAAATGCTTTCTTATTTCAATTTGTATAAACTCTACCAGCTGTTACGAGGGTTCCAAGTGAAGGGAAAGCTGGCCTTTAGCCACTGCCACGACAAAACGTGAAACAGGGGTTGCATCCTAGTTTGACCGGGACACTTCGTCCATTATTGAGTGAATGTCCGCCAGCGCAGACAAAGCGCACTGCTTGTCTATTATTGACGAAACAGAAAAGTGCCCCATCCAAACATAATGTCCGGCTTTTTAACGAGAACTGTAAGTTCAACGAGTACTAGAAAAATTTATCTCCGTCGTTGAAGGAAGAGAGCAATCATGCTTGAGTCTTTAGAAAATCGTAGGGCTAGCGCATATTAGCAAGCATTTATTGAAGCTCGCTTATAGTAACTTTTTTTCCATGCTTTCTGCGGCAGGTGGATCGCCGGAAATGTAAGCAACACTTTCCGTCAACATCATCGCGCAATGTCGCCCCGAGATATGAACTGTGGATGGTTTTTTGCAACAGATCTAAACAATGAACCCTTTCCTGAGCGCGTATGGCGGATGTTTTCGAGTTTGTAAGACAGCCAGTTGCCAATGCACAGTCAATGACTGTAGCTACTAGCGTATACGCGCTCTGAACGTTGTTTCTGAAGTACGTGCCATCTAATTGTCCGTGAAAACTGACCTTGTCAGTTTCTGTCACGGGTCCGATATCCCATATAATTGATAAATTATTGATAATAACCGATTTAATTGATAATATCCAACTCCCCCAAGACTCTGCCACCACCATTGATGAGCGGCTTCAAGAAACGTAGCAGCAGCGGCAGTTGATCACTTTTAAATTGTTCAGAGATTGATACTCCTCAGACGCACCGCCGAATACGCATCGCCGAATATCACTGAACATGTGCATTAGCGAATGTGAAGATTGACTGTATGCGTGTGCCCGACGCAGCAGTTGGCTTTGGTTTTGTGTGACTTGCTTTTGTTACTTCCTCTCCACGGTAGCAAGGAGAAGAGATCGTTCCCCGTTCCCACAGCCAAGGGAGTCTTCATGTTCGTCGGAGTGGTCTTGGTCATCGCAGTGCTAGGAATGGCTGGCTACATATTCTACAAGGGTGAGCCCGAAGGCCATTCAGGGATGCGCGTGCTTTCCTTAGTGCGCAAGCATGAGTGCCTGTGCATATATAATAGGAAGCTGCTAGTGTATGCGTAATCAAGTACTAACCGGGAATATATAATTCGGATTGGTTTGTTCCTCATGTCAAGTCTTGTACGCGTCCAATGTGTCTCCTTGCGACCTTTTCGTGTTTGCGCTCGTCTTGCCAGTATACGCACGCTTGCATGCGTGTTGGTTGCTTCCCGTATGACGCCATCAGGCACCACGAAAGTAGAACACTTCGAATCGAACAACATATTTGTTGATAGCGGCGCACCATTGACTTTTACAGACGAGGCTACGTCCTTTGGTTATTTCTGATTATTTGTATTCTACACGAATGAATTTTTGCTCGACCGAAAAAGAGTGCTGATCAGCGTAACGTTGACAGTTTTGGTATTTCTGTGGCCTATCCGTGGCCGAATAGTTTCGAGATTAAGAAAACTAAACGTAATTATTAGAACATTTCCCCTCTTGACTCTGACTGTCGACCTTTACTTCACACCCGAATTATCCTCAACGCAAGATATTTTTAAAAATGATAGCAGCAATTTGTCAGTGCTGACATCTAACAAAGGCCCAGTCATGAAGTTATCGGTAAGTAATTGTTTCGGCGCAGCACAAAAGTGAAGTTTGAGCTCGCTGCTTCTGACATTACTTATCTTTGTTTCAGGTCCTGATTCCAAGTCTAAACGTCTCGTAGCATCTGAACCTCCCACAAATCTACCTGCTCAAGGACGAGGTAAATCCTTTTGATTGGCTGCCCGCAATTTTCTCGCTTCTTTGCGTAAGCGCCCCGTGAATACAGCAAAAAGTAAAGTACGAGTTATGGGAATTTATGCTAACCTACACAAAAATATCCGCACGATGTTCCTATTCAATGTGTAACTTTCCTGGAATTGCCTTATGAATTTTTAATATCATAGTGACCACGCGGTCCGCGTGGTAGTCATCAATATACTATAATGCACAATCGTACTAACTTGCAGTGTAGGCGAAAAAGTTTGCGAGCGTGTCTAAATTAGCGCACGAACGGAGAACAGCTACATTACATTACTTCAGTCATTCATTAAAAAAAGTCACAGTTTCACGGCAAGGGCGAAGCAATGAATGCAATAGCAACACATTGTGTTATACGAAGTGAGGCTGGCGGCTAACTGTTCTGTATCCAGTCTCGCGTTACTACAAAACACTGGTGTAAGAGAATACGGCCGCTCCAGGGAGAGATGCTCTCCGCATAGTCACTTTGCGTTGAGAGCGCAGCACGTAGAAGGGTATACGAGCCGCCCGCTGTGATGGCTGTCGAGATAGCGCGCGCCCCAGCGATCGCGATCGCGCCTTTAGATTCAAAGTTCAAACTTGCTGCTCGCGCGACACCCCCCCCCCCCCCCTCGCGTCTTTTCATGCTTGTTAAAGACGGGCGGGGCGTTTCCTGTCTGCTTTGACGGCAGGCCTCCCAAGCGGGGTGATGTTATCGCATGCACCCTACGAGCGACGGAAATGGGCCGGCTCGTCTGATCTCTGCTTCGGCCGCGTTCGTCGCCCGCGCCCGCGCGCTTTTACCCATGGTAGGACATACGATGCGGGGGGGGGGGTCTTATCAATTTGGACTTCATACATGACATGACGGCGACGGCAAAAACCCGTCGAGACTGTCCATATAATTGCTATCGCAATAAAAGTAAGACAACCCTGTTGCTCAAGGCTGTAATTTGAGCTAGTTGGTCTATCAGGCTATAAAGGAGGAAGCAGGTGGGGACAACATATGCATCGCTTCGATACTAAATAGTTTATAACGTCCATATGACCACTGACAATAGTGTCCGCACGCAGCCTGAACTCGGAAATCAATGTGACGTCTATTTCGTGGCTTCCAGAGCGATGCCAATAAGTTGTCCGCAGTGCATGCTCAGAGAAACAACTTCTCTTGGCAAGCCTCCAATATACTGATAGTTTTCATAAACGTTCACGACGTTAAAACTCATTTTTTTCGAGCTCGTGTCCTTGTGGTAAATGAAAAGAATAAGACTCGGAAAGTGTTATTTCAACAAGCTGCATAACAAGCTCATGGAAGAACTATGCGCATCGACTTCGTTAAGCAGCATAAGGAGATTGGTATTTTTTATTTCTTTGTTTCCATGTGGCCGCAATACATGGTACCGCTTACAGTTATGATAGAGATTGTGTAGCTTTCATTTATGATAAATGATATCGTCCCGCCCATTCGATGCTGCAGAAGTGACGCAAAATGTAAATGACGGAAGTCACGCACAACGGCACTGGTGTTGACGCTGTTAAACCAGATAGTCGTCTGGAAAACTATGATTATACTGCTAACGTAAAAAAAAGAAGAAAAGAAGGCCTGCGTGGAGCACGCAGCACAGTCACAGCGAAAGCTGGAGGAGCGGCCTCCGTAGAGCCCGTTGTAAACTCTCACGGGGTGACAGCGGCAAGTACAGTTGCAAGACACTCACGATATTGCGAAGTAGGGTGGCGGCCACTATACAATTATTCATTATTCTGTCGAGAAGCGAGGTAGCCACTACACATATGTGAGGCCTCTTGTGCATTTTGTTGAAGCTGTGGCTCATGGCGATGAATTATAGCTGAGCCCTTTGTAATGAGTGGGAAACTCTAAACCACCAACTCGTTGCGCAATTCTCATTGCGTGACGCCTGGTTGTTGTTTCACTCTTCTACCAAGCTATACTACACCTGTTAACGTGATTCCTTGCTCGGAGTGACGCCTGTATAGGGTAGTTTTGCGAAGAAGTTTCAAGCACCGGCGTGTCTATGTGGTAGAATACTTGACTGCCACGCAGAGGGCCTGGGTTAAATTCCCGCTCGATCCTGGATTTGTTTTTCTCATTGCGCGCGATAGCGGTTACACCCACCGTCGGCGGCGGTAACTATATACAGGCCACCAAAATCGGCTGTTGTTGTGGCCTCATAACAGCTTTCGCGTTAGACGTTCTTAAACTGCGCTAAATGACCTGGGCACAAGCAAGAAAGCACAGAGAACAACACGAGCGCAAACTCACGCAGTTCTCTGTGTTTTCTTGCTTGTGTCCTGGTCATTTCGTGCAGTTTAAGAACGTCTAACAGCAATGAACCAACTAGCCCGCCAGAACCTATTACTCGAGGTTTCGCGGTAAAAAGAAAGCCGCATGATTCAAAGTTGGCTGTTTCTGTCGCGCTGTGCTGTCAGCTATAAGATTGCTCCCGATGACCCGGAGACGTCATCTACATAGCGAACAACGGCGAACTCTACAAGTCCGAAGTTTCCTTGGTCACGTTAGCATTCTATGCGACGGCGCTCCACTGCCGGTGTGTTTGTGTTACGACGAAGACTACGAGGAAGAATTCGTGTGGTCGCTAGTAGTGCTTCCGTCGCTACGTTGTCAGCCTGTGCCTCCTGTGTCGTTCGTGACTGTATCCACAACCGTGTACTTGCACCTCGAGACACTGTAACCTCGTATACTACATGGCGTCGCACAGTGCACAGTTATCACTGTGGCCGTCACTGAGGTTATAAGGCTACCCGCCTCACTTGCTAATACAAAGAAGACAAAGCTAGGAAATTGCAGCGCGTTAGGAGCGGGAGTCATGCCATTCAGGACAGGAGAATGATCTAGGGAAGCAAAATATTATGAACAACGATAACATGACCGCCACTGCAGCAACTAGCACAGCTTTACGTTCTGGTGCTTTCGTCCGCCCCCTTTTCGTTGTTCCCTGTATTCTACGACGTTACTTCATTCTTAAGAAAGTTGCATTCAAGCGTTTGAAGCTACTGAGTTGCTTTACTGTAACAATGAGTGATTTGTTCATTGAGAATGGTAAGCCGCTCATTTATCAAAATATCAATTTTTGGTTACAAGAACTGTTGACAAGTAACATATGTTACTAAAGAACTGTTCAAGGATTGTTATCGCGCAACGAAGTCACTTCGCGAAAATTCAGAATACTCAAGAAGCCTGACGGTGCGACAGTCTATATTGTAATCTAGTGTCGTTTCAGGAAACGTGTTACTTTTTCATTCAAGTTGAGTTATATCAACCAGGACTGCGGTGCTGTGCAGGCCTCCGCTTGTGGCAAATTTTTCTCTTTCTTCTCTAATGAAAGCGCGGTTTGCTTACAGTTTTCAAATATTTCTACTGCTGTCATGTTTTCCTGCTGTTCGTTCAGAAAACAGACTGCGTTTTTTTTAAACTGGCAACATTGAACTTACTCGGCAGACCAATGTATTGATGTATACTAACATCTACGCAAAGAAAAGCGCACAGCCCGAGTACGCGTTTACTTGTGCCGAGTAAAATTTTTAACGCCATTGTCATGCTCTGTTTCGCCAATTTCAGCTGAGGAAGATGATTCTGCTGTATTCCAAGGTAAGGAGATCGTAGGTTAGCTGTTTTCTTTTTGATGAAAAACACAGCGGTAGGAAATAAAGCTTGCCATATGAAGACGGCTTCCTTAAAATATTCTGCCAGAGGGTTAACGTAAGTCCTGACTTGTGGAATGCGCGCAGATAACTGAGAATAAATACTCCCGTAGGCATGACAAACCAGTCAGTGTAAGCCTAAGTGCTGTGGTGTTGACAGAAAGAGTATATTATTTAAACAATTGAGAATGTTTATAATAAGGTGAACGAAGCAGATCGCACGCGTGTATTTGGTCACGTCCCAGTGAGCACCCGGCAGCAAGGAGAATAATGAGCCTATGATTATATACAGATGAGGTGCATGAAAAGCCATTACAAGTCAACGTCACTGATGGCATTGATTTTGCTGAGTCAAGATTTACTAACATTTCCTTTGAATTTATGCGAGCAGCCATACCCGAATTTATTGAGGGCACCCGGAAAGACCTTTCTTACTAATCATAGGATGGTCTCACCAGTAGACAAAATTGCCTCACAAATACCTTGCCTCAAAATTTTTCGAATCCTTCAAGTGTAAGGGACGTTAAAAATGCTACCCAAGCGACTTTAGCCTCCCCTCCCTTGTCATCTAAGGGGGGCGCTAAGCCTGCCCCATACCTTTACGTGGAAGGACCTGTGCCCTTATTGTTTAAGGCGCCGGGTTATGGCATCCACGTTTTTGAGGATAATGGCAGCAGAGGACCCTCGATGCTGCATGCCAAGAGCTCTTCCCGCATTTACCCCTAGAAAGCCGGGGACCAAAGGAAGGCAGTTTTGAGAAGCATGTCATCGCTTCGTTTTCATTTTTACATCCATTGCGAAGCTTGTTTCCTTTTGGGCTCGACCAACGGGGGCCAGGGTGAGGGGGGGGGGGGGGGGGCTACGGTGAAACTCGCCCCCCTCACCCCTCTAATGATCGCTGCACATGCCTATAGCGATATGCTAATTAAATACGAAGCATTTCTTAGCGAACCTCAGGCACTTTGGCCGTTTCTATCTATCTATCTATCCATCTATCTATCTATCTATCTATCTATCTATCTATCTATCTATCTATCTATCTATCTATCTATCTATCTATCTATCTATCTATCTATCTATCTATCTATCTATCTATCTATCTATCTATCTATCTATCTATCTATCTATCTATCTATCTATCTATCTATCTATCTATCTATCTATCTATCTATCTATCTATCTATCTATCTATCTATCTATCTATCTATCTATCTATCTATCTATCTATCTATCTATCTACCTACCTACCTACCTACCTACCTACCTACCTACCTACCTACCTACCTACCTATCTATCTATCTATCTATCTATCTATCTATCTATCTATCTATCTATCTATCTATCTATCTATCTATCTATCTATCTATCTATCTATCTATCTATCTATCTATCTATCTATCTATCTATCTATCTATCTATCTATCTATCTATCTATCTATCTATCTATCTATCTATCTATCTATCTATCTATCTATCTATCTATCTATCTATCTATCTATCTATCTATCTATCTAGCCGCCTACGACTGGGCGCTCTCCTGGTCGTCTCCATAACTTGTAATATACCAAAATTGGCATAGCAGGGGATCAGTGTATGACGAACACGATTCACTGGTCATGACTTGAATAACGCAAAATACCTGTCGCGTACGTCATGAAACCATTTCTCTCAGTCACGTGTGGCACATACCCGCATATCCGAGTTCATGTTATGCGGGTATGTGCCACAGTTGATACAGAGTCTCAACCAACACAGTAATCGCGAACACACACACACACATTGACACGGAAAGAAAGTGATAATAAGAATAATAATTGTTGGGGTTTTATGTCCCAAATGATTATGTAAGACGCCGTAGCGAAGGGCTCCGGAAATTTTGACCATCTGGTATTCTTTAACGTGTTCCGTGATCGCGCGGTACACGGGCATCTAGCATTTTGCCTCTATCGAAATTCGACCGCCGCGGCCGGGATCGAACCCGCGACCTTCGAGTGAGCAGCCGAGCACCGTAACTGCTACACCACCGCGGCCGACGCATAGAAAGTGAGGAAGCTGGAGACAGAACACCCCTGGAAGACGCTCAACTACTATCCACTCGTCCACGTGGTCCGCAACGTGGACCACGTGGATTACGCAGAAACCGGGGCCAATGTTTTCTACAATAAATCTGCCGAGGGTACCAGGCCTCTCATCATTACCGGTGACTTCAACATTGATTTAGAAAGACCCAACAACGTCTGGTCCTTATATCGCATGAAAGACGGCTTGGATGTGGACAGGGCAGCAATAGACCGCGCTGCCACGTACAGGACAGGAGGCGTCATAAATCATTTCATCGTAAGAGGCATCAAGGATTTCAACAGCTGTGCTATACCTCGCACTTCACTACACTTAGACCCGAACAGCGATCACGAACGGATCCGATTAACAAGTCCGGTCCAGCTGCTGGTGCTCACTGATCACGGTGATGATGACCTTGTTCAAGAACTGTCAAGAACCCCTTCCACATACGGGCGGTCCGATAAGTACTTAGCCTTCAAAAGAAAAACGAAAATTTTGGAATGGTGTCGATTTATTTCTCAACATAGTCCCCTTTCAACTCTATACACTTGACCCAGCGAACCTCCAATTTCTTGATCGCGTCAGAAAAATACGTTTTCTGCTGAGCTGCAAAGTAGGCTTCTGTGGCGGCGATAACTACTTCATTCGACTCAAAATTTTGTCCAGCGAGTGACTTTTTCAAGTTGGGAAACAAGGAGAAATCACTCGGGGCCAAATCTGGAGAATACGCTGGATGGGGCACCACTTCGTAGCCCAGTTCTACCATATTGGCCGTGGCGACGGCGCAGGTGTGAGCTGGCGCGTTGTCATGGTGGAAGAGCACCTTTTTCTTCACCAAATGTGGCCGTTTTTTCGTAATTCGGCGTCGAATCGGCCCAGTAATTCAGAGTAGTAGGGTCCTGTCACCGTTTTGCCCTTCTCAAAGTAGTCGACGAAGATCACACCTTGAGAATCCCAGGAAATGGTGGCCATCACCTTTCCGGCCGATGCGGCAGTCTTCGCCTTCTTCGGAGCAGGTTCTCAGGATGCAGTCCACTGTTTCGACTGTTCTTTGGTCTCTGGTGTGTACCAGTGGATCCATGTTTCGTCGACGGTCACAAAACGACGCAGGAACTCCTTCGGATTACGCTTAAAGAGCTTCAAACAATGCTCTGAAGTGGTCTCACAGACGCGCTTGTTGTCCGGAGTGAGCAAACGCGGCACTCATCGCGCCGACAGCTTTCTCATGCCCAAAATTTCATGCAGGATATGACCCATGCGGTCTTTTGAAATGCCTACTGTCTCAGCTATCTCGCGCACCTTCAGTCGGCGATCTGCCAATACGAGGTCGTGGATTTTTGCCAGGTTATCGGCCGTGGTAGCCGTTTGCGGGGCCCCTGGGCGAGGCTCATCAAAAACGGACGTGCGACCACGTTTAAACTCGTTGAACCAATTTTTGACGGTTGCCATCGAAGGAGAAGACTCACCGTAGACGGCATCCAGTCGCTCTTTGATTTCGCTGCGCGTTTTCTCTTCCAAAAACAAGAATCGAATCACCCACCGTTATTGCTCTTTTTCCATTTTTAACGGACACACGAACATCACCTGCTTCCTCAATCGGCCAAAACAAAACGGCGAGCTCGATTCGACTGGACCTTCGCATGTGTCCCTCTAAGAGAGCGTACTTAACGTCAGTGTATGTCTCATACGATAGAGTCGCGCTCTCGCGGTGAGGCTAAGTACTTATCGGACCACCCTCGTATGCACACGGGTTCATGAAACGTGCGTGCGTTCTCCGTCATAACAGACAAGTGCAAGCATAACAACTGTAACAACTGGAACTGTGACTAACGTACGTGCAGTGCGCGTGCGTGTGCCACTCGGCTGTGTATATATCTAGGGAAACTTTCCTGAATAAAGCTTAGTTGAAAGTAACGCCTGTCCTGTGCATCTGTGCTCCTTCTTTGTCCTATTCGGATTCGCGCTACCCAGTATTGAAGAATATGAGCACTACATATCAGCTTACCGCGTGTGGTGTTGGTAACACCCATGTTGCTGTTGGCATCGTTACGCAACTGTAAACAACTGGTTACATAATACATATGCGACTCTTCAATATATGAGTGTGCGTATACCACTTCCACATTTCTCTAGCGTAATTCCGTAACGTTTCACGCAATGTGAAAAATTACGCCACAGTCGCCATCCCGCGCATGCTTCGCATAATATCGATTCCCACGGTACTAGGGATCTGCCGAATTTTTTTTATGTGTATGCGTTTCCCGCTAAAATTCCCGTTGGGATTGGTAGATCATATGAATGAATGAATGAATGAATGAATGAATGAATGAATGAATGAATGAATGAATGAATGAATGAATGAATGAATGAAAAAATAGCAAGTGTATCTCAGCCCCTTAGATACTCAAATAATAAGAAAGGTTAATAAAATATTGTTCCGCCATGGAGAAGATGAAAACAGAATAAATCGAAACAACAAAAACTTCCGTTCATCGCTGTGCAGTTCCGACAAGTATAGCGACCACATTGATATTGAACAGGATCGGCAATAACTTCTGCGACAGCATTTGTCTTACAACTGCATTCATTAAGCCGTGACACAAGAGTGGTGCAGTTCTTACTTCTTGATTATCGTATTATTTTTCGGCAAACTTCCTCCGTCAGGTTCCGAAACCACGACCACTAAGAAGGCAAAGAAGCCGTCTTCTACACGTAAGTTAAGCCTTGCCACGAGACTGAAAACCGAGCGTACACGATTGGGAGCAGCGGTAGATTAACAGAGAAAAAATAAAAGGGGAGGAGGAGTACCAATAAGTTCTTTCTTTGTAGCGACATAAAGAATTACTGTGCACGAAATACTTTTTCTTCGTTCTTATTCTTTTAAATACGCGTCATATGCAGTCTTACGACGCGTAACATTTTGCCAGTTGTGCGCAATATTGTCCCATGACTAGTCGCAGTGGGTATTGTTTCAAAGCAGAGCTGTTTAAGCCGACCGCTATTCCGTGCAGTGCGAACAGATATTATCATCGCAAACCGGCACGCGGTCCTTCTTCCTCGTCTTCTTCTTTTTCGTCGTCTTCCGCTTCGCTCCCAGAACACGTGCGCCGATTTCGACGGTGCGGGATGCAACGACTCTGATGGGCGAGAGAACGAGTGCAGAGAGAGAGAAAGAAAGAGAAATAAGCATAGAGAAAGAGAGAAGTTCTTGGGGGGGGGGGGGGGGGGGGGGGAATTCCTTGGCGAGGTAAGATTCGAACCCGCGTGCCCCCGATCCTAAGAGGAGAATCTTAAGCACTCGGACTACAGAGAGAGCGAGAGAGAGAGGAAGAAAGAGAAAACTAAGGAGAAAGAAAGGGAACACAAAGAAAGAGATAGAAAACATAAAAAAAGAAAGAGAGAAATGGACAGGGAAGAGACAAAAAGATAGAAGGCGAGAGAACGATCACTGAGAGAGAGAGAGAAAGAAATGAATGGAAAGAAAAATAGACACACAACGCGAAGAAAGAAAGAAAAATATAGAAAGACAGAGAAAGAAATAGACAGAGAGAGAAACAAACGGATACAAAGAAAAGGGGATGGGAAAGAGAGAGGGTAAAAGCCAAGCCAAGCCAGGACCAGCTAGGTGCCCACCAGCTCTGCTGTGGCCCACACTCGCACGACTTAGTGCAAGCTGCGCTAACTTTTTTATTATTATTTAAAGTTGCGAGGCAGCGTATCATGTATGCACAAGGAAATTATGACGTATTACAAAATCTGTACATTTTTCCCCTGTATATTGTAGTAAAGCCACGCCGGATGAAGTGACGTGAGTTTTGCGTGATTTGTCCTTACAGACGCAAAAAAGAAAAGGCCTGTTCCACCGGCGCCCGCCAAGAAGAAGAAAAACAAGGCAAAGAAAGGTCAGCTAGTGCAGTTTGATTTTTTTTTCGCCATCTTCCCTGCGCTAGAAGGGCCAAAAACTTGCCTACGTAACGTGGAACTAACATTTTCGCACGAAGGACAACGTGGTGTTGTTGCAACTAATAGACGGATCATTCTGAGAGCGTTCTGATGACGCCCTTCTCGAGCAGGATGGGGCATACATAATGTGCTTCAAATTCGTGTCTCTCCGCGCTGTTTGAAAAGCTCTTCTAATGTTGCTGCGCTGAGCAAAATGCACGAAGGACTAACGAAAAAAGGGAACAGGGCAACTGGTGCGCAATACTTTCAACTGTTTATTTTCGCAAAAAGCACGACAAAGATATACACGAAACACTGATGACAGCAAAGGACTATGTCACAACGTGATATTCATGAAAGCAAGTCAACTTCAAGGCCCCGTGTTCCGCGTGTGTAGTTTTAGCTAATCTAGCGGTTGTCAGTAAGGTTAAGGGCTGCCTCACGGAGGGCAACAGAAGGAGAGCTCACTTGATTATGTGATTTTAACATGAAATATGCCTCCATGATTTCGCGTGTTCTTTTAGAGTTGCAGTGCGCCGACTTCTGCGCTTGATTAAAAATTGGCTCACATCCACACCTTGCGCAATGTGTGGCTCAGTGCCCTGGTGATTGCAGAATCTCCGTAGCGTACATATGTTCTCACAGCCTGATACTTATGCAAAGGCTGGTCTGCCCTATACAGCATTTTCCGCGCGTGAAGGGAATTTTGTACACTACACCGTCGTGACATTCGACATATATTTTGACATGCTTAACAGCGCACTTTTTCGTTGACGAAGTTTATTTACTTGCTCACATAGGCTTTCGAGCTTCAACGGGGCTGAAAAAACAACTCTTGCGCCGTGCTTTTCCCCGATCTTTTTGAGAGCATGAGAGGTCTTATGCGTATATGGTACTGCACATATATTTGCGCACCAATTTTCCCTTTTTTCGTTAGTTCTTCGTGTATTTGCTCAGCGCAACAACATTAGAATGCCGTACCAACTAGCCCAAGTTGAAACTTTGTTGAAAAGCTCATTGTATTGTTCGGTAACTAAATACACAAGTTAGCGGCTGGTCATGAGTCCCAAAAATCGAGCAAAGAAAAAACACGATTTCTTTTTCTTCAGGGTCGGATGATCGCCTTAGAGCTTTACAGGAAAGCTAACGTTATGCCTGTGCATTTGGCTTTCATCTATTTCTTTTCAAAATGTAATAAATATGAGCAAGAATTTAAATTTAATCGCTAAAAATAAGTCAACAATGTCAAGAATACACAAATAGAAAGCCGAGAATACGTGTTCTCAGACTGTTATCATATAACGATCTGCTGGATCTCTTTTTGTTATGGCTAAATAAAAGTTAAGTGGACTATGGGAAACTACTTTGCCGACTACATGCCAGAAAGCCTCACCAGTGAAAACTCCCAAGGCTGGGCTGAACGGTTCTCCTTCTTGGCGAAGATATATACTGAGAAGTGCGGCTGAAAAATTAAGCTCATGTTTCTTTGCAGAGCCAGCTGTTGTCATACATGCATGCAATGGCTTCCTTCTTTCAAGTGATGAAAAAGTGATCAAAAGTTAATCACTTGAAAAAGTGATCAACTTCATTATCGTAACCACGCGGCGCCAAATTCGCTAACACTCTCTGCAGGCCAGAAGCGCCGTCACACCCAGACGATGGGCCCTCAAAACGCTCCGCTGGAGGCACAACCCGATGAGGACGGTGGTGACAGTGCAGAGAAGGCCGACGATCAGGGTGAGCAACAAACACGACGCCCCTGCAGCCGAGCGATGCAGAAATTCGCCGTTCACTCTTTGCTTAAGTTTTTCCTACACTAAACAACGTTGCCAGAAAATAATCAATGTACGTTCAAATGGTCACTAAGGTAAAACCTCGAATGAGTTTAGACTGATAAGCTTTTTGTTGAATACTCTCCTCCTTCTAACCTCCCCATAATCACGCTAACAGAATAGAAAATGAGGGTCAAAGTTTTTTTTTAACCTTTCATATGAACGAACGTCTAGTTTAAACAAAAGTATGCGTGTTATGTTCGCAACAACAGTAAATGAAGCTCGTGTATGTTTAGCAAAGAGGACAAACAGGAGAGCTCTACAACAACCTTCACGGCATCGGTTCCCAACTGGTCAGAGACTTTCTGAGCAATATTTTATTATGATTTCTTATTATAAGCATCATTACAAGCATTCGTGTCATCAATTTACCCTTTGATTCTTCAAAAAGGAATGCGTATAAGACAGTCAAACAGTATCTCACAAAATTAGCAAAGAAGGAGTGCGCGTCACCCAGAGAAAATTAAGCACATGAGATCATCGCTGGAACCCGCTGGTTCTAGCGGGTTCTAGCGAAAATGTGAACTCGGGTTCTGGAACCCGAGTTCACATTTTTTGATAAGTGCGACTTGTCAAAACTCTTTCAAATCGACTGCAAAACGATGGCGAAGCTAAATAGACGCAACCTCACGCTCCTCTAACTTGACTTCACAACGAAACAAGAGATGCGTTGGGGGCAGACCACTTGGACAGACGCACCTGGCATCGCAGCAGACGATACGTTAAGTGTTTCTCACTGTATACAATACTGTTATTTCCATAAATACAGAATACGTATTTTCGAGGGAAAAACAAGCGTCTTTTTTTAAGTGTTGTAAAACAATAATTCATTATATCGTGATGCCGGATCTGGAACACAATTGCAGAGCAATGCATACTCTGGTGGTTGAATTTGTCCAGGTTTCACTTCCATCTCACGGTCACGCAAACTTTTTGCATTAAGTTTTACGTACAAAAGAATGAAGCAAGTTTTAATTGGAAATAACTTCATATTGCTTTGTTTTACACTCGGCAAACGTCGCGAATCTCAAGAACGAAGCCATCCGAAGCAGATCCGAAGCCTCTACTATTACCATGGTGGCTCAAGCGCCGCTGAAGGAACCCGCATAGACACTAGCGCCAGATTCTGCTCTACGTATTATAGCAAGAAACTCTATGGATGACAAGAAAAACTGCAGAACTCAACACGTTCTTCCTTTCAACGCTTTGCAGGTGTTGCAGATGTGCAGGATACCGCTGCTGCAAATGACGACAAAGACAGTGAGTAGCACCGACACATTGTGGCTCTCCAGCGAGCATAGATAAAAAGTCTCGAAACACTGTGTGTGCGCCTGTGCGAGTGAGTGAGTGAGTGAGTGAAGTGAGTGAAGTGAGTGAAGTGAGTGAAGTGAGTGAGTGAGTGAGTGAGTGAAGTGAGTGAGTGAGTGAGTGAGTGAGTGAAGTGAGTGAAGTGAGTGAGTGAGTGAAGTGAGTGAGTGAGTGAGTGAGTGAGTGAAGTGAGTGAGTGAGTGAGTGAAGTGAGTGAAGTGAGTGAAGTGAGTGAAGTGAGTGAGTGAGTGAGTGAGTGAGTGAGTGAAGTGAGTGAAGTGAGTGAGTGAGTGAGTGAGTGAGTGAGTGAGTGAGTGAGTGAAGTGAGTGAGTGAGTGAGTGAGTGAGTGAGTGAGTGAGTGAGTGAGTGAGTGAGTGAGTGAGTGAGTGAGTGAGTGAGTGAGTGAGTGAGTGAGTGAGTGAGTGAGTGAGTGAGTGAGTGAGCGAGCGAGTGAGTGTGTGTGTGTGTGTGCGCGCGCGTAAAAAGGAGCACCTCATATGAAGGGAAACGGGCATATAATGTGCCTCGTCCGGACCTTATTTCAGGCACAATTGATGCTGCGGCACGATGTACTCAATGATGTTGAGGCACAATTGATGCTCGTCTGTATATGCAATCTATTAATAAAATTGATTGATTGATCGGTCGACCGATCGTTTAATTAATTAATTAATGATTGCCTGATTGATTGCTTGACTGATTGATTGATTGATTGATTGATTGATTGATTGATTGATTGATTGATTGATTGATTGATTGATTGATTGATTGATTGATTGATTGATTGATTGATTGAAGTACAGATAGCGAGTTGCCTTAAGAAGTGATCCATACTGTGCAATAATGACCACGATGAGGAGTGCGAAATTGTGAACTCTCGATCATAAATGGTAACAATGATTTTTACTCGCAGGTGCAGCTGACGATGAGAGGAACGCGAAGACGCGTAAGTACCGCAATAAGGGTGTAGAAAAGTGTGAGAATGACCAGGCTTTGATGGGGCTCTGCAGAAAACCTACCGAAGTGTTTATGTGGTTTCAGTAGTCATTTTAATGCCATCATAATCGCGTTCGCGTGTACTCTTATGTCGCTGATTTCTGCATAACCCAGACCTATGTTTAAGACTATTGCATGACAACTCATTCTCAAATTGGAATGATATTTTGGAAGAATAAATACGCTATAGTGAGACATTAGACGGACCAGAAGACACGACACAAAGCAGAAGGGATAATCGTCTGCATAACATCCGTGCTGTACGATCAAGGATGTTGTCGCTCACTGATAGGACGCACGCCATTTGTGACCTCGGACGTTTCGGACGGAAGGAAAAGCACGCAATGCAGATGACGAATATTGTTGTTGGACAAATAGGCACCCTTTTTACGCGCTCTTTTTTATAGATTGTGGTCGGTAAGGCACTCGTCTTCTGAGCGTGGGACCCTAGGTTCGAAGCCCTGCAGCGCACGAAGGTTTACATTGTTTCATGATTTATTTCTTTATAGGGTTTCGTCTTATGTGATGGACGGACGGAAAGATATTTTTCTCGTTCAGTCGGCATAGAAATGCATACGCATTGAAAAGTTAATCGAAATGAATCTCAGCAGCCATATGAAGTCTCTTAGACTGCATCGACAGACAGGTTTTAAGCGAGTGTATATATGTGTTATGCTAGCGGACTAAAACACTGTGAGGTTGGGTAATTCACTTCTTAAATGGGCGAATTTCTTCATAAGAGCTCTTGTTGCACAGACCAGAATAAAAATTGACATGAACCTAGCCACAGCTGTGTAGAAATTTTTGTCAACCGATGCTGCATTGTAAATTGCTTCGATGCACGAGAAATGATTAAAAGCATTATTTACGCTGTGAGCGCAGAAGCACTGCGGCTATGAAAGGGAAACCGCGTGATCTGCAAAGCGAGCAACAACACTAGTGGAACAAGACTAGAGTCACCCACAAGTATAATGCTTCGACAAGAAATTTAAGCATATGTCTTATGCGACCGGTGCGCTACCCCGATTTTCCACAACACACGACGTGAGCCCGCGGCCACTATTGCTCGACTATTCTATGATTTCTGCACAGCCTATAGACCTCGAACTCTTATTCGACGCGTCACTCAATGCAGCCTGGAGCACGACTTGTGAGCAAGTTTCGAAAACATTATATCTCTCGGTTGTTCTGCACACGTGCATGTTTCTTTCATGGCGTTAATAATTTACAGCTTCATTTTATTCAATGCAACCTCGATCGTGCATGTCGGCATAGGAGTGCTAGATCGGGTTTTTCCGTCACAGAGTTGTGTACAGACGTGATTATTATTATTTCCTGTGCGTCTTGTTTTTCGATTTCGGTCCTATATTTAAAATATGGCACCGAATGCTAATTATTCACTCGTTTTTAAGTTTGTATTAATTAAAAGTTCAGCCCATATTTCCCTAATTTTGCTCTGTCCTCGTTTGTCTTTTTCGCTCTGATTATTCCTTCTGCGTCGAATTTATCTCATTGCAGTGCTCAACGACAACCCCTCCTGCACGACCAGCCATAACTTCTACAAGTGCGAAGGCAATGAGCAGCCAGAGATGTTCCTCTCGCACCTGTGCCTGAGCAACAGTGATTCGAAGACCTGCTTCGAATGGCGACCGCAACGCTTCTGCCTGACGAGCCCGACAAACCGATTCCGCTCCTCAAAGGAGTGCGAGGAGAGCTGCAATGGTGAGGCCATCGGCGAGCGAAGCATCTCCCACACAACAGCGCCGCAGCGGCTGCTCCTCCCACGCGAATCCAGAAAGTCATGTCCGTGATCAGTTGCAATCAAAGTGCTGCTCAACAATTCTAGGCGGCGAGGTCATACCACAGTCTCTAAAACGATTTTGTCAGTGTAGCGCGTGCCGATACGAAAAACGAAACAATCCCGTGCGTTGTCAAGCGCCCCTAGCTGTCGCTTTATCTATTTAACACGACGAGCTTGATGTGGGCTAGTTGGTGTAACATACTGCATGAATACGCTGCGCAAAAAAACAACAAAAAAAAAACACGAGTACCAGGAGGAAACAAAAGAGACAAGCGCAAACTATCAACTGAATTTTATTTGAAGAAACATGAATTCTGATACATGGAAAAACCTATATCACCATCATGCCGTCACAAAGCCTCTAATGCGGCACGTGCATTACCTGCGCGCAATGGCAACCTTCACGGCAGTCTGGAGTATATAACCATTTTTGTTTACTTGCCACTGGCGAAGATATTACGCTGCAGCGTCATCTTCCCGTACAGCCGTATACTGAACGAAAGCTGAGGACCATTAAAAAAAAACTGCTATTTGAACAACACATGAATACGCTGTTTTTTCAAGAACTGTTCACTTCCCATCGTTACCACCGGAAAGGCAGGAATTTTGCTTCGTTTTCATTTTTGCGTCCATTACCAAGACTGAATTCTGTCGGACTCGACCAATCATGGCGGGGTGGGGCACTGCGGTGATACTAGGCTCCTCCTAGTGGAGAACACGGCGCATGCCTTTGCTAATAAGACCGTGTACTCTGAATACATGAATGCAAGTTCCGATATTATTATATCTTATCAAGTTTTATTGGTTGTATAAGTTGGATCAAGTTGTATTAGTTACACCTAGTTCTATTAGTTATTCTTTTTATTCGCTGCTGTCTGTACGGCCCCCCAGGTCCCTTCAAGCTGTTTTTCAACAGCTTTTTTGCTTGGGGAACCCCCAACTTTTTGTGTTAGAAATAAAGTTCAGTTCAAGTTAGGCCTTATAGGGTCATACATACGATATATATGAGAACTTGTAAGAAAATTGGTGGACAGAGTTGTAGGCCAGGTAGCGGCCCTTATTTGTTGCCCTGCGATAGAAACTGAAGTACAGTTTCACTCACTAGCGCGCTGTTGAGGCCACGTAAGAAGTTAATGTAAAAAAAAAAGACTGTTTTTTTTTTTGTTGTTGTTCTTTAGTGGTAATACTTATATTCCTGGAATTTATATAGGTCAGAATACAAGCCACAGCGTTGTACTGGCTCACTGAAAGCAGTCGGTATAACTAATAAAGCATTTCGGGCATGGGGAGACGCGGCAATGCACGCTTCTCCAAATTGCGCATAGTGAAGTTACGGCAGTCATGAACATCGAGACTAACCTCTTAGTTAAGTAGAGTTCTGTATGAAAAGCATTGTCGAAAATAAATCGGATGCTTTCAGGCAGAACTCTAAAAGCTTGCGAATGACTTGCGCTTCAGTGGAAGTCTCCTGGAAGTCAGTCATCACGTTCAAGAGCACCGGAACATACTTGCGCGGGCAAATCAGCTTAAACGTCGGTGAAAGCTCTTTTCACATCAAATGACAATACTGCAGCCGTGAAGCAAAACGCTATGCAAGTTTTCATCAAAATAACTCAAGTTTCTTGCCGGATTTTTACTATAGAATGTATATAGGAGTCAATGAAACCAGAGAAAACCATAGGGTAAGTAAGTAGTTCTGCAGCCTAACCGTCTCGTTTTGTCGCAGAGAACAAGAACTGTGGCATGGCAGCAAGCTGCGAGTGTTCCGGCATGTACCGCAAAGCGAACTACGTCTACGACATGCGCCGTCAGCGCTGCCGCCTCATACCCATCCACGAATGTGTCGAGGTGGACGTGGGATTCGCCGACAACGATGAATGCCTGAGCTCGTGCGGAAGCGGTGAGCTGGCAAGGGCTTTTTGTACTCGCCGCTCGAAATTCCGCAAGTTCGTCTCTCTTACGTACTGCCGCTCTCCGACGCCTGTATTCGGAAGCCCGAAAGTTACTTATCATCGCGCGTAAATTGATAAACGAAACTCAAACAATTTACGGCAAGCGTCGGTTAAAGCACAAACCATCAAACGAACCTAAAGTATGTCATATATATGTGAACATCTAACCATGCCCCCCAAAGTACAAGAACTTTCTATTGACTTAGCTTAATTGTCTTCGTGTGCGATTCTCTCTTTTTTTCCCCCTAAATTGACAGGCATGGATTTGTGTTGTGATCCATGCTGTAGTACTTTGTATTGATTGGAATAAAAGCTTTATGTATGGGTGAATTTTTTATTTGACATAATACAGCATCCCTTTTGTTTTATAATTTTTTCATACAAACATTCTTTTAGCTTAGCTATCGCAGAAAGAAGCTGATTCTGCCTTCTGTTACCATGCACACAAGAAGAACAATTTTACTCCAAGGCAACTTATAGCATGAAGTATATCAGTAACAGGAGTTACCATCTTCAAAACTATAGTTGCGTTCTGCAGTGCTCTGCTTTCCCACGCTGCATTACAGTATAACGTAAGAAAAAAAAGACAACTTGTTAATCTGTCCGGTGAGTCTTGCCTCGCCACATATACAGGGTGTTACACGTAACAAGAACCAGGAACTAAGAAAAAAAAAAGTGGTTAACCACTAATGAATGAAACCAATGACATATCATTTGCCGTCATGTGGCACTCGTTAGGGTATATGTTATACTGCGCTTAATTGATTATTTAACTAAGATCAATTATGCAACGATTTTAATATTCACTTGGGTCATTTGCGTTTCGTTACGTTGTAAATGGCATTATAAAACGACTGGTCCAATTTTTTTCATTGTGGTTTTTTCCGGTGTTTAAAGAGAGCCTGCGAACTATGAAACGAAACCGCGTGACTGCGCTCATGCGCTACCGTAATGCAGCGCTATCAGCCGTGCTTCGAACGAAAGAGCCGTGCGCGATGACCCTGGGGAAATGTGCGGCCGCGCCTCTAGGCATCTGCTTCACAGTGCGTCAGCATTTCTGGAGGCGGCAAACAGCAAAGAGCCATCGTGCCTGATAAGCGATAGGTTGACGGTCCGCGCGCTCGGTCGATGCACAGGTGGACATTTGCACTGTGCACTTGTCTACAATGTAAAGGTGTTGATTATTTCATGCTGACCCGTTTGTGGTTGTAATACTAAAACTATGAATACTAGGATGTTAACATCGTTTTATACTAATAGTGAAACTGGCTGTTTCATATTCGAAAAGCAATTGATGTTCGACTCGCTTCTGGCTTCATTTGAATTGTTTCTCGGTTTGGTCTGGAAAATCATTATTCGGACATTCCTACTATAAGTGGTTGGCATGTCGTGAATTCAATTCGTTGTCTCAACCAGGCACTGATGTGTGCGAATGCTCTGAACAACTTGCAGACACTCCGAGAGAAGACGCACGCTGTAAGCTTGCCGCACTAGAGGAACTGGTGCGTCCGTGCATGTGGGAGGACAAGGTGTACACGCATTACTACGACGCTAGAAGCGGCCAATGCCAGCCCTGGGACGAGAGCGTGTGTTCGTCGAATGTCTTCAGGAGGCTGGCTGACTGCTTCAGGGACTGTCCACTCGGAGTCATCGACAGTTCTTCGCAGCCAGGAAACGCTACAGGAAAAGTTCGTCGCATAGCGCGAGCGCAGCAGGTGTCGCAGCATCCGCTCGTGTGATCAGTTGAGTCTTCCTTGGCCATGCTTTCTGAATTTTTTTTTTCACATTTCTTTCGCTTGTGGCCAAGTGTTGCTGCAGACCCTGTGCGTGGCTTACTGTGTAATAAAGAACCTACGTGCCGGAGTGGCTGACTACACATCGCGATCTGCACTGCAAGAATGGACTGTGTATAATGTAACAGTGACATCCCTATCGGTACATATAGAAGACCAGGATGTGGACGTGTCGTGTATAGCTTTAATGGGGAACATTTCCCAACCTATCACTGAGGTGTTGCTGTTTAACAAACTGTTAAATCATCAGTGCACGCTTACCCCATCCTTAATGCCAAATACCATGCACAACCACAAAAGCCACGGGAAATCGCCAGTTTTAAGATCGTATTTGACGCGCCTCTGAAGCACTAGGGATATTTAACTCACTTCTGAGGCGCAGAGGACCGCACGATAAAGTCGCATTTACTTAAGGGAGCGCCATTCATTATTTTCTATCCGCTTGGAAAGGCAGGAATCCTGAACACCTGATACGACTAAAGAATGCCACCGTGTTGTGTGCGCTCAACATTTTAGGTTTTTTCCTTGAAGCAAAAGGGAACTTAGCCGCACGAACACGAGATATCCCCCCACGTGCGGCACCCGTTGGAGCGGTGTCCAATGCCAGCGCGTGCTACCGGCCTTGCATTGTGAGCACGGCAGCAGTAGTATCCAGTTGCTCATTATAGCCGAGCAAGCAGTTCTCCGTGCGCGGAACAAAAGAGCACGCGCGCAGTGGCTCCCACTTGTGTCTCCGTTCGTTGTCTGCGAAGACACGACGCATTTATACACACTGCTTCTCTTTCGTCTTCGCTTTGTGCTTCGCTCCCTGATTGGCTGTGTGTATATTCAGCACGAACAAAGTCGATGCGATGAAAGCAAACTCGCTCCGCAAGACGGCGTGCGTCGCAGGGACAATAATGGAGAGGAGGCAGTAAAGAAGGCACAGACAAAATGAAGCAGCGCACGTCGAATGGCGTAAGAAACAATTCGCTCGTGACTCTGACACACAAGGAGTGAAGGCATCGTCTGGCAGCCGAGGCATCGCAAATCAGGTAGTCACTGGATACACACGGGTTCGTCTCGCAGCCGAGAATACCGGTGCAAACAACAGGCCCGCGCTTAAACAAAGCCCCTCCGACGACGGCAGTCGGTGCGGCATCAGCAATTTTCCCCAGACGAGCGACGCTGGTGCTCACGGGCGCATGCAGCGGCGGCGGATTGTGTCGCCAGGCTTGGAAGCTGGCGTGTGATGCGGCTAATTGTGAACTTCAGACTGCTAACAGCGTGCTCACTTGGGCTAGTCGATTATCTTGATAGTGATATATAGCGTGCACTAGCAAAGTAGAACATCTGCATATAGACACGTGTTGCCTACATTTATAGAATCACGATATTTTATTATTCTTGTTCGAATGCATATATAAACGAGCTAAACGGGAGAAGCGTAGTGCAGGGCCCGCATTCAAAAATGTTTTAGCTCGGAAGTGATTATTGTGATTGGTCGACTAAATATCTCCAGAGTCACTACTTACCCTGAGCTGCATGCTCCCGCAAATGGCTGTCACGTGCGAAAGTTAACGTGGTTAAGAAATGACAAGTCTTTACCATATGTTGAGGCCTCAATCGGAAGAAACGGCAAGTATCTAAAGCCAGTTGATGACGCACAAAGCTAAGCCATCCTTTGCAACCGATCGACTGACCGACGCAAACAAACAAACAAAGAAACAAACAAACAAACAAACAAACAAACAAACAAACAAACAAACAGACAGACAGACAGACAGACAGACAGACAGACAGACAGACAGACAGACAGACAGACAGACAGACAGACAGACAGGCAGACAGACAAAAACAAACAAACAAACAAACAAAACTGACTGAAAATCTCTCACTCGTTCACTCAATCATAAATATGCGCAGAGTTTAAATTCACGTCGCCTGTTTGTTGCAGTGAGGCAAAGGACGCCGCATGATTTGACAAGCTCAAATCCCGTCGACAGAACTCCGATTGACCAAGCACAGAGAAAAGAATGGCGGCTGCCGACTTTATAATAATTGACAGCAGGCTCGCACAAATATCAGCCGGACAATGATTCGAGCGACAGAGAACACGGGGCGCCGTGCAGGGATTTAATTAGCGCTGCTTCCTAGGATTAGCACACGGGCCACGACACGCCCGTTCGCCACGGTGAGCGGCGGCACCGCTGTTGCTATTGGAGCTGACGACGCCGCCGATGAAAAATGGCGCCGCCCGTGGAAAGAGAAAGAAACTCGGCACGAAGCCCTGTTCTTATTTGCACCGACGAGCGAGCGCCGAAGCTCTTGTTGCGCGTAGCGCGATATTTTCCGCCGGTCGCTGCTTGCTATGCCGTGTGTACTCGGGGCAAACAGGCGGGTGATTAGTGTTCCCGTGCCCACAGCGCGCGCATGCGTTCTCTGCGCAGCGACAACTCGCCCCTCTTTTTTGCTCTGTCAATTCATTTTTTATTACTTTTCTCGCCACACGTGCAGCAGCTCTCTCGCAGCCCCTTGACAAAACCGTGCGGCGCTATGGAAGCCCGATTTGGCGTCGGAGAACCACGAGCTCGGATTCCCAAAATTATGCGTCGCAGTGATTTGTGATGCGCCGTGGTGGATACTTGCTTTTGCAGGCTTAGTAAATGTGTTTTGCTAGCGACCGATCACGTACGTGGCCCGGATGGCGGCATTAGCCACCGCGTGCAGCTTGCGCAAAGAAGCCTTCGGTTAGCCGAACCCTGCTTGAGTTTTCACAACGCTGCATGCTACTAGTGAGGGTGAATATGTTCTGCTAAGCAAAAAAGAAAGCTTATACTTTTAGATTTCAGCCCGGCAGCAAAGAAAAAATACAGAGTAAGGAAGGAAATTAAGGCAACGTCGTCGGAGTACGCAAGCTCGAACCAGGTTCGGGAACATGGCGGCGCGGCGATTGCGTATCGATTGCCCGAATGAAACTTGTTTAGCCATGCCACTGTGCGCGGTGGCTTCTAGGAAAAGAAACGTGCGCTGTGCTTCTCGGTTCCATCTTTCATGCGCGCACCGAAGATAAACTGCGGCGATTATTTGTGAGGAAGGCAGGCGCCAGAGTGTTGTTTGCGGCACGTGAGAAACTTTGTCCAGTATTACATATGCGGCGTCCTGTATGGGGCAAAAGAAGAATGACAGGGCATTAACCCGAAAAGTTCTCCCGATTGCGGACGAACTCGGGAACGATTTGTAAGCTGTCTCTCGCCTGCTACTAGCCTACATGTTCATTATAAACTGCGTCTCGCGAATGGATACACATTGAACGAAACTGACGAGCATGCGTGATGCTTTAAATGCGAAGCATTTCTTAGCGAACTCCAGGCGCGATTTTTCGCTCGCCTTCGCAACGCATACTATACTCCGTTCACACGCGGGCGTGCATAGCAGTGAGCGCAGGGCCACTCGATTTGCCGTGCGCAACCCGAGAGCGGGTAGGAGGGCGAGGAAATAAAACAGCCCTTCCACTGTGCGAGACCAGCGAAACAGTTTGTGTTGCTTGATTATATTGAACATTTTCGCTCTTGACCCTAACAACGTCATGTCCCTTGCAACACCATCAGTTGACCCTTGATACCGTACTGGCTACTGCCGTGGGTCAACCGACGTGCGCAGATGAACGCAAGGCGTGCCGACACCAGAACATAGAGAATTGCGCTGCATTGCCACTGGAGCCGCGGCCGAGGGAGAAAGAGTAAGCGTTCATTAACAGTTGCTCAAGACTAAAGTGCGTGAGGCCCTTCGTCCTGTGCTCATCACAGTAACTCGGCATTGACTAACAGTGCACCATCGACTCTTCCATATTATTTACAGAAACACGTCCGTCCGCCTCTTAGCATTTGGCCGAATGTTAAAATTGCGGCATAGCCAACTTCTCGCCATCTGCTTCGCATAACGTCAATTCCCACATTGCGTTGCATCTCCCTGTTTACGTTCACTTGTCTGTGCCTCCAAGCACTAGGAGCCCTTCAAAAAGGTTTTAGGCGCAAAAACTACAATGTGATTATAGGGCGCGCTGTAATGGGGGACTACGGCTTAATTATGACCACCCGGGGTTCTTTGGTGTGAACTCGAATCAAAGTACGCAGGTGTCCTTGCATTTTGCCCCCATCGAAGAGCGGCAGCCGTGGCCGGGAACCGGAAGCGCGTCCTCGAGCTCGGCAGCGCCCCTGCTAAGCTACCATGCACGGCGAGAAAGTGAAGTGGATTCGTTTTAGCCGCATGCACTGCTGAGAGGTGTTACATCGTGTTCGAGTATAATGCAAGTGTTAAGGCTGCTTCGGAGAAGACATCTAAAGCTACAATTTTCCATAGTGTAAAATGGCTGTATATATTAATGAATATGGTAATATATATATATATATATATATATATATATATATATATATATATATATATATATATATATATATATATATATATATATATATATATATATATACATACATCCTGTTTTAGTCGTAGAGATAGCGCTTTGCGCTTAAGAATTTGACATGTTGACGTATAGCCAAATTGTAAAAAAAATTACTCTCACATTTTCTGGACAGGTTCCGACTTCTAAGTGGCACTTACCTGCAAAAGAGGAAAGAAAGAGCGATAACGAGTCAGCACATATGGTTGAACTTGTAGGCACTTAAGGTCGCCTTTTATGTAGGTATACCTTGTATGTTCGTACTATTCCCATGCTTAACTGCACGAAAAGAGTGAAATTATTTCAATGGTGTTAAATTAGAAAGCAGTCACATTTAACAGTACGTGACAGAAAACAAGCGCAGCAGGAACACCGCGCCATGAAGCGGCACAACTGGGATTTTTCTTTCCGAGCGATGACCTGTAACAACCCACAGAACATAGTCACTTCAGTATCCAACTTTACTATAAATATATTTTTCGCCTCATGTATAAACTACGCTCACTTACTCACTCAATGAAAATTCCCGTCAACCTGCATCAAATTAAAGAACATGCGAATCCATAATGCGAGCCGCACTTTTCTCAAAGTGAGCTCCTTTTCTTGACTTGCTTGTGTTCGGCTCTCGACTAAACACGACAACAAACTAAGTCAGCTCAGTCCTAGTTTCTGACAGCGAGGTATCGCCGCACGAGGACGTACTCTACCTCAAGATGCTAAACATGAATGTCCACAGTCCGTGATCACCTGACATGGAAAAACAAAGCGCGGGAACTCTGCTGTCATACTTAGTTGTGCTCGGCTTCCGGCACTTTTTCTAGACACCCGTTTCCTAATGACCACAGTTTAAGCGCTGTCATTCCGGAACGCTGTCCTGAAACACCTGTTGTGGCTAAGGTGCGTAGTACAGGCACGCATAAGCGCCATAACGTCATTATTTGGAAACGCGTGCTCGCACATACGCTTTTCTCATTCATTCCGGTGCCTTAATTTCCATGCGCCTCCCTCTATTATACGTTGTGTGGTTATGACAGTGAAGCACAAATGTGGATTGCCCATAAAGTTTTGACGGAATTACATATACATGGAATTCGTTACGACGTATATTGCTTTATTATATCACCGAGTACATTCCTGCCGACGTATTATGACCAATGCGTATTGTCTAGACCACACAGAGAAGCATTTGTAATTCACAGTCTCCGGATAGATGGTCCAGAGAAGGAAGAAAATTGCACACGTGGGGGCCTTTGATGGCAATGCCCATTAATTGCTCGCAACGAGAACCCAGGATAGAGTAATGAGAAATAAATGCATTGCTGATCGTCGACGGTACTTCGGCCTGAGTCTTTCGACAAGGGCCGAGGAAAAGAACAAAGCAAAAGTGCCTGACAGAGGCTAGGCTATTCGACATCTTAGTTACCTCTGAAGCGATTCTCATATTGGCGACGTTGGAGCCGACAGCAGCCAATATACCCCCCCTCCCCCCCAGTTGCTCGGTAACCAAGGCACGAAAACTTTCGAGAGCTGTGTGCGCTAAAAGGAAACGGTAGAGAGAGAAAAGAAATACGTGAGCGTACCCCAAGAGACGACGAAGAAGATAAACCTCGTGTATGAAGCGATCAGCGAGGAGCGTAGGAAAAGTGTTTCGGTACGCACGCAATAAGAAGCTCATCTCCATAACTCGCGCTGGCGACGCTTATGCGTCGGCAGAGAACTGCTGTAATTACAGGCTGGCTGCCAAGACGGGAAATTTGTTTCCAGCTTGAACAGCGGGCGATCATTCTCACTGGCGCTGGCGTGAGTGGTGTGTTATTTCCCTCCCTGGTTCGCTCCATTTCCGTCGTTTTCCAGTCACGAGACAGTTCTTTCTCGCCGAAGTCCCGCCCACAGTGCCGCATCGTTGCGTGAAGGCAGCATCACGGAGAAATGAAGAAAACAAGAAGATTTATGGTGGCTTTCATTAAAAGCAAGTGAAGGCAACCTACGCTTATTTTCTTCGTTTCTTTAGCACATAAGCCTGTTGCTGTAGCTCGGTGCACAAACTTAATTTCGCTGCGATTGTTAGAAAGCAAAGTGTTGCTGCCCAAAGCGCTACTCCGAATGTGAGCCCGCAGTAGAAGCGGAAACAAACAGGTACACCGCAATGTCCTTCCAGATTCTTCGTGAATGATTGTTTGTGCAGCACACAAAGAGGCAAAAAAAATGGTGGCCGGATAGGACCGTATCCACAGGCCAGACGAATATTCAAAGCGACGAGCAGAATACAGTTGAAGTCAAAGAGCTCAGAAGTAAAGGACGTAGAAATACAAGAAGTTCCAGAGAAATGGAAGCAAAGAAAGAAAGAAAGAAAGAAAGAAAGAAAGAAAGAAAGAAAGAAAGAAAGAAAGAAAGAAAGAAAGAAAGAAAGAAAGAAAGAAAGAAAGAAAGAAAGAAAGAAAGAAAGAAATCTAGGGGGTCTCGCACGCAGGAAGACGGGAGTAGTGGAGCTGCAGGCGCGCGAAAGCGCGAGAACAAATGGGACGCAAATGCAGCAACACCGGGAAGGCGTGGAACCTATGAGCACGAACAGCTGATGCAGCATCAACGGCCCAAGTACCGGGTGGCGTGCTTTCCACGCGTTCTTCGCGCACACGAGGAGTGGACTCTCGGAGGAACAATCGGGTAGCGCGCTCTTTTCTTCGGCCGGCGCTTTTTACGAGCGAAAGAAGCGCCACGGATCCGGCGTTGCTCTACCTGACCACCGCCGCATATAGTGCGTCGACTACTCGCAAAACGCGCGTGCTCTGCTTCGCGGGAAAAAGAGAACCCTTATCGGGAGTGCGGGGCCGCTCGCGCTGGCACCACCTCCAACAATGGTGGCCTGCCCAGAGGCATACATCATCTTTATCGCGAGCTGCTGCCGCCCACCACACTCTTCTTGCCGCTATGTATTCCTTCCTCGCCCGTGCTTGGCGCAAGCGTTATGTGTGTGCGCGATACTCGATGAATGCCTCCAATGGCCGCCCTCGAAAGAGGAAGCGTGGCAAGAACGAGCGGCCGTGCTGCCAGAAAGGTGTCCAGTCTGGGTGCGAAATTCCGCACTTCATTACGTGGGCTGGAACAGCAGTTGCTGTAGCCGATAAACTTGTCCAACTTTATAGCTATTCTTCTCATTTTCCATTGTTCGTGCCCTTCGCATTTACTTGATACGTCGTGGCAGATCTCGTCCTCAAAAGCGGGGGAAACAAATGCCTAAATATAAGACCTCTGTTTTTTTTTCTTTTGCGTATACTGAACTTTCAGCTTCTATGGCTGTGTTCTACTAACGTAGTAACATTCGAAAAAAGTCACAGTTTCGCCGCAAGGGCGAAGTAATGAATGCGACAGCAAGAAATCGAAATGTCACACGAAGAACCAGAAGCAGCTCGATATTTGAAGCGTGCCGCTGAAGCACAAAAAACCCTTACAAAAATAATTTTATACAGTCTATAGACAGTCTAAACCTATTTTTAGATTGTCTATAGACTGTCTACATACATTTTTGCACAGGAAGGACGCCCTAAATGAACGCACAGGCATGCACAGGGCAAGCGTGAACTAACAACTGTCACATTTGACGCCTATGTGCTTGCGCAACATGCTGCAAGTGTCGACAATGGAGAATCAGACGCTTGCTTGCTTGCTTGCTTGCTTGCTTGCTTGCTTGCTTGCTTGCCTGCTTAATTCTTGGCTACTACGGGGGACTGGCCATGAAACCGGTGGTTAATATAAGTGGGGAAATTTATAATTTAGACGCTTTCAGATATTTCTTTTAGGGGCGAAGCTCCTTATAGCGGCACCCGTTCGTCCCTCGTAGCGTAGTATGTAACCAGTCTTACGCTTTGACCTGCAAGGTGGTGCCGGTGGGAGATTTTTCCTGTGCGTTGTTGAACAATAAAAAATTCGCAGCGTTAGCTAAAAGCCGACTTCTTCTGTCTCTCATTCCCATTAGCAGCCATTCTTTACCTCCAAGGTAGTGCCTGGTGAGATTTCTCCTGTGCGTGATTAAACAATAAAAATTTTGTTCAAAACGCCGTTGATTGATGAAATAAACCTACAAAAGACGCCAGATGTTTTGTAAAAGCAAAACGAAAGAACGCCAGATGTTTCTAAAGCAAAACGAAAAGACGCCAGCTGCTTAACGAAAGACGCCAGATGTTTTCTAAGCAATGGTTTTCTAAACAATGAAAATTCACAGCGTACATGTAAAATTAAAGTGCGCTGCAAGTCGTCATAACTCATCGAACCTTTAGTATAAACGCGCCCGATCTCACGTCGGTGATGATGTACTGGGCAGAATTCACGGAAGATTCACGGTTTACCGATGAACCTCCGCAGCTTCGCCCACTCATCATCATTCACTCCGTGGATATGCTGTGATTTTTTTCTTTTAAACTGTGGCGCGTGGAGTTACCCCCTGTGTATCCAGCCACACGGGGGCGTCTGATGCAAGGTGTTTCCGGTGTTCTTTCTTTCTTTTTCCCCTTCCACATCACGAGTGGGTACAGAAAAGGGCCACTTTGTCGTGCGTGACTCAAGGGCAGTTTTCAAATTGAAAGAAAATTAGGAGCGTTGCGTGATAGAAAACACGCTCGCGCTCCTCCGAGATTTGCTTACCACCAGCGGTACATGGTGTATATAAATAGCTCGTCGTTATATCGCCGGCGCGTAGATGGCGTGTGACTGAGTTGTCTAACGCAGCGCGATGGGGAGCGAGGGGTTGCTCGTTCGAATCCGCGGTCGGGTACTTCAGAATTTTTTAAATGCGAATGCATTTCTTAGTCGGGGCATGTCAGGCGTCTGTCGGTGTCCGCGCGCCGGCAGGTGTTATCTCTCCGGTCTCACTCCCTCTCCCATAGCAACAGCTGCGGGCGTGCGCGCTTATCCTCGGCCCTAGCAACCGGAGCAGGTGGTGCGGGCGGAGTAGCGGAGACTGAGTGGAGAGGAGGAGCGCGCTCTGGCGTGTGAGGGCGCTCGCATTGTGTGTGGAGCGCAGTATGTGGAGAGAGTGCAGGAGAGGGTAGGTGCAGTAGTTCGCCGCTCCTTCTCTCGCCGTTCGCTCTCTCTCCTCCCTGCGCCACCGCCTCAATGCAGTGCGTTTGAAACGCGTTTGTAGCGTTTGTGCTGCCTTGGCACAGCCTGAAAACAGCGCGTTCCAAACGCGTTTGTGCTGCATTGAAGGCGGTGGCAACATCCCTGAGGTGATTACGAACGTACGTAGGAAGCGTTCTTTGAAAGAGGCGCCCAAAAGGGAGACACTTGAGCGCGTAGATGTGTCCAGCTTTACGCCATTAAAATTACTACGCCGTGTACTCTCGGCGCAAGAAATGCATTCGCATTTCCTCACGATTCCCTGTTCCTCACGATTCCCCGAAAGCTGTTATGAGATCATTTCACCGGCCGTTTTTAGCGCCGTAGTGGTCAGCCGCCGCCGCCGGTGTCCGTAACCAGTATCGCTCGAAATAAGAAAAAAATTCCAGGATGGAACGAGGTTCGAACCTGGGCCCTCTGCGTGGGAGCGCAGTATTCAACCTATGAGCCATGCCGGTGCTCGAAACTGCTTTGCAAAAAGGTCCTATACAGGCTTCATGTCGGGAAGGAACCACATTAGCATATGCAATATAGCGTGGTAGAAGAGCAAAATAAGCACTAAGCGTCGCACAACGCGAATTCTGTAACCAGGCGTCACACAATGCGAATTGCGCAACGAGTAGGTTGTTGAATGCTTCCAACCCATTACAAAGGGCTCTGCCATAATTCTTCATCGTCATCAGGCACAGCATCAACAAAGTGCGCATAATGCCTGCATGCGTTTAGCAGGTACCAACGCTCTCCGTAGAATGACGAAAAATGGCACAGTGCCTGCTGCCCTACTTCTCAAAAATTACAATGATTTATAGCGTAGTGGGTTCCTCGCAAGTGCACTTGTATTGGTTGCCAAGGAAGCCCATAAGCGCATGATCCACTTCCTCGGGGTCTCAGTAAAATTCGTCGACTCCCCGCCGTCTCTCTCCCACGTCAACGTATGTTATACAGCATGACGGAAGAGGGAAATAGCGACCGGGCGTCACCCAATGCAAATTACGTAACTGGTGGTCCGTTTAAAGATTCCAACAAATTACAAAGGGCTGAGCCATAATTCTTCATTGTCATCAGTCGTCGCGTCAACAAAGTGCACATAATGCCTTACAGACGTGTAGCTGGTGCCTCGCTTCTCCACAGAATGACGAATAATTGCTTAGTAGGTGCTTCCCAACTTCACAAAAATTGTGATTTATGGCGTAGTGGGTACCTTTCTAGTGTACTTGTATTGTAGCCCCAAGCGGGCTCTGAAACGCCGCTCTTCCAGCTTTCGCTGTGACTGTGCTGCGGTTTCAGCGCAGGCCTGGCGTTTTTTCTTTGTGCCTTTTTATATATATACATACATATACACATTCGGGACATGACGGCGTCGACAGACGGTTACGGCGACGGCAAAAATCAGCCGAGAGTCTCCATATAATTGCTATCCCAATAAAAGAAAGTGTTTTATGCCGGAATCCATGAAGGTTTGACGAACGTAATTTCCGTCACGGAGCTGACGTCAATAGAAGAGTACGCGGGTAGCTCGGAAATAAATTAAAAGAATGGTTGCTTGGTGGGCTGGTTCATTCATTGCAACTCGTGTAACAGTGCAAAAAAAAAAACGGAAAGGACGACGACAAAGACACTGTCTCTGTCGTCGCCCTTTACATTTTTTGCCCTATTACCTGAGTTGAAATTAAGAAAACAACCTCCACTGAGTTCTTCTGACCACGGATTCGAACCACTGAGCTCAGGACTCTCGAGTTGAGGACCCGAACGCGCTGACCACTACGCCACAAACGCATTTTTTTTTCTTTCATGGTATTTACCATACGGAGTATTACAGTGCACAATAAGAGCACAAGTACAGAAAACAAAAGTACAATCACATAGCGACAATAAGCGCTCAAGCGTTACTAAGTGCAAACTCGATGGCTAACACAACGTGCAGTAGAACGGTGAGAGTTCTTCACATCGTATTATACTGGAAAGGTGGTGAGCCCGAGCACCTCACCAAGAGGGGGTACCAGCCTGGTCTAAAATCCAGGTCGTCATAAATGTCCTTAAGCTAGTCATGCGAATAGTCATGCGAATGAAGTGCGTGCTTGAAGAAATGGTGGGTTCTGCGTTACGGTCCTGCATACGTGTCTTCCATAAGCTATGCATACCCATGAGGAAAAACATATCATATGCGATCAAGCGATGTTGGTATAAGATAACGTTAACTGCCGTCTATGTGATGTGCCGGAAACAATAGAACATTGCTTTGTTAGCTGCAAAGACGCTATTCTGTTCTGGGATGTCCTTCAGAGAGCACTGAAGAAAAGTTTTGTCATCAATTCTTACACTACGCCACAAACGCAAACAGGTTCACAGGTGTAATGCATAATATATGCTTGCCACTTTGACAGAAAGAGCGCGGCCATCTAGGAGCAGTGCAGAGAAGCACTACGCAGAAGCTTGCGGGAGCGTCTCGGCGCGGCGCAGTCACGACTGCGTTGGACCAGCGAGGCACGCGCGAGCAGAAAGCACAAAGCTTTCACGCGTTTTAGAGACATACTACTAACTAGGGCTCTCGCATTCGTGAATGTGGGCGTGTCGCAAGCCACCGGACTGCCAAAAGCTATGGAATCAACCAAAACACCCGGCGGAGGTGTGGCGGCGGGTGTCAACAAACTTCGTCATTAATTAATTGAAAATCAATCATTTTCCCCTCTCTCGCTTTTATTCTACCGCCGCCACTTATTCCTAACTTCTGACAACGTGCAGTTCCGTCAAACGTTCGTGCTCTATAGTTAGGCGTGTTGTTGCGCTTTTCATCGGTCTTTTTCTTTTTGGCTACCTGGAATAAGGAGGCCGCCCACCTTGGGCGCACAGCGCGCTTGCTCAAAATAAACGTTTATTCTCTCTCTCTCTCCGCGTATGCAGAGGAAGAAGCGCTCTTTCAGAACCTAAATTAGGTTTGGGGTAATTGGTGCTCCAACTAAGCTTTCTTTTTAAACCTTGCTTTCCCGTAAACAACGCTATGTTTTGTCGCTAGACACAATTTCTGTCCTTCTTCATTAGTTTCTGCGCAGAAGCAAGACCACTCATGCTTCACTCTTTGTTCCAAAACGAGCAAACATAATTCTGCGCTCCTATGATTCGTTCGAATACTGAGTACGTCGCGCAGCCTAGTATTGTGCTCAGATGGCAGCATAGTCGACGCGTAATCTAGGCTAACCATAACTGAGAAACAATATACAGGGCGTTCAAAGCTAAACTGAGAGTAAGATCAAGAACAATTCGATGCCAGCCAGGCAGGATCTGTTTGCACAACAGGCAGCTTATGGGATTGACAGAATAAGCTTTTGTGAGCAATTAGGTTCATCAGAAGTATACAAGTAGAACATCTCAATTAATTATCTCACCGCCGTGATCGTGTTATGTTTATATTTGAAGCGTCGAAACAATCACAGTAAAAGACGACTTCAATTTGTTTGTTTCTCCAGAGATGCTGCCTTTTGAATAAAAGTACTCTCAAAATGTGCCTGAGTTTATTAATAACAATTGCTGGAGTTTCATGTGCCACAACCAACATACGATTATGTGGCACGCCGCGGGTGTTCTTTGCATTTCCCCCTATTGAAATACGGTCGCCGTGGCCGGGAATCAAACCCTCGTCCTCGAGCTCAGCAGCGCGACACCTTACCTGTTAAGCTAACACGGCGGCTATCTTAATTTATTGTCTCAGAATGACGGGCTGATCAAACGGAGCAATTTTTTATATATGCAAAATCCCTGGATTCAATCCAACGCTTATTGCGGGTTGGATTCTTAGAGCTCAGACTCGGTTTGTTTAGCCATTTAAGTCTAAATTTTGTTTTCTCTTACTGCTTAATCTCCACGTTATGCGGCTGCACTCTTGCGTTTAACAATTCGACATCACTGGAACCGCAGCCTTAGTCCAGAGGTTGGGCGCACCACTTGTGGTACTAATTCCAGCACCGCAGCGCAGGCTCCCATCTCGATGTTTCCTAACTTCGGCCTGAATATCTTGTGCCTTTGTGCTGATGGGGATCCACATCTCCATCAGAAAGAAAATTCATAATTAAATATTAACCTTCACTTCAAGTTAACACAGAAGTTACACAAGAAAGAAATATGTTGATATTAGGTTTGTAATTGCGCAATAACGTAGAGTCATACGGAGATATATGTCAACAACGAAAACAAGTCTACCAGAACAAGTGTATGAGAAGGCACCGTTTGCACACAATTAAGCAACGAAATCTGACGATTGCTGAAAGCCTCCACATTTAGCAAAAAAAATAAAGTTGTGAAGCAACATCAATGCATTGCGGCGAGTCCTGGATGTGATTGTACTTCTGTAATAGCCAGACAAAAAAAAGAACCAGCTTCGGTCGCTGTGGCAGAGAGTGATAGACCGTCGAATTTTATATGTCATTATGCACAAAAAAAAAAAAGAAAATTCGGAGGGTTCCTTATGCATTCGACTAAGACGACTCGAAGGCGAACGCTGTTGTTGTTCACCCATTAGCTGTGGCTGGCTCCCACCCCCTGTGGGAGAATGGCAAAGAATTGCGCCATCTTCTTCGTCTTCTTGTCAGTCGACGTACTGATCCTCCCGCGCCCCGCTCCGAAAACTTTCCTCACCTCACCTGGTTTTGCGCTGCCTCCGTGATCGGTCAACCTTTCACCAAGCGACGATGTGATGACGTCGTCATGTGACGTCGCGTTATATGATATCATGACGACGTCATAGGGACTTCATGATGGCGTCACAGGTTTTGGTGATCTGTATCGTCATGATGACGTGACATGATCACGTCATCACGTGATGATGACTTTTTGCATCACTCTTGTTGGCGCCGACAACACCCACGGTCAAATTTTGCATTTGATAGGGCATCTAAGGCTTCTCCTTAAAATATAGTACGATTTGTCATCCCCTTATTATTAGTTCCGTTAAGACACTACATTGACTACGGTCCACGCACTCATATAACGCTAAATTTCCACGTTGGGCGCAGCTTTCAGAGAGGTCCAGAACAAATATGTATGATTCTTTTTCTTTAACTGCTCTCCTGCCCTTTTGAGGCGTTCAGCAAGAATTATGGAAACCCGAAATAGACGAGCAGACTCGCGGTCTCTCAATACCGCACCATTGCAGAGCAGGGCCACATTCTTGCATATTCAACGCGGTAGCCCAGACGTAATGCACACAGGTTTCCATCGCGGCTGACAAACTGCTACCCATAACACGCGCGCGTTCAGCACACATCGTGAATAAACGTGGCGAATGGGCCATAAAAGAGACCTGGCGAAAACCACCGTCCGCAAGTTGAATATGAGAATGGTATGGTGAAATGAAAGCCGTTGGCATGAATCAATTTAGCATCGTAAGTTCAGACTAGCCGTGCCTCACTTTTCTGTTTTAAATTCGTGGAGGCTTCAGTTCAACGCTCCAGTATTGTTATGAGATACGTTTATGGTGCGTTATCGTACAATATATCTCCAAGTAACTTGCGTAGCACTTTCGAGTAGGTAGCTACTACCAAGTCAGAAGAATTGGGGGGGGGGGGGGGCGATACCTTTCGCTGAATGTCGGCCTTATAACGTATACATCAAATAGGCATACATGAGGCAAAGGTTTTTTTTGTCTGACCACAGCTGTACATTATATTTATGAAGAAATTAAAATGTCTTTTTATTTCTGCTGCTGTTTTCTAACTGCGCTGGAGAAGTGCTTCTTGACAAGTAGGTTACAAAAATTATATTTGAGAATACACATTCATGAATTTAGCACGGGTCCGGGAAATATTTCTCTGCATAAAATGATAGAACGTGGTTCTGCACCGCGTCACTCTGTTAATAAAGATGTTTTTTTTCTTTTTGATAAGGAAATTGTGAAAGATTGTTACATTCAATCCACATCTTGGGATCGCACATATTCACGGTTACGCTTGACCATCTACATTTACAAGACACAACGTGAGCACCCAATGGACTTTCGATGCCTGAAGTGCACTACTCAATAGTATGCAATTGTTACTCAGTGACCTTATTCACACTTGCTATTAGTTTTCTTTTTTTTTGCAATTGCTAAAAACTATTTTTCTTTTTTTCACGAGTAATATCCTATCCAGGAATCATATCACCTCTACCGATCCGTATATCCTGCATGAGTATGAAATTTCAGGATCGAGCAGGATACTGTACTCTTCAATTAGAGTTCAGCATAAAGCTCATGGTTGAAAACGTTTGCGGAAGCATTACATCCTCCGCTGGCAGTCCGTTAGGGATGGGGAAATCGATGAACGATCAATCGATTAATCGATGAAAGGTGTGCTGCGAAATTATTATTGTCGTCGACTTTCCCCTCAGTATTAATCGGCCTAATCGATTAAACCTATTCGATTAATCGAATTACAAATCGTGACAGGAGTGACGCGAAAATCCTGAAATCGTGCTAAAATGCTAGGCCAGAGCGGCGACCTCGGGGCTACGGAAAGCGCATGGTTGGCGAGATGAAGCGGCTGTCTAATGCCGAATGTTTTCTTGAGTCTCAAGTGTTCTTGTCTTTGTTTTGTTGTGTTTTACCGTTGCCGACCTTTTGTTACATAATGCTCTGGTCGTGGCGGGAGTTCTGTGAATAAATAATGCAAAGAAACCCGAGACATGTTCACAAGGGCAAGAACAGTGTTTCCCGAATATGAATTAATCGCAAAAATTTGATGTACTACGCTTAGACGCCGTGTGCTTTTCGCGCGGGTATTGTGGTAGCATCTGTATACCGAACGGAAAGGAAACAGCAGGTGATATTGAGCGCAGACGAGATTGTGGGAACTTCGAACAGATGCCTCGAGCCATAGGTGCGTTCTTTGAGGCGCCACTCTTCTTTTTTTTTCTTCTTGAGCGGGGAGCGCTCGCACGGACAAGGCGAATGGCAGGAAAGAGCACAGTGGCACCATGTCTCGGAAAGCGTGCGATACGGTGCGTACCCTGTGAACGCTGAATTATATACGTCGCTTCAATGAACTCCGCAGATTTGTGAAAAAAACGGCAATGCGAGCAAACAGCGAGAAAGAAATTCCTGAAACGAGGTCGACAGGAGGGAGCGCTCAGTGTCCGCGCCCGGTGGGCCGATCGCTGGACGCGTGTGGAAAGCGAATGCGCAGCTCCGCATAAAGACACGTCAAAATGAAACAGAGTAAAAAGAAACGCGAAAAGCGACGCATGGGTGAATGGATGCGGGAGGGAAGGCCAGCGATACGGCGGGAGCTCAATAATCGCTGAATCATAGATGAAGCAGGACCGATGCGAGTATACGAACGGCGTGCGAGCGCCGTCACCGCCGCAGGTGTTCTTTCAAGCATGCATGCCCGGAAAAGGAGGCCAGCCACTTGTCGATCGCCCAAAGGCCGCTGTCTCTCACGCCCGCTACCTTTTTTTTTCTGCTCACCCGTCTCCACCCTCACGTTGCTTCCTTTCTGTTTGTTTATATAACTTTTTATTTACGGTCAGCTGTTATTGTGTTCTTATTACTGCCTTTTTAGAGGTTTATTTTGCAGGACCATATTTCTCTTCGATCACCCTGCGTACTGCACGTTTATCTTCTTTTTCGCTGAGCATTGAGAACAGTCTATGCTCACTTCTTTTTTCGAGCTGGTATAAGTTCATGAACATCGCTGATTAAAGGAGCCCTGTAGGATATTCCTATGTTATCGGACAATGTAAGAAAAAAAAATCACCTGCTACTCTCTTTGTGAGTGTTGACTTGCCACGGAGATATAACTTTCTCTAAATAAACACGTTACAACTCTCTCTTGGAGACCGATATACTCTCTTCGAAGAGTCGTGACTCTCCAAAAGAGAGCTGTATCTATGTGGCAGGTCGATACTCAAGACAAAGAGTAACACGTAGTCTTTTTTTGAAGTGTAGAGTGACGTACTATGTGCCTCTTGCTTCACGAATCTCCTTTCGCAAGAAGTTTTCGAATCTGTCGAGCATAGGCGGAGTTATCCCACAAGCCATGCGCGTTCCCTCGTGGTTTTCGGACGTTAAACCCCAGATATTTTTATTATTCCCCCTCCTGTCATCGCCACGAGCGCGCTGCAAGCTGCACCACGCCTGATGGCACGGGGGCAACGCGCTCTACCATAGTTACGTCGCCTCGCGTCATGGCGCTGAGCCCTTTCTCTCTCTCTCTCTTTCTCTGACAGCTGTAAATAGATGGATCGACGTCGCTGGACCCTTGCAATGCTTTGCTACACCATAGCTTAGTGGTATTTTCGACGACACTAGCACTGTTTCTAGGCATGTAAAGGGAGTTGAGCTAATGCAGACGGATATGGACTTCGTGTGTGCAGTATAATAATGTTGCACGTTGGGCTGCTTACATACGCTACACCATGAAAACTTTAGGAGTGGCGCATTTGACACAAGATGAAGAGCTGAGCATAGTCCTAGTTGGTATTTTGCCATTAGATTAATGGTAAATAGCGCCACGGAACGGGACAACAGAAATGAGGTCGAACACAGGCGCAGATTGACAACTGATTTCATTGAAGACAGAACCACAGGTAAATAAGTTCTCAATCTGCGTTCTCGCCATGTTTTACAACTTCTCGTTTGTTACGTCCCATTATTCCTTATAACGTTGCGCCTGCGCGGCTTGCGGATGTATATACCTGTAGTTCTGCCTTCAATGAAATCAGTTGTCAGTCAGCGCCCGTGTCTGCCTGTTCAGTGGCACTATTTCCGAAGAAACGACGCAGTTAAAGAAGAGTGAGAATGACGACTCGCCACGTTTGCAATGCCGGAAGCTGTGTCGCGTTGTTCTGTGTCAAATGTTCTGAGTATCGGGCTTCCATCGTCTCTTACAACCTAAGAACGAATACAAGCTCCGCCCCCTGAACGCCCGCCGTTCATAGGTGCAACAGAGTCGCGCTCGGTGCTTTCCGTTCGAACCGTGACTACTTTTTCGCTGCTAATGTAAATACTACACGTATTGCGAATTAATACTTGAAATACTACGTTTGGCTGAGCAGCGATGTCAGAATTCTTGCTGCATTTTGCCAGGAATTTCAGGTTTTTGACCGAAAACACAAGTCCCATACAGACATGTGTCTGCATGAGAAGGTCAGTGCATCTGAAATACGCGAGAGGTGCCTGACATCACGTAAACTGACACGCGCAATTGGACGAAGTATATATGTAAATTTTCTCTGGGTGGGACAGTGACGGTTCGGGGCGGTGCTTACATTTATTCTCAGGTTGTAACCGACTATAGTAGCACAATAATTAAATGCCCTCTCTTCTGCAAGCTTCAATCTAATAAAGTGCCTGTAAAGCGTGCTCCTTGGTGAGGGTATCTATAGTGCCGGAAAGCCAACTGTGGATATTAGATTAAGGCGAAGGTACTACCTCATCAAATGCGAAAATTGACGGTCGGCGTCCCACAGCGTCAACACGAGTGATGTGAAAAACAATTATCACTTGATGACGTCACAATCTGAAGTAATCATCATGTGACGACGTCGCGTGACATGGTCGCTCGGTCAAAGGTGGGAGGCCGATCGCGAAGGCAGGGCGAAACCACGCTCGGTGCAGAGAGCTTTCGGAGGGGACGGGGAAGGGTCATTACATCGACTGAGAAGAAGAAGTAGAAGATGACTTTCGCCTTCAAGTCGTGTTGGGTGAATGCATAAGCGACGCTTGTGAGTTTTAAACGCGAAGCATATCTTAGAGAACCAAAGGCAATTCGTTATCTATCTATCTATCTATCTATCTATCTATCTATCTATCTATCTATCTATCTATCTATCTATCTATCTATCTATCTATCTATCTATCTACCTATCTATCTATCTATCTATCTATCTATCTATCTATCTATCTATCTATCTATCTATCTATCTATCTATCTATCTATCTATCTATCTATCTATCTATCTATCTATCTATCTATCTATCTATCTATCTATCTATCTATCTATCTATGACATGAATAACGTGAAAATACTGTCGTGTACGTCATGAAACCCTTTTCTCCGGTCCCGTGCGGCACATACCCGTATAGCACGGGCTTGCGGTATGCGGGTATGCGCCACAGGTGATTCTCAGTTTAGATCTCCCAGGAACGGTGAGAATAGACATTGTTAATTTAAACGCGAAAGCGTTTAAGCAAATGCAGCTTCGGCCGCCTTGACCCGACTAATGCAAAGAATAAAAATCAGAATCCCAGCAGGAATTGAACCTAGGCATTCTGCGTGGCAATCAAGTATTCTACCACAGAGCCATCGCAGGTATTTAAACTACTTTGGAAAAAAGATTCTATGCAGGCCTTATGTCGGTGCAACGTCAGCAATAGTTGCCATGCTGGCTGTCGAACTTTAACGTGATAGCGTTAAAGAGTTCGGTTCGCAGAAATTCCAGCGTCGGCGTCGTTGGTCGTGGGCGAAAATTCGGCGTTGTCCGTAAGCGAAACATTTGAATAGATGCAAACAAATAAGAGTCATGTCCTTGCTTGAAACTGTTTGGGAAAAAAAATCTATACGAATATCATGTAGAGCGAGAGGTCTCCTTAAGGCTTGTATTATTGCGTGACAGAAGCGAAGAATCGCACCAGGCATCAGAACATGTGAATTGCGGAACAAGCAAATCACCAACGAGTTGGTGATTTAAAGGCCCACCCAGTACAAAGCTCTCAGGCATAATTAGTAATCATCATCAGTAGCAACATCATCAACAAAGTGTGCCGCTGCGCAGGTGCGTATGTTGCCTTAAGGACGCATAGTGGGCATTTCGGCAATTCGCAAAATCAAGAATAATGGCGTAGTGGACACTTACAGTAGGCAAGTTTGAAACTGCCAATGTTACGCGCACAGACGTTCCTTTCCGTGTGGCATCGTCGAGGTGTCCACGAGGCGAAGCCAGGCTAGCGATTCAGAAGGCGATGCGAACAGGGCCAGATTACGCCATCGCGTTCTTGCCTTCAAGGCGAAGCTCAAGGGTCCTCAAAGTTCTTATAACAATGTAATAAACATTACTTATGTACTTCTATGATACAGGCGTGATGTCGGGTTACCGTCAGCGGTGGTTCCAGCGTTTGTTCCGATTTTATAACAATATAATAAACATTACATATGTACTCCTTCGTCTCAGGAAGCTATATTCAAGCAATGCTCGACCCCGGAGGAATACTCTAACGAATGATACGTATGCTATTCACATCATCGCACCGTAGCGTGCCCTTCGTTTCGAGAAAACTGACGCCTATGCTCTAACATGAGAGCCGACGTTACGGCAGACCATAAGTTACCCTTTAAACTCGAGTGTAGTCGACGTGACTGGTAATCCCACGATATGCACACAACTACTCCATTAACAAAATCACGTCGATCTACCCGCTTGGCTCAAAGCCAAAAGAAAAAAAAATGCAGCGAGGCAGCTACTCGCTAACTGCTTCGCATGAAACCGATTCCTACAATGCGCGGGGTCTGCCGATTTTTTTTTCAGTTAGATCTCGCCATAAAAATGAGGCGATGCCGGCTAATTTCCTTCTCCGGAAGAGATAGTTCTGTATAAATTCGATGCTATACACGCAAGTACTCTCTCCTGTACATGTAACAAGTAGGCACGCATTTATGTGCATTACTGATATGAAGCATCACATCTTGCGTGTATATACATTGCATACTGCCACGTGCATTCGTAAGTACGCACATTTTTTGTCACCCACTTGAATGGTATCATGTGCAAAATAGCTCCTTCTACATAAGGCCACAAGAACACAACATTACACAGAAATCATCAACAAAAGCGGGCGCGAAAAACACCCTTGACATAACAGTGCGCATAATTAAAGTCAAAATAAGACCATCTTATGAACAAGTCTACTATTTCAACTCAAAATTTACACAAGGACAGTGCGAAAAGAAAGCTAAATGAAATATCGCCAAGCCCGAACTTACATTATTAAGACGAAAGCTTTAATAGTACCTCATCAGACGCTGGCCGCGGAGTGTGGAACAAAAACTCACTTAACCTCGCGCAAAATGAGATTGCGCGGAACCAGGATTCGAGCCGAAATCGAACCCATGCACTGCGTGTGGCAGTCAAGCGCTCTACCACAGAGACTCGCCAGCTCTTGAAACTTCAATCAGAAAAAAATTGGGAAACGCTTAAGCTTTGTTTTGAAGAGTAGAACGTGACAGCATGATCGCACCGTGCTCGTATCGCCTCGTGCCGCAAGGAAAGCCAAAGTGCGGACGCGCGCCGGTTTCTACATCCACGCATGCGGCGCGACAGAACACGGAAAGCGTGCGTGTGGGGCCTTTGCGCCATCCCGCGGTTTTTCTGTCAAGCCGCTGAAGAACCTCCGAGATGCGCGTACCACCAACGCTAAATTGTGTATATAAATAGATCGCCGTTAGTATGCTAGAGGATATACGCGTGGTGGCCGAGCGGCTAAACGCATCGCGCCACGGAGAAGGGGGTTGCAGGTTCGAATCCCCGACCCCACTCGAACCGAAGATTTTTTTATTATTTCTTTACTTGCATCTACCTCGAATTTACGCTCGCGGAAAACGCTGATTTTTTTCTCTAACAACCAAACACTCTATAGAGTCTTTATCGCTATCACGTTAAAAGACCGTATGCGGGTGCATGTCGGTAACAGATGTAATATTGCGTGGCAGAAGCGTAAAAGCGCACCAGGCGTCACACAATCTTCAATGCGCGGCATGTGGGTTGTTTAAAGCTGCCCACCCTTTACAAAAGGTTCAACCATAATTCACCCTCGTCGTCTTCATCATTATAAAGATGATTATCATCATCATCAACAACAACACAGCTGCGTAGTGCACACATTGCCCCACAGAAGGGTAGTGGGTACTTCGCAAAATGATGATGAACTATGGCGTGTATAGGATGGCCTTCGAGTAGTCTTAGGAGAATGCATAAGGGACCCTGAGAGTTTTCATTTTATAGGAAGAAGACTGCCTGTGTCTACCCAGACCAACCTTTTCTTTTTTCGTTCGCAGCTCTGCCTTTCCCAATAAATCATCCAGATGACTTCCCGTACTCTTCTTTTACGTCTCTTATACTTACATGCGAACAGAGCACGTATTCCTTCTGAAAATAACATCTAATCTAATCTTCAGTCACACAAAGAACTTCAGTATCGTGTTCACCTCTACTTTCGATAGAGATTGCATCCAAGGTCCCTACATGTCCCGTGGAAAAGCGGCTGGTGGAGATAGAATAACAGCCCATTTCTTCAAAGAATGAGGAGATACTTTACCTAAAGAACCAGCATCGTTCTATACAGAATGCCTCAAGATTTCAATTTCAAGAGATGGAGGAATGCTAACATTATGCCCATCCACAGGGAGTGATATAACCCTATTAGTTTACTTGCGGTGATCTACAAACTATTGAAGAAGGTAATTTCCAGTAGAGTCTGGGCATCGCTCGATTTCACTGAACCCCTCCCCCCCCCACCCACACACACACACACACACAAAAAAAAAAACGGGCTGGCTTCAGGAAGTGGTAGTTATGGATGGATCGCGTTCACGTCATCATTCAAGTAACCGAGGAATCTGCTGAGTACTGATTGTACAATTTTGGAAAATATTACGAAAAGACATTTGATTCGGTAGATATATGAGCGGTAGTGAAGGCTCGCATTAGAAAGGAGTACAGGAGACATGCGATTACATCAGCACGCAGCTGTAAAGACTCCACAGCTAATTTAAGTCTAAAATAGAAGAAAAAAAACGATCAAGAAAAGATTGGTCGGGTATTCTTTAAAAATCGACACTGAAACTTTGAAGTATAGAACGAAGCTTGATTGTGGATCTTATTAGATGCTCTCGCATTCAAACTTCTTAGCCATTGAAGTTCACTCGGACCGTTTACATAGGACAACTAATCATCGCAATATTTATTAACTGAGGCTTAACTACATGAAAGGAACCAGATGAGGCCGTTTTCCAACGACTTTACGGGAACTTAGTTGCGTAGTTGGAACTTATTTAGCTTGCTTTGCGTGCTTCTCACGAGTTCAAACTAATGCAAAAAGGTTGCAAATATAAATGCAACGTTAACTGCGAGTTAATGAATGAGACAGCATGGGTCAATATGTCACTCCGTTGTACACAGCATCGCATCTTGCATGAAACGGCTACGGTCTAATAACGAATATGCTCGCGGGTGACTACTAGTACTTTTCCCACTTAAAGCGTCAGTGGAACTACTGCGATGAACATTGTTAGGATGATCATTCCCATCTATAGTGCCCATTGCCTTCTTTATATACAAGAACAAGCGATTGGGCTAGGCTGGTAAAGTGCACCCCGAAAGAGAGTGGCCCCGATGCGAACAGTATTGCGTTAGAAGCAGCAGATGCAAAAAAAAAAAGAACTATAGTGGGAACAAAGTGTAACGATTGGAGGAGCATTCTCGTGAGGACTTCATAAAGCTTCCTCCCAGAACCCGACGAAGCTTCGTCCAGATGTTCATTAACAAGAGAGCGCAGTTGAATAAGGCGAACGAGAGAAAGCGAAAGATAGATTGTGCAGTTGTAATAACTCAACAGTCCGCTCCTTGTTTTCATCTCGGCTCTTTCGTTATTCTTTTAGCGTTTTGTGAGCGTTCTTGAGTGTTTTGCTATTGCTAGGCGGCTAACGGTGCAGCTAAAAGCGTAAATGTTGTCTAGACAAAGAGAAATTTTATTATGAACACGAGAGAACGAGGAAACAAACAGTAAAAAAAGTCAATCTAGCAGACATTAAACGAGGACATTGAATGCAGCTTCTAGTATGTCAGACACACTTATTTTCTACGCGGAACTTTTTATTTTCTTCCTTTCTGACTAAGACTTTGAAAAGCGTTGAAGCAGAAAGACAACGCTTCTTCTCATCGCTCCATAATATCTAATAGAGAAAAAAAAAGCTTGTCATAAAAGAGAAGCGCACACAGACGAAACTATAAAGCAGGTCTACAAGTGATGAATCGTGCGACAGAGTTTCGCATTTTTTCTTTTGTTTTCATCTTGGCAGCGCGGCTGTTGCAGCCAGCAATTAATCACCAAGGCGCTTCATCTTGGCTCGGTGAGTGGAAAGTGAACGACGAACGAACTGCCTCTGTTCAGGTCGCGGGCACGGAGGCGGCGCCGAGAATAACCGAAACCGAAATTTCTCCGCTTGCCTATCCGGTGTTTCACGTCAGGTACTGCCGGGAATTAGCACCTGAATTCAGCGTGCTGCTTTTGTTACAGAAGCACTGATTCGAAGCAGGACAATCGAACGTGTGCAACGGTCGTTGAAGAAACGCAACGACAAAGCTTGTAAAAGAAAAAAAAAATACGTTGCTAAGACTGCTAGGCATATTATTATGAGATGAAAACACGGAAGTGTTTCTGATAAAGTGCGCCGAGTATTCTTATGCACTTTCCTTCTTTCATTCGGTTCGGGGCGTCCCCTTCTGCTGCGGGGATTCCCCTCGCCTGCACCGCGGCTACCTCGGGTTGCTGCAGTATAGTACATCGGGCACCGAGTGTCGCCACGGCGACGCGGGCTGGGTCCGCGCTTTCGCCAACCTAGCCCAGAAGCGCGGCCGCGGGCGTCGGCAAGATTTCTCGGGGGAGAAGTCACGTGTTTAGCGGACACGGCTTTTGCGTACGCCAGTTGGGCGAGCGGATCCACCAACGTAGGCAAGAGACGCTTTCGCGTTAAAAATACTTTTTGTGAAGGGTGGTGTGTGGGAGTTCGGTGAAACAGGTGTCGCGACTGGAAAGCTGCAATATCTTGTTCTTATAAAGCACGCTCACCCATTTGAGTTAAAATAAACGGAGTAAAAAAATCGTTAGTCAAAGCCAAATATGGGTAACCATACTTGTAGAGCGATATGAACCTCTGAGGAAATAAGGATAAATTGAGGCCACACAAACACACAAGTGAGAAACAAAACCGGAACGCGTCCGGTTAAGTGGCAGTTCCAGTTCTTTCGTAACGCTCAATGTTTGCAGATCTGTAACACCCATGCTGCGAAGCTCTTTCGAGGTTCGCTGCAGGATAATGATAAAGGCCAGTTTATGGCCCGTTCTACACGATGACACCTGGTGTAAGACCTCACAGGCTTTTCCCGAAGCGTATGGGTTTCGTTAAATCTGTGTCAACAATGATGTACATAGCATGTGATGTTGGAAAGCACTCCTATATGTCGGCAAAACTGAATCCGACGAAACTCAGCGCTGCTCATATTCTGTAGTGCGAGAAGAAAATCTTTCAGACGAGCTTAATCTTGGTAGCACGCGTGACTATTCGACTATTCGAGGCACGAAGTTATGTGGAGATAACGCTGCTGCGTGCTCTTGGTTTATACCCAAGATATCTGACAACTATTTGTCAAAGAGGCATACCTTACCTAGCGTGAATACCTAAGATGGACGAACCGAAGAATTTGTTGCTGGGCTAGATGGCCTTGCATAGCCGGCTGGCTGGCTAAGGCAACTCGGGCAAAAAAAAAGAAATAAAAAAGAAAGAAAATAAGCGCGCACATATGGTTTCCCATGCTACCGTGTGTGGATGTGGTGCTTGATTTTCAGACACAGCCAGTATGATTGGTTGGTTGGTTGGCTGGGCCCTAGAGCAATGGCTCAGCCCACCACGGGGGATGAGCCATGAATCGTGGGCCAGTAGAATTTGTGAAGAAAAAAAGCAATTGCTTAAAAGATTATTTGTAGACAAGCGAAAATATTAGTCGCAATTTTGGTTTCTTTATTGAATGTAAACAAAAACAAATCGATTGCTGTTCACTAAGATGTAGCTAGTTATCAAACAATAGTAATAAATTAAGATAACATAAATAAATGCAGGAATAAAATAATAATAATAAATATATACTTATAATTGGTTGGCTTGGCCTCTCGCGTGGGATCCCTTACCGCGATGATGACGTGTTAAAGCGGGTTAAATGCCAGTGATAGCAGATTGAACTGCTTTTACAGAGTGATGCAAAAGTGCTACCATCGCATGAATACTTATGTTGAGAACACTCGATAACAACGCAACAAAACTGATAAGTGAAACTCGCCTGAAGACTCACAGTTAAAACAGAGAATCAAGGGAGAGAGCCCGCGATGGAACGCTGACAAATGGAAACCTATGACGAAGTGCCGAGAACGATAGGGGTATCCATCCTTATAAAGCTGCCGTCCAGAGGTCGAGTAAGGAACCGCCAATTAGATTCACGAAAGAAAACAAAAAAAGACGGGACAGAAAGGGTCGGGAAGCAGAGGGCGGACAGAAGGAGACGATACTATGGAGGGCAGCATTAACAGAGACGGAGCATCACAGCGTCCTCCTCGGAGAGCGGAGCTCGATTGGAAAGGTGCACTGCGGCGCTCAGGAAGCACGAACCATTCTGGCGGCGGATATCTCTCGGTCGAGAAACGAGAGGCAGGCAGACACACAACGTCATTGGCTGGTCGTCGCGCTCTCCCTGGCGCATTGAGGCGATGAGCCTACCGGTCGGAGAGGTCCGGCGTCGCCAGGGGAGCAAAAAATTAATTTCCACACCGTGCCAGGCCTGGCCGACTGGGCTCAATGGAGCCGGCCGCCGGCACTAATCTTGCCAGGACCTGGTCTGCGGTGCGCAGCGAGAGGCGGCCAGCAGGGGAGGACGCACTTTGTGCCCGTTATCGGCGTCTGTCTCTCTCTGTCTTTCGCTGGGGCCTCTTGCGGTGTGACCCGCCGCCGCTATTCGGCAATCCCGCGCTGATCGATGGGATTTGTGTCCGGCCAGCCTCTCGCCGCTGGTTTTCATACGCCCAGCTCGGAGCTGAACCCTCGAGGCAGGTTGCGTCAACCGCGGATGGCTGAAGGAAAGGACGCAAGGTTGTCCCAAAACACATACAATAGATATGATGGCACTACGTATAACATGCAGAGACGAAACACAACTCTTAGGACAAACAAACGAGAACGTATATTAATTTAGTCTCTCCACCCCGTATACCTAAGGGCAGTCTCAATGATACGACGCACTACATTGGCAGTGACCAGGACCTAACAAACAATTGTAAGTTTTTGTTAGTGCGATTAAGCCCATAGGCCAACTTCAATCAAAGTTGGCCTATGCTTTTATGACTATGGTGAGGAGAAAAGGGATTGTGAAATACACATTGCGTCGTTATAGATGTTTTCAGATCCTGTGGAGTTACTTCATATATGCAGAGCATGCTCCTTTAATATCCTCACAATGTTTACTTGCGGTTACACGGCCTATAAAAGCGCCAAGCGCAGTGCGCGGGGAGAAGGAAGACATACGTTCAAATCATTGATAAGCGATGTACCAGTCCAATAAAACGAAACATCCAGGGCTATTGCTAAACGCACTACAGGCGCTATCAGCAGACCGTGTTTCAAATTACTGACTGCTTACCCGGCCAGGGGGTCTGTGGCTCTAAACGAAAACCCTAAAAATATTCGCGTTTCTCTTCTCTTTTTGTCTGCAGCTATAAAACCCCTGCTGCTGGAATCAATGTGGTGATGATAATCGGCTTTTAAAGCTAAAGTGTTAAAGAGCTCGTTTCGTAGAAATTATTGTTGACCAAATTATTATTCAGCATTCATTTAACGATCTTATCAATTACTTCTGTCTTCTAAAACACTTCATTGGCAGTAGCTTTGCGCATACATATATAGCATGCAATCTTTAACGCTGTTAGTCGACGGTGCTGCAATAGCGAACTGGAGAAACGCAGAAGAGTAGGGTATTTGCGTAATACTGAATAAGAGCAATGAAAAGGCGCTTCCTGAAACTACGTCGCATTTACCAGTCATTTGAGACTCATAGAGCGCGGCAGGGCTTCCAATTACTAGCTCATTGCAATAAAAAATTGCGCTTAGTGGATCACCATCCTTACTGTTCTTGTTCGGAATAAGAGCGAAGAGCTCTTAAGGTTGGACTAATTTCCGATCAAAGTAGCCATTATATAATTCTGCAAACGCGGACGAACCACTTCTGCCGTAGTGCATAAGCGTTCATTAGTGGAGATCCACTTCTGCGACATAATGATCCACATACACACACTTCAACAACCATGCGATGTCGAAATGGAAGCGGGGCGATAGTTCGATCACGCTTTTGCTGCACTGCGCATTAGTGACATGACGAGGCGAAAGTCTCGGTTGGAATGACCGCCAGCGCAGCGCCACCCAGTCCCATATGTGCTTGGGCAGGAAAGCACATTTATCTACTCATTGTGGGCAAATTTTTTCGTGTGCGACCATTCTGGTGCGAGAAAGTTGCGCAGTTGGATGTGGATGACACTTCGGCCTGCGTAATGGGAGCGGTGGTAGGCACGGCGGTTCCAACGAGAGCTGGCGAAGAAAAATTGCGCGGGCAAGGCAAACGAACCGAGCGCGACAGCACAGATTCCGCCATGAATAATTCGTCGCGGAGACTGCGGAGCGCGCGCCCAGCTAGGCGACCAGCCGCGACTGTCGCGCTGAGACCTCTTCTGTGGCAGCAACAGCGAGCGGGCGCTGTCCGAGCAGCTAGGCGGCTGAAAGAGTGGGCGGCAAGGAAAGCTTTTTCCCGTCCATTAGAGGCGCGCCCCATCACAGTCTATTCTTCCTCTTCGCCCGCGCTGGTAAGGAAAGGCGTCCCTCTCTGGGGGCTCGGCCAAGATTTCTTGTTGTTACGGCCAGCTACCATTGCCAGAAACGCCGGTGTCTCGTCCTCAGATGCCGTCGGTGCACGCCCCTAGATGGGCTCTTCCCGTGACCGAGAGGACGTGGTCCGATCACCGCGTGGGACACCATAAATACGGAAGACCCGAAGGGACTGGTCATCGATGGAACACGTACTATATCTCAGGGCCAGCGAGTCCAAACTTACGCATCGTGTTACGCAAAGGCAAACCTTTGCGCCGCCAGAATTACCACAGTCGCATGCGGAATAACCTGTTGGAGCAAACAGTACTACCACTTGCGGAGGAAATTCATTTCCTGATAGCTGAAATTGTGTACGATATCGGCATCGTGGAATTGCTTTGTATTTACAACCCCAAAAGAGCTTGCTCTATGTTCGCCTCTGCAGCGTCAAAGCAATGTTCTATTCGTCAAATGTCATAGCATGCACTGTGCCCCGCCCTATGCAATACTTCTAATAGTGCGTGACTACTCTTGCAACAGACACCACAATATGTGGCCAAAAGCAACAACACTATTGTATACAAACTCACGTATTTAAATGAACGAACAATTATTGCCGTAGAAGTTTAACCATCCTCGTCCACCCCGTCATCAAATGCGCGTGTTTCAAATGCTAGTTCACCGTCAGTTGCCTAAACACATAACTAATGTTCCAACATGTTAAATTTGGCAGCATTAGAGTGGGTGACGGCTTGCATTTCCTGTGTCAATAAAGACGCCCGATTCTATATTCCTGAATTTTCGTAAGACCCAGCCGTAGAGCAACGTGTTCCATCCACATGCTTTAAGCTCGTTTCGCAGAAATTCCGGCTTTGGCGTGGGTGTCGCCGTCGTTGGTCGTAAGCGAAAGCTCGGCGTTGTTCATGAGCGAAAATTCGAGATAATGCAAATAAATAAATGATTAATACAAGAAAGGCGAAAGGTTGCACTCGGCCACGCGAGGGAGAGAACGAAGCTGGCCGAGCACGGCGCCGCTCGTACTCGGCTTTCCGGTAGACTGGATCCTGACGCAGAGCTCGCACACGCGCAGCATTGCACTCACGGTGAGCATCTTCTCGTCGTCTCTTGTTTTCCCTTTCCCTGGCCTCGTATTCTGGACCTGCTCGTCGCTGCCGTTGCCGTTCTCGTACAGCGACAAGCCTCGCTTTACGATGCGCTGCTGCTTCTTCGGGAGTGCGTACTTTCTTTGCCCGTCCCATAGTTGTATCTGATGGAGCCGCGGAAGAGTGGCGGAACTTGGTTGCGCGAGGTGTCTCCGTCGCTGGGCGTGGCTTAGCTTTAGCTGCTGCGTGGTTGTCGCTACTGCGCCCGCGCGGCTTGGCATGACATCACGAGGTTATGCTAGGTGTCGTAGCAGCTGCGCGTCGCTGGTTGCTATGGCTACGGCGCGGCTGGCTTTTCGTGAAATGCGCACGTTTCAACGGCTGCTTAAACAGTTTCGCTGTTAAAAAAGAATGCGGGAAGTTTGCACTGAGTTGCGCAAAGCTTGGCACATCGAAGCTGGTGATTCTAGGTTCGTCGTTATGCAGCACGGGAATCACAACGCCGGAGCGATTGGGTTCAGCACGCTTGGCCGAAGAAGCGGTAGCCAAGAGACGGCGACGGGCAGATCCAGAATACGGGCAAAGCTTGCCACTCTGAATGTGTTGAAATCGCTGTCCCTGAGCCACGATGTAAGAAACTGTGGCGGTTGCCATAGCGACGGCTCGGCGGCGGCTTGGCTACTTTTAGAACCGGCATGGCGCAGCAGGGGTTTTTTGTTAACGGACATCTTACTGCCAGCTTTAATAGCTTCGCTGTTAAAATATTGGGTAAGAGTGAGAATCCAACCCAGGCCTCCTGCGTGGCAAGCCACACCAGTACTTGAAACTGCTCCGTAAAAAACGCTATAAAAATTTCAAGTAGTGGGAGTAGTCTCTTTAACGCATGTATCATTGCGTGGCAGAATCCTAGAACCACACCAGGCGTTAAAACATGTGAATTGCGCACATGCGAACGAATGGGTGGTTTAAAGCTGCCCGCCCATTACTGAGTGTGCAGCTCCGCGTGGCACCTTACGGACGCGTAGTGGTACTTCGCCAATTTGCATAAGGAAGAATTATGGCGTAGTGGGCACTTCGCAACTGTACTTGCAGTAGGCATTTTATGATAGTTTAAAACGGCTAATGTTACGCACAGAAATGTTCCTTTCCTTACGGCACGGTTGAAGGTGATGCGCACGGGGCCCGATTACGCTATCGCGTTCTACTCTCGAAGGCGAAACTCAAGCGTCGTCCAAGTTTTTGATATCATTTCTAGGAAACGATGGGACATTTTTGGCGCTGGTTGCTCCTGTTCATATGATAAAAGAACTCATTGCACAATAATATAGAAGAGAGAGAGATAATAAGCAAGCAAGCGAAAAAAATCAGTTTTGCCGCAAGGGCAAAGCAATGAATGAGATAGCAACAAATTGGAATGTTATATGAAGTAAGTCTGGCAGCCAACTCTTGGATCCGATGTCGCATAACTCAACAAAGCCCTGGTTTATAGGAATAGGGCCCCTCCAGGGAACGAAGTGGTTTTCGTTTTGTCTGTTCTCTCAGCGCGAAATAAGCGGTGGGTGCACAACAAGTTTACGAGCCTTCCCCTGATATCTGTCGAGGTAGAGTTCGCAGCTGATGCCTAGCAACGGAAGCCTTCCTTGTAGCTCATACAGTGCGTGGGGCGACGTTATCGATTGGACTATACAGAACATGACGGTGACGGCGACGGCAAAAAGCCACCGAGAGAGTCCATATAATTGCTATCGCAGTAATAAAGGGTATATTACACTGGAAAGCACCAGAGGGAGTCACACGTCACAAATGTTTGCTCATTTCGCCCACGAGTAACGCGAGAGACCGCCTTAGTAATAGAGCTTATGCAGCCTTTTTCTTGACAATACAAGATATATAATCTGCCATTACCACTTGAATGACAAACAGCAAGCGACATAATTTAAGCAATGAGAGAAGATTAACATAAGACATAGCCGGACATCCCTAAAGCGACCGCTACCGGTACTCCATCGTTATGGTTTGTTTGAGAAGAAACGGCGAGTAACAACGCTGAAACGTAAAACGTGTTTGAGCTTTGACGTCAGCTCTCATTAAAAATGAGCGCTAGAAAACAGAAAAGTCACAGTGTCGCCGCAAGGGCGAGGCAATGAATGCGATAGCAAGAAAAGCGGCCCGTGATGGACGCGTTGCTACGCTGCATAAACATCTGCCCCCCCGGCAGCAACTATACTCGCGAACAACTTTTTTTGGCAGTGAAGCGAAGGCTACAGAGCCACAATGCACGTATTCTACTGCTAGTGAATGTAGTCACATAATTGCGTCCGTATTTTCTGCGTGAGGTATATAAAATACTCCTTTATTTTCTACATGTAGCTTTTGAGACGGGACGCAGCGCACACAAGCGAGATATTTGTATTTATTTTACTTTATACGTTGTCACTTTGTGTTTTTGCGTGCGTGAAAAGTCACGCCTTTTACCCATACCTTGGACGCTAAGCACCGTTTGCGTCGAAATGCAACGCTAGCCATCACTTTCCACGGCGTTACGAGAGCGCGCCAAACCGGACTACTTCGCGTAGCAGAACATGTGCAGACGCTCCGCCCCGTAGCTTTCCCTTCATTGCCAAGAAAAGTTATCCGCGAGTATACCGCGCGAGCAGACAGCGGAAGGGCAAGGTTCTCCCTGCGCAAATATTAGAAGAAGCGAGCGAGCTGGCCGACGACTTTTAAATGCGCCCGTTTAGGGAGCCTTCATGTGCTCGCCGCCGTGCCTCCGCCGGAGGCACGGAGGCGCGCACATGAAGGCTCCCTACTAGAGCACTGCACGGGTCTGATTTTACGGCCCGGGCCCGGCCCGGGCCCGCTTTCTGAAGCCCGAGCCCAGCCCGGGCTCCTGGTTCCAAGCATGGGCCCGGCCCGGGCCCGGGTCCGGGCGTACATGACTGAACCCAGCCCGAGACCGGCCCGAGCCCGTGGTTCCAAGCTCAGGCCCGGCCCGGGCCCGGCCCGGGCGTTCATTACTAAACTTATCCAGAGCGCGCGTGTTCGTGACCAGGCTCGGCCCGGGCCCGCTAGAGGATATTAGTTGTTGATGATGATGATGATGATTAATTATGCCGTGCGCTTTGTAGCGGGCGATAGGACGGAAAATCCGGTGTGTACATGCATCGAAATGTTGCTTTGCCCGCGGTGGTAGCTCAGCGGTTAAGCTGTTCGCTTTCAAGTCCTAGGACGCGGGTGCGATACCCGCGGCCACGGCGGTCACATTTTGATGGGGGCGAAATGCTAGAACACCCGTGTACTTATCTTAGGTGCATGTTAGAGAACTCTTGGTGGTTGAAATTAATCCGGTCCCCACTACCGCGTGCCACGTAATCATATCGTGGTTTTGGCACGTAATGCCAAGGAATATAAATGATATGTCGTGTATGTGTCAACCTCAAATAGAAGACCGAAATCTTTATTCCTCCCATGGGAACAACCGTGATCTGGTTCATTGTTAGTTGCGTTATTTTTATGCTTGTGTGCATGTATTTACTTTGATCGTACAATTTGGCCCTATCAGAAGGTCATCTAGCACACACACACACACACACACACACACACACACACACACACACACACACACACACACACACACACACACACACAAATATATATATATATATATATATATATATATATATGGTACTTTTACTGTTTTTCTATTTTCTTTGCTAAGCTTTACAAAGAGCCAGCTCTTTGCACGCGTCACTTCAGCTTGGCACAGAATGCGTTAGATCATGCAATGCATAACTTTCGTGTGCGCTCGACGGCCCGACTTAGGATTCAAGCCCGGACCCGGCCCAGGCCTGCACTTTCAAGCCCGAGCCCAGCCCGGGCCCGCCGGAAAACCCTTCGGACGGCCCGGCTTGGCCCGCGGCGTGGGCCGTGCCCGGGCTTTCGGGTCGGCCCGGGCCTGTGCAGTGCTCTACTCCCTACGCCCGTTGCGCTCCTCGCGCCATCTCGCTGGTAATGAAGAAACGCTTACAAGCGCCTGCCATCTCCGAGTCCTGCCAGCGGTAAAGGATGTCTATATAACGCTGAGGCAAAAACCAGTCAAAAAGGTGCCGGACAAGGGGAAGAAGTGACACACACAACGACTGGACTAGCAACTGTGAGTCACTTCTTCCCCTTGCCCCGCGTCTTTTTGACTGGTTTTTGCCTCAGCGTCATGTACCAACTGACCCAGACTTCGACGTTATTGTGTATATAACGCTCGCCGTTAGCTGAAGGATCTGCTCTTTGTGGCGTAATGGCTTGCGCCACGCACTGCGGAGCGAGAGGTTGATGGTTCGATTCCGCGCTTCGGAAGCATCTTTCTGAATTATTTTTCTTTGGGACTTTTACATATAGATACATACTTATACATAAAAGGTGCATGACGGCAGCGACGGGGACGGCAAAAACCAGCCGAGATTGTCCATATAATTGCTATCGCAATTAAATAAAAATGGAGGCCTGTACCAGCAGTGCCAAGCGTACTGCGTACAGAATTGTCAATCTCGAAGACTTACTTTCTTAGCTGAATGCCAAGGGATTCCTTAACCATTCGTTGTCTAATCTCTTTACTGATCCATTCAGTCCTTTGCTACGTAAAATGTCATGACTTCAATGACCCCGTTAGATTATCTACAGGCGAATCGCAGTTCAAACATATTGTCGGGAGCGTGCGAACACAAGTTTTTATATTACCTACTGTTAGGGGCAGTGGCATGACACTTGGGCGGCGAGACAACAGCACTGCGAACTTGCGCTCGCATATTCATTCTGAGCACCCAGTGCACGTGCACACTTTTCATGAGAGAGGCGCAGAGCCGATGTGACGTCGAGCGCTTCCACGCCTGATCCATGATATGTAAGATGCAACGTCGAAAAGAGGCCAGCTCAAAACTCCGCAGAAGACCGCGATGTCCCGTCTAATTTGGTACGAATCCAAGCACAGCGTAACCAATGGAAAGTTGCGAGAGCACGCACAGAGCGGCCGCTCTTTGAAAGAAGTCCATTAGAATAAGAGCGCCCGAGAAGAAAGTCATTTTCTCCTCTGAATGGAGCACTGCTCGGAGGCGACAGTTTTATTGCCTCCGAATGTGGCGCTCCCTATTAGTAGCCCTGCTGGTTGAAAGTGCTGACTGCGGAACCGCAAGAATAGGAGAGAGAAGCAAGCCGAATGTGCGGGAAAGGAGGCGAGGCCGTGGGAGTTTAGCGGCAAAAGTGTATACGTCCGCCTCCGAGCTTCCGGAGTGGCAGAGGCGCCTCAGCGAAAGACTAATTAAATGCATTCGGCGTACGCCCTGTCAATGGCTGTCAGCGGCTTTCGGCACATGCATGCAATGAGGCAGCCCGTGTTTGATATGTTCCCTATAGCGACGAGGCCTCTTTGAACCAGTGGACGCAAAGAACCCAGTGGGCCTCAATGGAAGCCAAGCGCCGAGTCCCGCGCCAATTGGAAGAGACGGAGAGAAAGAGCGCGGCATGGTGACAAGAAAAAAGATAAGCCAGGCAACCGGGACACAAAAAGGATGCCGGGTTCGACACTGAACTTTTCTTTTTCACGCCGGGCTCTCTTTGTGCGCGCCCTCTTTCCCTGCTTCTTCGCAATGAGTCGCCGACTTTGAGCTCCGTTCGAATGCGCTTTCGTGTACGCACGATTGTCAGTCTGATGGATCGCGAGAGAATACAGAGGTTCTCGAACGACTCTGCTGAAGGCATGGATTGGCGTGGGTGGAAGGAGCTAGTGGAGAGACACCGTGGATCTAAAGGAAAGCCCTTTTGTTCCATGCGACTGGCGCCGCGCAGGCGTCGGCCACGGCGGTGCCCTGTCAGTGGTGCGAGCCGTGCCAGAAAGAGTTCTCGGCTGCCAAAGTCCTCTCCTAAGTTCTTCTTGTAGGACCGGCTAGACCGACTTATCGTTCTCTGTCTTGACATTACATTAGTCTCGCCTTTTATTTGCATCTATATAGCAATACGTTATTCAGTAGCGTATATTTGACCTGTTTAGTAGGACCCGGGATTGCATGGCATGTTATGGGATTCGAACCTCACAAGGGCTAATTCGGAAATTGAGGAATTCAACACCGAAATAAAATTGTGCGAGAGACTGCTACATTGAGCCGTGCAACGGTCTTAAGTGTCACATACCAATGACTATTGAGTACGCGGGAAAGCCTTCGCGAAACATCCGTATAGCGCCCTTCTAGCGAACCTGGTCCACACGCGCTGAGTCGCAGTAAATCGGGGAGTAGAGGACGCGGCACATTAACTCCAAGCAACCTGTTTTCAGCAATTTTGGGCATCGATTTACCGCCATTCGCATTCGGCGCGGCAGCTGCAGCCCACTCGATCCCGCGTTCCCCGTGGCTTCAAGCGCCACTACGCATTCGGAAGCCGCTGGCTCCATCTGGACAGGCCCATTGCGGCCGCTGCGAATGCGTGCTGTTCAAAAGAGACCGCTCAGCGCAGCGCGTAGAGGCTGGACGGGGAAACTCGGAGCTCTGCGTCAAAGGAGACCCGCCGGCTCCGATTTCGTAATGCGCCATTGATTTCACCGCGCCAACGAACTGCTTGCGCAAACATTTGAACGGGGGGAGGAGAAGCGAATGAAGTCCATGGTCAGCTGGCGCTCGCCACCCGATCGCCGGAGCGAGCCACTCCACGCGAGGCGACGCACGTCGGCATAAAACTACGGGCTATGCCGTTTGAACGCATTCCATGTTTCGCTGTAGCACATTATACTTCGGAGAAAACATTTCACTCACACCATATGAAATTTCGTCAGATCTTTCGAGAGTTTTTTATTTCGTATAAAGTACGTACACCCAATCAAGAGGTGTCGACATTTTGCGTCGTGAGAATGAGAAGCCAAGTAATTAGCCCAAGTTAATTAAAGCTCGCGTAAGAGATGTAAATGGCGCACGCTAACGAACCCCATAGGTAGGCGAAATTAACCGGGAGTCTTCAGTATTGCGCCTCTCATAGAACCTGCTCTGCTTTTCAACCTTACTCTCACAAAGCAATAATTAAAAGTTTTACTCACATTCCACGTGATGTGCGAATGAGTGTTATCAGAAGCGATGATACACTCCTTGTCATTGCGCCATTGTAGATATCCACCGTCAGAGAACTTGACGTATTAGTTCTGAATTAGCATTGGACTGTTTCAATGGGTGTTGGCGCTGACTGTGTAAGCATCACCGTTTCATGCTTCTATTACGTAGCCTATGTCCCGCAGCCATTACTACAAGGCGCGTTCCTGTGCATGATCTTCTGCGGAAAGCTCACCTTTGTCGTATGTATACTGTCTTATACTGTCGTATATGACCTTTGTCGTGCAACAGACGTCGCATGTTTTATGTACTATTGATGTATGTCGTGGGAATTTCACGACCGAGTTGAAAGCGAATACTGCGAAAAAGGGGCCACGGAACGTCAAATCGAATACCGGATATTTTTTTCTCATATTGAAAGTAACATAAAATGTGAAGCTCGTGCGCGCTATGTTTAGCGAAAAGCATCAGGCTTATAAGCATTATACGACACCTCAGGGACACCTCATGGACGACACCTCAGTGACATTTCAATGGTTGCCAAGTCACTGCGGCGTGCTTGGCAACGAACATGCCGATAATGCTGCTCGGTCAGCTTTGCAAGGAGACAAGGAAGAGGCTATACCCCTTTCAAGGTCTGATGCTGCTGCCATGCTTCAAAGGATCGCAAAGAATATTTCGCACTCAACACTGAATGCCTCAAGAAGCCAAAACTATCGGCAACACCACCTTAACGAGTTGCGGCGACTTCAAATACCATCTGGACTCCGCCGAAGAGAGGCCACTCTGCTATGCCGCTTATGGCTAACAGTGGCTTTCACGAAGTCATATTCGTTTCGAATAGGGATGGCCGACAACGCTCTTTGCGACGCCTGCGGCACCGAGGAGACCTTTCAACATATCTTCTGCAACTGTCCTCGCTACGCTGCGCAGAGACGATCCCTGGTATTCGCTCTCGCTCATCTTCACAACAGACCGTTTGACACGATTCTCCAATGTCATCCTGATAAGTCATCGAGAGTTCAAGCAACCAAGGCATTGCTCAAATTCCTAAGGACAACAGACTTACACGAGCGGCTGTAGACTTTTTAATGGTGCCGCATACCGCACAAGACTGCCGCTCTGCGCTGTGACGTTATGTGTGTGCGTGTGTGTTCCGCTCTCTTTCTCTCTTTCTTTACTCTTCTTTCGATCTCCTCCATCCCTTCCCCCTGTACAGGGTAGCATACCGGTTATGCCAAACTGGTTAACATCCCTGTCTTTCCTCTCTCCCGTTTTCCTTCCATCCTCCTTCCTCAGGGACTGATTGTACCCCTTCGTACGCGCAGTGCTCTCCTTTTCTCTCTTTTTCTATTCCCCATTCCCTTAGGCCCAGTTCAGGGTAGCAAACCGGACGCCAGTCTGGTTCACATCCCTGCCTTTCTTCTCGCTCTCTCTCTCTCTCTTGATACAACACTCTGATCTAGAAAAAGGGTGAATTGAGCAACTTATGTAAATAAACAACGTCTGTCAATTATATGGCAAGCCATGACAACACCATTAGTGAAACATGCGCTCCATATGGCGACATATATGTTTGTCGTCATATGGAGCGTATATGACGTCATATGACGACACACAGATATCTCGTCATATGCCCAACAGCAAATCGTAAGAAAAATGTTCGTAGGCTGCCCAGCAACGCAAGCTGCTCCAACCGAAGAATCCAAATATGTAGCTTTCTACTCTGTGCATTCGTTGCGACGCACTATCATCATCACTAGGAAGTTCTGCCGAAAACCCGGTAAGGCACACATTCCACGCCTGGTTACCATATCGTCATCGATAACAGATACAAGCGTAGGTTCGCAATCTCGCCAGGCGGGCCACTGCGCCATATTTGCAGCGCGGTTCACGAATCATCGAGACGTATAGTTGAGGCTGCCGTTTCAGCTGTGAACGGCGGGTCAGCGGTATTCGAGTAGATGTAGCCGTCCGCTACGTCCCTCCCATTAGCCTCACAGCTGCACCAATAAACCCGTGCCTCCGCGGCACATGGCCGCCTAAAAGAGGCGGAGTTTCGGACTCTGTTTCATCGATATGTGGGCTAAGTGCCTAGAAGGCCCAGGAGCTCCATATAATCGTATGAAGATGCGACTGCCTTTTATTGATTTCTTAGGTCACATACAACATCTCGGAAGACTCGTAAGCCTCGTCTTTAAGAGTTATCGGGCCTTCGACGACTGACAAACACGATATCTTGAAACATCTACGCCACCACTAGAGCCATGACTGAGACCGTAGAGCAACCAACCAGATGGTGGGTGGCCGCAATGAATTACCCCCGCCGTTGGTGGTCCTGGTTGGGTTCGATTCGAGACCGAACGCTGACTTTTTATTCTTTTTATCCATCGGGATTTTTTTCGATCACGGACAACTTCGCCAACGCTGACAACTTATTTTCTACGAGACGCACTGCTTAACGCTGTCGCGTTAAAACAGCTGAACCACATTCAAACTCCTGTACGTAAGTTGAGCGATGAACACTTACAAAAAAAAAAGAACGCGAATTAGGCTCGCAGCTTACCTGTATTTTAATATCATTTATTAACAACTACCTGTACTTAGTGATCTGTGGGTGTTATATAGTAGATTACATAGTCTATGCTCAGACTGCACCACAATCTTGCCGGATTTATAAAAGGGAAATTTTTGTTATACATGGCGAACGAAAAATCTGCGAATGATCATCTGTGACTTTGGCGAGAGCTTCCTATATAACGCTTGGCATTAAACATAAGTATGAAAGAAGCATTTACAAGAAGTAGCCGATTCACTGAATGAGGGAAGCAAACAAACAAGCATTTCTACAAATGCGGTCCTCACCCTCGGACCCTGAGAAACGAAGTTGTCGGAGTAGTGAGCAGCAGTGATATCCGTATTTATTTGCGAATTTTCACTTATTGGTCAGCTCTTTATTCAACACTTACTATCGTTTTTGCTGTGGCTAGGTTTACTTATGCAATATTGCGACCTTCTTTATTAATAAAAAATGAGGTAACGTAAATAACGAAGCAAAACGAAGTAAAAGGAGAACAGCCTTTTCGCACAAGTCTTGCAAACTTGAAGATCCCGAGTCAGGAGCAGCACGGACCCTTTACCTCATTTGCACCAACGTGTTGGAGTGAATACACTGGGATCGCACGCAAGGCACGCATTTCTTTGGATAGGTCATATTTATAAATATGCGGATAACTCAGTTCGCACACAAAAGAGGCGGCGAACGGTGACCACCGGGCGGGCGCCGTCCAGTGTAACGATGGCTGCGCTTTGACGGGGGCTCCGAGTGTAGGCTATCTCTTCGGCTGCATTAATTCCACAACAATCAGTTCTTTGTGACGAGGCCACACAACGTCGATATCTCAGACTCTGTGGGACCGCGTTGAGGCACTCTTTTTTTTTTATCGAGACAGTGGTGCGAATGAGCCAGGAAACCGGATGTAATTCGGAAGTGTGCTGCTGCGCACCACCGAGTTATTCTAACGCGAGCTCGCAGCGGCGGCCCGATCGGGTGAGGCAGGGTCCGATAAAGCCACACTGAGTTATGGCCAGCTGGCACACGTCTCGTGCGGCCGCCGCCGGTCGAACTGCGGACGCGAGCTCAAAAACTGCGGCGCACGACGCCTTTTAGTGAAAATCGATGGATCGCCGCTGCAGCGACGCGAAACCAAAAAGTAGTTTGATTTGCGGGACGCGTTTCCTTCGCCCCTCCGATGCCGCGGCGCCGCCTTGATCAGATGCGACGCGTGCGCGCGTCCGATATAGGCCTGTAGAACGGCTGATCTATGGTCGAGTATGGCTGTTGCCATGACGAATGGCCCCGGGCAAGGAAGATTGATCGACTCCCTCTTCGCGCCACTTGGTGCGTCGTCCTTTTTGGGTTGTCTCGTACCGCTCGTGCTCAGTGCGGAAATAATTTAGTGGGGATGCGAAAGCGCTCTTGGGTTGCCTCGATTGTGAACGTTTCAGAAACAAGAACGAAGTACCAACTAAGTTCAACGGGCCATCCTATGCACTTTGTGATTAATTATGTGCGCTCATTCGTGTTTGCTTGAATGGCACCGTCTGAGAGCGAAAGCGTCAGCGTCAACAAGCTGCTTTTGGAACTGATGTTTTCTTAATGCAGAATTCTGGGAAGTTAGTTTCTCAAATGTGACGACCGTTTACTTGTTTGTTACAGCTGTTGCGTGCAAGAATTTCTTGTGCTTTCTCAAATAGTGGCTTTCTCATATATAAGGTATACTTATGGCATTCATATCTGTTTTGACGAAATTTTAGGATGTATGAATTAACTACATGACTAACAACACAGTCAGTTCTTACACATAAAAATGACCGCCCATTCAAACGTTATTGTAATCATGGTGAGAGAACGACTGAACATTTAGCACTATTGAATGCGCAATATTTATTAAACGACAGAAAATTGAGCTGGTTGGTATCAAACACAACAAACAAACAACTTTCATGAAAGTAATTACTGCGGCGGTGAAACCAGTGACTGCGGTAGCAATTATTCTCCAGTTGCACGCACTGACTAAAGTTGGTGCGGAACGAAGCCCTGTTCACACTGCATGACACTGCTAGTTTCATCGGAGCTCCTCCCTTTGGATGATTAGGGGGGAGCGGCCGCACCGCATGACTCCCCCCGCCCCAGCTCACGCCTATGCTTTGCTGCAACATACATTGCCCTCTGACTGTTAGTGTCTTCTTTTACGGAGTATACGGTGCGTAAATCGCCTGTAATGTGAATAATAATTTGTTCATGTTTCTCCCGATGAAATACTCCATATTGGCTATGCCAATACAAACTTCTTTGGGGTGACATTTACATGAAGTTTTCGATCAACAATGAAAACAGCCCTACTCAGCCAAAAAGTTAGATGGATCTTGTCCTTCAGGCCCACCCGTCCTGAAAACAATTTTAATCTGAACGGCTTAGAACGTACGCACACACTGCATGTGACTTGAGTCGTTCAGCGCACATCTTCTTCCACGTTTTGCCCGACGCCAGCAACTATGCCACAGAGCAGGAACGCTGGGTGGGCTAGGATTGCGCCAAAGTGAAAACTCTTTTCCCACAGGTTTCCAAAACAGAAAACTAAGTTAACAAAAAGGAAAGAAGGAAAGATATTACCCGCATCGGTGAGCACGATTGCCAACGGCTGGCGCAAAACAAAAGCAACGCGAGAAGGGACGGAGGAAATGTTGCTCGTTTAACTCCTCCAGAGAAAAAGTACGCCGCTTTCATCTCGTCTCTGCGCCTGTAGCCTGTCTGCCGTTTTTTACGTGTCCATTCTGTTGGCCCGTACAAACGGAAGCTTTCGAGAAATTTAACAACAAGTGCAGAGCAGGCCGACAAAGGAACACCGCGGGGGCGAGAGCGGCGGGCGCAGGATGCTGCGTCTGACAAGATATTGCCCGCAGTACAACCTCCATCAGTTGGCCTCAGGAGGAAGATGAAAGCGCTGAGCGATAGACGGGCGCACAGGCACGCGTGGAGGCTGGCGGAGGAGCGCTCGCAGTGGTCCTTTGAAATAACCGGGGAGTGCACCGCGCGCTCTTGGGATACAACCGCGCAGTCGACGTGAAGCCGGCAACCACGCAACAAAGGAGAAACAAGTAAAAAAACTATTGCAACAGAAATGGAGTCAATCAAACAAGAAAACACACGAGAAACAGCGCGCCAACAGTGTTCTTGAAAAACCGTCGAAAGATGGGTCGTCTTCGCCAGTGACGCTGCAACTGCAGCGAAGGAGGAGACAGACACGGAGACGACGCGAAGAGACAGGTTGGAGCGCTTAGTTCTGTGCGCGTTTCCCTCATCCTCGCCTTTGTCGTACGCAGCGGAGTCGCGCGAGGCGGTGGCGGCGTTGTCCGGCCATCAGGAAGAGCAGCCTCTGTTTGGACAGCGCTCGCAGAGAGCGCTGGCACTCGCAGCCGCTCGCAAAGAGATACGGCGGACAAAAGAGAAGGGCCCGATGTTGAGGCCTTCATTTGCTTGACGGGCCTGCGAAGCCATACTGGCCGCCGAACAAGATCCCTTCGTTCCATCGGAGGACACATTCCAGCACCGCTTGACGCTCCGCAAGCATGCACCCCAGGGCGCGCCGCGGTTGATGAAAACCCGCGAGCGCGACTCTCATTTTCAATGTGCGCCAACGTATTGCCATTTCTGTGTTAACGGGTCCAGAACAAAGAGCCACAGTTGGGCTTGCACTCCGAAAGCAGCTAACGAGAGACGTGCTACTAGTGACACTGATACCGATTTCGAGCAACACTGCTTGTAAGACCGGACGTGGTAAGTGGACCACTGGAGATAAAGACACCAGTCAGGCCATTGAAAAGCGCCACCATGGGCGTAAGGAATCATTTATCGCCATTATTACGGGAAGAAGAGCAGCGATCGCGCCCATCATCTGTTATCAGAATGATTTTTAAGTTGCAGCAAGTCCGGTGAAATGGTGCTTCATATGCAGCATCCGTTGGCGCAATACTTTCTATTCGTGCTTGCTTGGGAAGCACCGGTGTCGCTGCGTCATATCTTTCACATTACATTCCAAGCTGCAGTTACATGAAACGCTATTTCGCACATTCTGATCTTCCATGTGTTGTTTTTTACAGCGAAGCGGTTAATCTTGACGTTGCGCAGTTAAGTGCAGACAGAAAACTATCATCATCATGAACCGGCACGCACTATCTTCGTCTTCTTCGTCTTCTTCAACTTCTCAAAGGAGGAGGGGAGATACTAAACCATAGCCTAGAAAAAAAGAGAAAGAGAGAACTAGAGAGAAAGAAAGGAAAGAAAAATGAAAGAGAAATAAAGACAGAAAGAGAGGGAAATATACAGACAAGGAAGAAGAGATGGAAAGAAAGAGGAAGTGGAGGAGAGAGGAAGAAAGGCAAAGAAAGATAGAGAGAGGGAGAAAGAGAAGGAAATGTACAGAGAGAGAGAAAGGAAGAAATAGGAATAAACAGAGAAGACATAGGCAAAATAGAGAGAAAAGAGAAAACGAGAGGAAGAAAGAAAGAGAAAAAATAAAGAGAAACAAAACAGGCTGTACCAGCTTCCTTCAGACTTGGCACCACCAGTGCGAAGGTGCCTTCATTTCTTTTTTTTTTTCGATAAAGCAAGCGATAAACGTGCCGCGCTTTGTTGGAGTCTTTGGAAGTTTCTCGTATACTGCAGCTTCGTCACAAATTCTACCCGTTAATTGAGGAATACCCATGCATCACCTCAGCCATGTACGGCACGGGTTCGAGAATTTACCTCCGGCGCCGATGTCTCACAGAAAGAACCACAAAGAAACAAGGCACACCGTGGTCGGCCGCAGTTGGTCTGAATATATTATTTCTTTAGAGTGCGTAAAAAAACACGAAACAAATTCCCTGGTGTCTGTTGTTATGGTCAATGCGAATAGCACTCTGGTTATACGTTGGTGAACATTCGCACAAACGCATATTACTCGCGTTTTATGTACATTATCATATTTATTTTCATAGTCTCCCCGTGTATTTAAGTACCGTCGCGTAGTCACGCGGACTCCGCAAAGACGAAGTAAACATGCAGCTCCCGCGGTCAGGTGATGTCTTTCGCTTCACTTCTGTCACGTTGCTCACGTCAGGCTTTCGTTCAAGGTCAAGTTTAGATTAGACATACTACAAGGCTTTCACCATGAAAACTGGTATGTCATGCTTTACATAGGCGTTTGCACAGAATGGCCTGTCGATCAAGCAAAAAAGTTGCGCTTTGATGGTTTTCCACCTATTGTGGCATTACGCATAATGGTAACGCTGACAATATAGTCTGTCTAATAATGTGTGAGGCTACTAGACAGCATTGAACAAGCCTCGCCACTTTAAGCACATATTCTATGAAACCTGCTCGTGAGAAAATTACACAAAATGCCTCGGGACATATCCTCTCCATGCCGAGAAAACCCGATGCCTCAAATGGAAACGGATTTTTCTGCCGTTTTTCGTTTCGCGCGCCGACACAGAGCGTTGCACCGTGGGCGTCCGCCATTAAACATTTACCCCACGTAAGGCTGACGTCTGAAAACGGCGAGCCTCTTTTCGCGTAGCTTCGCTCGGCTATTGCATCACCGCGACTTCCACGACACTCGGCGCCGTGTCGGCTGTCCAGGTAGAAAGGAAAAGCGGCTCCGAGGACTTTCCGAGATGTGTGCCTTGCTCGGCCGCTCTTGGCGCCAGAGACACGTGAAAAACGGCGACGCACGGTGGCATAAATAATGGCCGGCGTCCTTAGGACTTCATGTGGCCGGGAAAGGAACACAGAAATCCACTCCCGACCTGAGAGTGTTGCCGAAAATGGGCTCTGCTTACCCTTCGCGGATTGTCCTCGTGGTGATGTTTCAAGCTTTTATTTTTTGTGCTTAGAAAGGTGTGGCGCTTATCAATGCTATCAAAATTCTCATTCTTGGTTCGAACTATATATATATATATATATATATATATATATATATATATATATATATATATATATATATATATATAGTTCAAACCGAGAACGAACAATGAAGTTGCTTGGTGTAACAATAGAACTTACAGTGCCTTTACTAGTTGGTGCTTATTAACTGCAGACATGACTGCATAGCGCAAAAAACCACATAGAAAGTAGACAAGGTCATTATCGCCAGAAGAAGTTCCTTTTCTGGAGAGTGCCTCGTAAAAAGCTTGTTAAGGGTTTTCCGTTGTTTGATTGGTGGTGTTTCATGCAAAATTAGGGTGAGCGCCAGATGTGCGGATGGGTTTTAGTGCTTCACTTGAGTGCTCTTAATTTTATCGCCCTCACCTTTACTCCTGTTAATTGTTGCATCTCATTGTGCCATACTTTTAGGTGTTCATGTGTTTTACTTATACATTTGCTGAGCGTTAAATCTTTTGTTTTCATCAAACGATGTTACGTCATCGTCGTTTCCCCTTTTCTTCAGGTTATTTGTTATGCCACAACCGTTTTTTTTTCTTGTTTTGCTTTTCACATGAATTTTCACATGATTGCTTTTTCGCATGCACGAAGCTCAGCGAGATTGGTGCCACGTGTATCCGATGTGCGTTTGGACGCTATCTTGGGGCTGCCCTCTTCTTCAGCAATGATAGTAAATTTGTCGGCACAGGAGAGATTGAAAACATTGGTCACATGTACGGGTTCCGGCTTGAAATATATGTCCCCTGCTTTCCAGCAAATAAACAGTTGGCAGTCTGCGCTCGTGGTGTTCTGAATGTTTTCTTACTTGTGTCTTCGTCTTCTCGCGCAGTTTAAGAAAGGTAGAGACGACAGGCGCGCAACGTCCTGTCTGTCGTCTCTACCGTGTCTGTGTTTTTTTTTTTTTTGCGCTATTCAGTCATGTCTGCATTTAAAAATTCCTATATTAATTTCTCAGGCTTGAGGCGTGTCGCCCAGAATGTTATACCGCGACTGTGTAACACCACTCAAGCAAGACAAAATCCGTACAGCTTTCTGGCGGATGCAGTAGACGAAACATGGCTTGAACTTGCATTGGCAGAAACACTCTGAATTGGGCCAATTGTAACATTTTGAAACACGAAGACATGATTTCAAAATCAGGAAAAAGACAGAAATGACTGCCTTCGACGGTAGTTTGTGAAGTTTTGTTCATTTATTGCTGAATATGCGAAAACAGGGAATCTGGCGTCGCATTCTCATAACCCTCCGTTTGATCTTTGCTACTGGCTGGCCGCCTTCGCTGATAATGTGTACACCGTCAGTATTGGCTGAAATTTCTCTTACGAGCATGATCAGCGTAAGAGGATTTCCTGACTGTGACCTCTAGTGTGCAGCTTTAATTAAACGCCGTGGCATATTACGATATATATCGTAGCGAGCTTCGTGATACGGTCGGCGAGCAGAAGGACACCACGAAATCTAAAAAAAAAAAACAGGAAAAAAAGATTAAACGTTAGGCATGCAAAATGAGTTCTGCGGAATCGCGCAATAAAAGTCTATACGAATTTTCTTGTCGCTTTGTGCTAGAAACGGGTGGATACAAATTACCCTTTTCATAAGCGTTAGAGGCTTATTTCGTTCTCTTCGTTTCCGCAAAATTCAGACTTAGCGGTCTGCGAAAAGCTATCTGCCGAAATCTCGGCAAATTGAATTTGAGATTAGAAACACAACTGACAACCGAAACACTTGAACTCCTGTACTGCTTCATTGCTTTGTTTTGTTTTGCGCCACCGACATCGTAATAAGCATAACTCACGTATGCGTGCTATATCCGAACAGTGCACGTTCTAAACCCGTTCTCCACGGCACACCGAAACAATACCAGAGCCCTTCAATACTTTTACTACTCATGAAGCTTCGCCGTAACTCTATGGGGGAGCTTTGTGCGCTGCAAGCGGCGGCCGCGGCGCGGCACTGCGTCCAGTCTGTTGGCATCGTTGGATATCGGTGGCATCGGGCAAACGGCAGCGAAGGCGGCTGCCGGTGTCAGTGCAAATAATCTTGGCGAGTCAGCGCGCAGTTTTCACCTTATGTCCTGTATTGTGCCGAATGTGTTGTGCCTGAGGGTCGGAAAGGATGCCGCGTACCTGCTGCGTACCCCGGATTTGATCAGAATACAAGGGAAATGACGAAAAGGTGTCGGTACTCTGGCCGCCTAGAGAAAGCGAATGGCGGGAAATGTGCAAGCGCGCCATACCACGACGAGAAAGCGGTGGTTTCACATTTGGTTCCGCGCGAGTGCGTGTCTGTAAAAAGCACTTCGATGAGAGTGACATTGATCGCGTGCACCAATGGCTTGTCGGAGGTGGTGTTGTGACGTCGCAGCGCGATGTTCCGAAACTTTTGCGGACACTGTGCCGAGGATTTTAAACGGCCACCCAGCGTATTTGTCTAGCGCGAAAACGTCCAAAGCTCGCCCGCCTACACAACAAAAACGTAAAAGATACACACAAGGTATCTGCTCTGCATGTGTATCAGAGCAAATATCTGAACTAAATAAAAATATTTGGCTCCGAGTGCCGGTATCACAAGGTTTGAATTTGGTGAAAGAATAAACAATTCCTAACCGCCGTGCAAAACAAGCCTGGTTCTGACACGCTAACAGTTATAGATGTAATCAAAGACCGCGCGACGCTTACGAATGCCGGAAACAAAGAAAAATAATTTAGTGGAAGTCGCAACTGAAGAGCGGAATAAACTCACAGGGTCACTTAAGCATTCGCCTTAGACTAATCAAATGGTTAAGGCCATCATCTTTTTCTTCAGTCGATATATTGATCCTTCCACGCCCCCCTCCGAAAGCTGTCTGCACCTAAGGTGATTTCGCACTGCCTCCAGGATTGGAGACATTGCAAGGTTTCTGCACCTCACTGTGCTTGCACTGCCTCCGTGATCGGCCCAACGATCACCGAGGCAATGCAAAGCAACGATGTCATGTGATGACTTCATCGTGTGACGCCACGTTACGTGACGTCATGACGACGTCACAAATTTTGGCGATCTGTGACGTCATATGGTGATGTCATCACGTGATGATGATTTTTTGCATTACTCGTGTTAACGACGCCGGCGCCGACGGTCAATTTTCGCGTTTGATGAGGCATGTAAGGCTTCCGCCTTAACAACAGTAAAGAAGCACTGCAAAACTACACAGTATTGAATGAGCGACCGAACTTTGAACGCGGCACGGCGCCGTAGTGATAAACCAACGCAAAATAAAACACAAAACCAGGGAAAAGCCGTACAAAGTATTCCTTGGTGCTCCTCAATTGCTAAATTCAAAGCACTGATTCATTCAAACTGACTGTTGGTACGATAAATACGAGGCAACTTTAAGATAACTATGTATACAAACACCAAGTGTGTAGACTGAAAGATTTGATATGCGCGTTCAAGAGTTGCAGCCATTGTACTTCCGCGACGCATCTAGATCCGCCAGAGCCCTTGAAGGACTCTTCCAATAGATGCTTTAAGAAAACGGAAGAAACATGTTTTTATAGCGGTAGTATATCGGACAGCGAAGGCAGCATGCGTTTGTCGCCGACCAATTTCGTGCTACAAGGCCTCATTCGACGCTAATTTGCACTGTATTAGAGCTTCCTCGAATGTACCTGAAGGTAATATTTCTGTGAAGATATAATCAACGTTCACGAATACATTCAATCACGTTTTCTGGTTCCGATGCGTGCCGTAGAACTGCAGCGCCGGCTCTGCACCGATGCCGCAACACGGGCGAGGGCGCCCCTAGCGGCTCCTCCTGTCCCTATATCAAACTTTCGCGGGAACTTCATCATCCAGTAAAAGTATTGAAGTACTCTGACAATACTATAGATAAATAAAGCATTACTTTTATTGGGGGTGCTATTTGAAACTTTTGCACGTGAAAGCAGTTTTGACAGTACATGCTCACGCCCTGTTTAAATATGAACAGAGCTCACCAATCGCAGGTGCACGGCAAATCTCGCGTTTGATCTCGCGAGAAATTCATGTGCAGAGAAGTCTACAATGTAGAGCGACGCTTCCCTGTTATAGCCAGCAGAAAAGAATCTTGGACCGACACCTCTCAGGAGCAGCTTCGCTAGTCCTATGACGCTCAGAGCCAGACACTCTAAGAAAAAAAGTAGTACCTGTTACCCTTTTTGGTGAGTCCTGACTTGTCACATATACACGACTCCGTCTAAAGACACACGTTAACCCTCTCTTGCAGAGTCACTCCTCCCACACTCTCCGAAGAAAGAGAGCTTAATAACCTCCAAAAGGGAGTAAACGTGTACTTTCAGGAGAGTTATATATGTGTGGACTCGCCAAGAAGAGTAAAAAGTAATATTCTTTTTTCTTAGAGTGCAGCTGTATAGAGCGGCCTCCGTATATGTTCGGAATGTTGACGTATGTTGTCATTGCGAAGTGCGTTGTGTCCATTCTTCAGTCGCATTTGGCGCAACTGCGCTTTTTTATCCCAAAATTGATGCAGGATGGAGTTAGGACACGGACAGTCTATGGGATTGACCCTGACGCTGTGTGCGAATAGCCCGCAGCTGCGGCCGGCGGGGGACGCTGCATCCTCCGGCATCCGCCGGCGCGTGGCTCGCTGTTTATCGGGGAGCGACGCAATATTTGGACTCAGCGGGGCCCGTTCCGCGTGATTAGATCGCCAGGCCCTGGGAGGATCCCCGCGGCGAGATGAAGGGACCCGGCGTCGAGCAGAGATTGCCACACGCGCGCCTCTGGCGGCAGCGAAAACCTCGCGAGGAAAGGAGTAGGCGCATTACTCCACGTTGTCTCTAGGATAGCACCAACACATGCCCAAACATATAGGAGAGTGAGGAAAATGATACGCGACACTAGATGTCTTCTCCGGCTTTATGTACATACTGACGCACGCAAACCGTGGCCACTACTACGATGGTGTTTGTGAAAGACATTAAATACCCGAATGGTGATGTGGGACATAACCGAAGTGAAAGTGAAAACGTGAAAACTGTGACAAGCGTGAGTGAAAACGCTAGGTTTAGGTGAACCTGAATTCAGACAGGAACCGCGAGCGTAGACGCCAGCGCGACCACTAAGGCAACACATCCATACGTAAGCCTATGCTGCGCTGACTGAACGCCTTAAAAGGCTAACCTTTCTAAATGAGCAACATTGAATGCCCCGACCAGAAACAATTTTCAGGCATGCATTTCAAGTCGTAATTTATGAATCTATATAAGAAATCATGTTGCGACCAATTTAAACGTGTCTGAATGGTCCCAAAAAGTCAGCGATGCACAGTCGAGCCTCGTACACATTTTGCACAATAGAAAATTACTATTAAGATGTATAAACATGTAAACGAGGATAACTACGTAACCGCACACATCGAACTGCGCAGTAATTACAAGGCAACACACAAATTAGGCTAGTTTATTATAAAAAATTACGAGCTTCACAAAACAGGTGGTGATAAACATCAGATGAGAAAAAGTTTATGGGTTCCAACATGTTAACAAATTGAATCTATGCAGTAAGTGCGCAAATTAAAATGGATATGCAATGCAATAGACGAGAAAAACCACATCTGTGCGGGTAATAGACGCTGGGCGAAAAAGTAAAGGAAAACCAAGCTCAACTAATATTTGCTCCCGGAATGATCTTGCATTTAAATTATCTGGATGAAAATATATGCCATATGCCCACCTTCGGGGTAATATTATACAACCATGGCGCAAATGTTTAGATTAACGTCTGTTTTAAGTGGTTCGTACCATTCTAGTGTGGGAGCCACCAGTCTTGACAACGGGTAGGTTAATCACCTTGATCTCGCTCTAACATTGATAATTACTTAAGGAGAAGCACAAAATTTCTGGTAGAGTAATATCATGAGCGAATAATGCAAGTGTAGCTGAAATATGTTGGAGAGATTTATTCCGTTTGAAGTGATGGTTGTTTAGTGGCGTATATAGAAGCGCACGTTGCTTTTCCACAAGAATAAAGTAAGTGCGTGTCAATCTACGTTGTTGTGACCAAGAGCGGATAAGAGCACATTAAACACGACTTAGACTGCACTGGCCGTACCTGTAGCGTAATTTTTTGCCTAAAAAAATAACCACGACAGCGCACAGATACATCCGATGCTCGAGCAGTTCCCCTTGTTCACAGCTGTTCTCGTTTCGTTTATATATATATATATATATATATATATATATATATATATATATATATATATATATATATATGTGTGTGTGTGTGTGTGTGTGTGTGTGTGTGTGTGTGTGTGTGTGTGTGTGTGTATGTATGTGTGTTTTCTGGGCGGGGGCTGGGGGTAATTCAGCATGTTACTTCCAACTTATGTGCGCATAAAGGACGATGCTTGATTTCCTCTGAGTAGCTACAGCGTCAACATGCATACAAATGATACAAATAATAATAATAATAATAATAATAATAATAATAATAATAATAATAATAATAATAATAATAATAATAATAATAATAATAATAATAATAATAATAATAATAATAATAGGGTCATTCCATATGCCAACCGTCCCAACCTTGGCGCTTGACCACCTGCGATTTGCTTGAAAAATTTTGAGGATTATCTATCTAAAGAGAGAAGTTTTCCACCAACATCTTTTTTGCGAAAGAAAATTTTCAGTAGCGTAATGCTCATGTAAGGTTTATTGAGAAGCTCGGAACTATGGCTGGGAAAATAATTTATTAAAAAATTCGTTCTTTCTGAATTAGGCCTGGACACGTTTCCTTCTGCAGACCGATGATAACCTTTACACTTAAAAATGTTTCGTCAGTTTTGACGCTTCAGTGCTTTTTAAACAGGATAGTCCTTTTTGGGGAACTTACACGCAGAAATTTTGGTCTGTCTGTCTTTCTGTTTGTCTGTCTGTCACCCGATTCAGCCACCTGGCCAAGTTCAACCACTTGCTTACCGCCCACCCATCTTGAACTGGCACGGCTGTTCATACTTGTGAATGTTGTCGATGAAAAATAGATATTACGCATATCTCAGGCGCAACATCACTAGGTAAATATTAGGTGGTGTGTTTCTTTAATAGAAAATACATAGATACGTAATTCTAAAGACCCTACTTTCTTAAGCTGCGCTAAAAATGCAGCTGCGCTGAAAATGCGACGCGCCGACGAAAGCGTCTGCCACGGAGGAAGGAAAGAACTTTCCTCCTCCGTGCCCTCTGCACAAGCTAGTTTCCCGACGTATTGCCAGATGGCGCCCATATCTCACGCAGCGTATAGTTACTGTATATGCTACCTTTAGGTAGCAGAGTTGCGCATAGGTCCGGCTAGCAACCACAGCTATGCGGTGAAGTCGCACTCCGTTTTCGCAGGCGACATACCTACCGTGTCGCCGATTAACATGTCTGGTGTGTCGAATACGGGGGATAAACATTGAGTATCGATGACTAGTGTTAATTCAGTTCGCTGCAGCGGCGGCGTCGAGAAATACAAAAATTGGCCCGAGCGTCAGCTTCTCCGCAATGCATGGTTGCTAGCGGCGTTTGGAATAGTGATGTGCAACTCTGCTACCTAAAGGTAGCATATACAGTAACTCTAACGCAGCGTAGAGTTACTGCATATGCTACCTGACAAGGGCACGCGCGCTGCACCACAGTGCTGCGCGTGCGCCCTCATCGCCTTCGAGAGTGGAAATTTCCATGCTGCAGGTGGAACGAAAAAATATTCCGAAAGAGGACAAACACCCACGAATACGCCCGTGGGAGGCGCGATGATCACTTGGCAAAAAGATAGCGCGACAATCACGCTGACGTCGCTGCACTGTCTAAATGTTGACCAAGTGGCCTCGCTGACGCGTTCGCATGCGGTGTTCCTTTGAAAACTGCTGCAAATGCCGCACATGCGTTTGTGACGCCATTCTTGTTCTTGTAGCCGTTTTTATTAACGCTGCTAGCGCGTGCTTCGCACTGCCTTCCTGTCATGACCGCCGTAATGCAAGCTCGGAGCAAACCCGTGTGCCCGAGAAGTTCGGGCCATCCTGCATAGCACCCTTGCGATAGGATTTAGTAATAGGGAAATACGCCGTCGTCACGAAAAGCATCGCTCGCGTAGGATGGTTTACTTGAATGAAGTAAACAGTAAAAGCGTTTCAGTAAAATTGTTTACTTCAATAAAGTAAACAACCTGATTTTCTCATTCATGCATTTCGACATATGAAAGATCAGTGGATCTTTCATTACACTGGTGTAATCAATCGAACCATGTACACCCGCAAAGAAACACAACCGGTCACCTAATTAAACCTTAGCGCAACAGTGACAAAGCCAATAGTGCATCACTCTATGTTCATCTGGGTGACAGTATTTCCACGCATTGGGATTTATATACAGAGCAGAACTGATAGCCGGGATAGTTGTTCTATATTCATGTTTGATTCATTTTTCAGTGCTATTTCGCAGGCGGCTATCACCAGTAATGAAATCGGTAGCCTTAGTAAAGCTATAATAGATGGACTTTGCAGCTGTGACTTCCTGAAATGCTCACACTTAGCCGCTCCCACGCTTTATTTAAAACACTTATTGCAACCTCCTTAAAACGCCAACCTTGCTTCATCCTCAACAGTTCTGCAAGAAGACCACCAGCGGAAATCCACAAACTTAACTATACTCATCTTTCCGCACAAAATCTTGTCCGTCTTGGGAGCAAAGCAGCCACCACTTTACTGCTGATAGTTACGATAACAGGCCGGTCTTCCTATTTAGGTCTTCAGTCATCGTCACTCGATCCTAGGGATTAACAAAGATCAGCGGACTAAGCTTTTCTCCCACTCGGTATGAATATAAGAAAAGGAGGGAGTAAAACAAGACGTGTTTTTTTTTCTACCACCTTTTTAAATGCAGTACATGGCACTTAAGCCTGCCGAAGCGCTTACAGAGAAATCGTCACGGCTTCTTTAACGCCATGGTCACCATGGTCGCTTGAACGGGATTGTGTTGGTAAACTTTGCAGCATATCCACCAGCCTACGAGAGCGATGCTTTTCATGACGACGGCGTATTTTCCTATTACGACGGCGTATCTTCCTATATCGCAGGTAACGGCCTATTGAACACAACAGTGTCGCTTGCCTGAGGTGCGCGAGAACGCTATGCCCGCTGTCAGCGGACATTGACATCCAATGAAATACACTCTAGTGGTCTCCGCGTTTCCAATGCTGGCTAATAAATCACTTCAACAAACACGTAGAAAAGCCTACTCTGTTGCCTAGATGTACGCCCATCAGCGCAGGAAGGCTCACGCCCGCGCAAGTCGTAGTTACTGTTCGGACGCTTTCCTGCGAGGACGAAATGTGTGCAAGGGCCAACACAAGTGGGAGTCAACTTCGAAACTATTTTGCTGGCTTAAAACAAAAAGTAATTTATTAAAACTTTCTCATTTTGTGGGGAGTGCACGTTGCTAATAAATACGCTATTTGGAGCATTTTTACTAGGACCACCAAAATCTTCAATTTACGACTCAACTTTGGCCAAAACTAACTTTTTTTGAAAGTTTGTTGCTGGCTGTAAGCCCTATTTTGCGTTAAATGCGGCTAAAACTATTTTTCGCGCATTGTACAACTTCATGACCATCGTCTAAGACAAAATTTCACATTTCACTAAATGTAAACTTTCCGGAAGAAAAGTCCCAACATAGACCATATTTCTCATAATTAAGCCCATATAAAAAAAGCACTGAAGCGTCAAAATTGACGAAACATTTTGTAAGTGTAAAGGTTATCATCGTTCTGCAGAAGGAAACGTGTGCCGGCCTAACTCAGAAAGAACGAATTTTTTTTTATAAATTATTTCCTGAGCCATAGTTTCGAGCTTCTCAAAAAACTTCACATGAGCATCACGCTACCTAATTTTTTTTTTCGCAAAAAATGTCTTGGTGGAATACTTCTCTCTTTAGATAGGTAATCCTGAATTTTTTTCAAGCAAATCGCAGGTGGTCGAGCGCCAAGGTTGAAACAGTTGGCATGGAATGACCCAATAACAATAATAATGTTCTGTTCCCCTCTGGTTTACTTGCGCTGTTAATAGATCTTAAGCCCGACTTACCAACACTCTCAGTCCTACACTGTTCTACTTTTCAGCATTGGGAAGATGCCACAATTGCTTTACTCTGCTGTCATGTCCAAAGTCTTGAATTTGAAAATTAAACCTTGCTCATGACCAGATCAATTGGCGAATCTACGTCCGTATCTTGAGCTAACACCATAGCATTATTAGACTATTTCACTGAGCACGTCTGGCATCGACACATAAATTGGTCGTACAAAGGTCGTTAGGATTTGCCTCATTCAAAGTCACAATATATCCGTCAATTTTTGTTCCTATACCACATGCCTGACAGCGTAGCGAAGTCGACTGTTGGGACCTCTCTGCTTTTCTATCAGTCTCTCTGTTTCTCGACTATTGGAACCAAATCCTGTGATGACCGTGATTACCTACCCCTTGCGCGCGCAAGGAATTTGCATTCACATGAATAGCAGAATTCACACCTTTGCGCTTCAGTGATTTGTCGTGAAAAAGCTCTCTCGAGTGCGCAGTGTGGTATACCATCAAGGCCTGTCCATTGTGTAGGACGCAGGCGAATTCTCTGTCGTAAGCAGAAAATGAACAGTGGCGAAGACAATGATTGCGTCAAGTGCATTGCTTAAATTTAAATTAGCTCTTGCAGAAAAAGTTAGCGAACGCTTCCGTTTCTTCGGCGGCGGAATGGCGGCTTTCAATACTCCGACAAGAGGAGCCCAGCTGAAGCGTGCCAAGAAAGAAAGACAGCCGGAGTAGTTTCTTTACATACCCTTTACTTCGGGGCTTCCAGAGGAACTACGTCGGCGCATGCGCAATTGATGCAAAGCGTTATAATTTTTACGCGGCCGACCCGAGGCAGTAATCGAATTGCTGCTCGGCCCCTCTGCACCGGCTGCCGTCGTCATCCGAGGATTTCAGTCGCCTTTCCGACCGACCTAGGAGCGCGCCAAAGTCTGCGGCAGCGGAGAGCCGCTAATCAAATCGGCCCTGCGCTCCGAGATTGATTTGCGTATTGAACCAAATGGGAATTAGTGCGAGGCTCTGTGTGCGAGATCAGCAGGGAACGAAGCGCAGCTGGAGTCACTATACCGAGGCCTCACCACAGCGGCCACAGCTACGCTGAGGACATAATATTAGCGTTGCAACAAACACATCATCTGCCGCCTCACAGCTGAAAAGCAAGCGCTTCTGAATTTACAGCCATGTCCGTCTGCAGTCAGGTACGCTCAATACCTTACATTTGCGTTAGACGCTTGCGGTACAGTCGCTCCGTTTCAGCACATGGACTAGTGGCCCAAACCAACAATTCACAAACCTGACACAACGACATCACATGAACGTCATACCCTCTCGTGATTACATTCGTTTGCCTATTTCCTTGGGCTAGTGATTGCCGAATGTAATAAGCGCATACTCAGAAAGCGTCACGTTTTGTTTGTGAACAAGGGTGACAGGAGTAAATGTGATGCTTATCTCCTCTGCTTTCTTATTATCGTACAGATCGAGGGTAATTATTTTCTTTTCGTATTTATGTTCATCTAACACAGCAGTTCTACTTCGATCCACATGCAGGCATACGATGCACAGTAGCAGTCAAATGTGGATGCTCACCCTACCTTTATCTAGTGTTCTGTAGGCCAACGTTGGCGCAACGGCCCGTATGATCAATGCATGCATCCCCCCAAGACAGGGGCAGCTTACATAACATTTTAGCTACGATATTAATGAGAACACATTAGTTCTCAATAATATTGTGTTTAACAAACAAAAACGAGCCCTTAAGAGTCATCTTCTTTCCTTCATTTTAGCTACGCGTGAGATAAAGCCGTTTCTGCACGTAACATCGGCCCATCTCCCTGTTTTCGGCCTGGATTGTTGTGTTTTCGTTTACATTAGCGCAGATACTGCAAAGCGTGCTCGGCTCTGGGAACGTTGCAGCCGCGCCAGAAAGCAACGTGACATTTTTCAAGTTGTAAGGCAAGCTGTGGAGATATGGGCCCCGGCGGTTTGGTGTTCCCGCTGCGTTTTTACAGCGAAGTTGTATAGCTCTACCTTCCAATGAATCTCTCGTCTCCGTAGGCAAGCAAAGCGGAAGGCGCAAGGAGGCGCGCGCTGTATGCGCCGTTGGCTTCCTTGGGAAGACCATTTCTGCCACCGCCGCCCTATTGACCTCTCGCGCAACGAACGACGGCGGCCAGCACATTTAATCTCCGCTTTAGTCGCAATCATTGGCTTCCCTGTACCCTTTCACTCGCACAAAGGACATACGACAAGCAGGGCGACGTTATGTTATCGAGTTTAACTCTATACGGAACGTCACGGCGACGGCAAACATGCGCTTGGAGTTTCCATATAAGTGATATTGCAATAAAAGAGGCAAGAAGATCGGCTTCGCGCGAAGCGTTTGCCACAAGCGTTATCGGGTGAAGATTACGGTTGAATAAGCTCCACTTGCCGGGAAGCGCCATCAGGAGCACACGAAGCAGGGAGTGACGTAAGTACACTTTGGAATCTGCAATAAGAAACCACCTAGCAACTTATTTCTTCCGTGATAGTGCTATGCCAGGGCCACGTGCAGTTAGGACTCCTTAACAGCAGAGTGCGCACGAGGAGCGGCGAATAGAATAGAGACGACAATGTGCACAACGGTGTCCTGCTCTTGCCAGGGATTATAAAGCGGCCGTTAATCTATCTATCTATCTATCTATCTATCTATCTATCTATCTATCTATCTATCTATCTATCTATCTATCTATCTATCTATCTATCTATCTATCTATCTATCTATCTATCTATCTATCTATCTATCTATCTATCTATCTATCTATCTATCTATCTATCTATCTATCTATCTATCTATCTATCTATCTATCTATCTATCTATCTATCTATCTATCTATCTATCTATCTATCTATCTATCTATCTATCTATCTATCTATCTATCTATCTATCTATCTATCTATCTATCTATCTATCTATCTATCTATCTATCTATCTATCTATCTATCTATCTATCTATCTATCTATCCGTCCGTCCGTCCGTCCGTCCGTCCGTCCGTCCGTCCGTCCGTCCGTCCGTCCGTCCGTCCGTCCGTCCGTCCGTCTGTCCGTCTGTCTGTCTGTCTGTCTGTCTGTCTGTCTGTCTGTCTGTCTGTCTGTTTCCTTTTTGCATTACTTATTCAAAGCAATTTCACGACATCAGTATGCTTAAATCAGGGAACCGACGAGTTATTACACAGTCGCAGCTTTCAGTGACCGGCGAATGTTGGCTGAAAAAAAAAACCGATTGCCACAGCACTCAGTTACATTCGACGTGAGTCATCGCCCCATGCGGTCCCCGTGTCCCAAGTAAACAGGGCCGCGAAGGTCGCATAGCGTATCGGCTGCGGTGCGGCAAAGAAGCGCTGACTCGGGTTTAACCGTGTGGTTGGGTGCCGTTCGCGGGTCGTGGTTTCCTTTTCGAAAAGGCCTCCCTCCCTGGCGCGCGTAACGACCGGTTCCTCCTCGACGGGTGTCCCCTCTTTCGCACCATTCCACGTATATCTCGATTATTATTTCTTTCATTTTCGCTCCCGGTTATTTTCTGCAGCAGGTTCCAATTTTTCTTCTCTCAATATGGAATTTTGTTCTTGCCACCGTGTGCGCGTTCCTGCATGCCTGTTCATTTTTCTTTCAGCCATCTTTTTATACCATGTAGTTCGTTTCAGATACGAGAAAAACAAAAAAGAAACTGCCAACGAATGAATTAGAAAGAAAAAGCGAAAAGGGAGCAACAGAAGAAAGGGCCGAGCTCTGCAAGAGAGAAACTGCTTGGCACTGCCAAATACATATTCCCGGACTTCGATAGCGCTGACTCGAGCACGTTGGGATTTCAGCAGCCTGGAGTGTGTACTTTCCTGCGGGATCTGCTTTTCCTCTTGTGTGTCTGCTCAACCTGGTTCCCAGCTTTTCGAACCGCAGAGGATCCTCCTTATCATTCTCGCTCGTTCTTTCTTTCTTTTTTCGTTTTCCCCGCATTGTGCGACCGTTATCTCGGAGCGTTGTTAAGGTTCGCCATTTGTGCGAATGAAGACGAGACTTTCGTTTGTGCAACACACTCCAAAAAAGAAGCAGCAAAAAAATCGAAAGCGATAACTTGGCCTGCACACGAAGGAGCTCCCTGGCACAATATTGCAGAAAGCGCGAAAACGCCCGATATATTCTGTATACGCAGAGCGAAGAAAAACTGTCGAAATACACTTTAATGATTGCCGACACAGATAGCTAAGGAATAGCAAGTGCCAATTGAGTGCGTGGGGCTAGCGTGTACTGAGGAATTCGGAAGCGTTATGCACAATTTTGCAAACAAGCATAGGGGCAATAAAATAGTGCTGCTGGGTGAAAGCAATGAACTATACAACACGATAGTGAAATAAAGAAATCATGAAGTATACTCAAGCAATCACCAACTTCAAATCGGTGATTGTTTAAACGATTTATATCTATTCTTCGCTGCACATCCGCTTAAGTAGGTTATAAATATTTTAGGAAAGGGTAATTCGCGATAAATAATGGGGTACTTCGTACACCGGCGACACTTGTGTGGCGTTGCTCCCTTGTTAGTCTGCATTATCGGTAACCAATTTGCCAGGTAATGTAATGGTGTACACCATGAAGCAATGATAATGAAAGAAAACGAAAGATTACAAAGTTCAGAAAGCAAAATAGATATGCGAAGAAACTGCACAGAACAGCGACCTAAACAGAAAAGTGCAAATTTTGCGTTTTTCTGCGTCGAGGCTAAGTCGGAGGCTGTTTTTGTTGCCTTAGCGGTCGCCTTTCATCCCCACGCAACACAGGCGTAGCCCGATACGGCGGCTCGTCAAACGGGCTCACACGGAGATTGCCTGGACGGGAGCAATCAAGCTAACAACGCAGCTTTCGTAGCCTCTCCTCCTCTCGAGGATACTGCAGCCCCGCGGCGGCCAAAGCATGGGTCACGTCCGTTCGCCCATTGATTCTCCGGCGGTGCTGGATTAGACAGGAGCCCTCCTTGACGCTTCCTCGACCGCGCGGGAAATGCGGCACACGTTTTCCACGTTGCCTCGCTTGCCAGAGGTTTTTGTCGAGCCTGACCAATATTGGTCCCCGTCACTTTACCATATCCACATGCGATTACAACGGACAGCATGACTTTTCGTCACTAACGTGTCTCCATTCCGTCGAAACTCTATTCACACTGGCTCTCGAAAAGAAGATGCGGTCGCGCTAAAAACAGGGCTAAACCCGTAAGAGAAGAAATAGTGGAGAAGGAAAGGCAGGGAGGTAACCAGTTTAGGAAAGCCGGTTTGCTACCCTACACATGGAAACAGAGTGGGGCACATACAGAGTCAGTCACAGCCCGTCACTCTTGCGTGGTACACGACGTTGCGGTCACAGCCGTTTGTCAAAGTCCATTTCTCTTAGAAATCTAAGAAGTGCCTTCGTCGCCCTCAGCTGCGATGTCTTCTGTCGACGACATGCAAGAGTACTTTCAACAGACATTTGTCTATTGTCAAGGTGCGCTAGAGCGGGCGCCAGTGACTGTCTCTGCACATTATATTCCGGACAGTCGCGCAGGATGTGGTGTAGCGTCTCCTCGCAACGACAGGCATCGCAAAAAAGCGTCGTCGGCCATTCAAATGCGAAAGGAATAGGATTTCGTAAATGCCACTCCTAGTCATAAGCGACAAAGCAGAGTGGCCTCTCTTTGGCGGAGTCCAGTTGGCATACAGAGATGCATCAAAGAGGGTAGGTGGCGTTGACGATTGGTTTGGCTGCTTGGGGGGCATTATAGAGCGAGCGTGAACTCCTGCGCAAGCCCTCGAAGACTGCTGGCTGCGTCAGACCTCGAAAGTGGTATAGTATCTTGATGTGTGCTTTCAAGCGACTCGGGCGAATCCGATAGGGTGTTAGTGCTAGTATTGGCGTGTTGTCGAAACAACACCCCAAAATTTTCTTAGCGCCGACACTCGGAGCAACAAACGTGCTATATCAACGCAGGTGCTGCGACGTACATACTTTCTCTCAAGCTCAAATTCTAATTACTATCAAAGCAATGATAAAATTTACCTATTGAGATATACAAAACTATCTCACTTATACAAAAGCACCATAATCACTGCACAGCGCGACGGCCAAGCAACGAACAGAGCTTGGTCAATTAGTTTAGCTGATCGGGACAGCGTGCTTGTTACTGTAAGAAAATCGGTAAGGTCAAACATTTAGATTGAGCTATTCTTATACACTGTAATTTACGATGCAACCGTAGCGTCAGTGAGGGCGCTTCGCGGTATCACGCAGTACTGCAGAACTTGTCTGCTTTTTTTTATGAGTCAGACGAACGAGCCGATCAGCTATTTTACGACGGTCATTTTAGATCAGCGTAGCATTGAATACGTGAAACACAAGCAACCTGCGCCAAAATGTAGTTTAGTCGCTGCTTCGAACCCGATAGCTAAGCAGCCAACTGAGAAGAGAGTCAGTTTCATACTTCTCGCGCCGACAGGCTGCGCCATGCGTGTTACGAAACTCCTGCGCAGGAGGCCTATCGCGCAAAACAGCAAAACACCTCTATCGTATACTCAGAACTATAGAGCTTGCCTACAATGTGGCGAATGATATCTATAATAATAGTACCACCATTCCAGTGAAGCTATTATTCTTCGGAGATATACGCAATACGCTCAGTGGGTCTCTGCGCTGCGTAAAAGGGAGCAGAGACGATCGTTTCATTTCGAGATGCGAGAGAGGCCTGCGATATCTGCCGCTTTGCGACGTTCCGGTCTAGCGGACACTGCTCTTAACGTGCGCCAAACCGAGCCAGACTTGTGAACCTCTGCAACGGCGGCGAAGAGCTGCATGCTCTCGTTAAAACAAGTGGTCAGTTGTTCACCAAAGCGCCGCCGCAATGCTAAGCGCCGCTGGAATGGTCCTTGATGGCCATTGCGAAGGGGCGGCTGGCCTAGAGCGGTCGGACGCAAGTACAGTAGCTTGCCTCAAAGTCTGAGATGGGCCGAGGGCGAGCGTTAGGTGTAATCCGTAATTACTTCGCACCTTGAGCGGCAGCAGCCGAGCTGCTCTTCGACGCCAGCTGTGCTCACTACGAGAACCCATGCCGTAATGACGGTTCCAGAAGAAAGCGCGCGCGCCTTCTAGCGTCCGGCGTCAACTTTTGTTGTATTTTACTTTCAAAATCGCGCGATTCCACCTTGCCTCGAACCGAGTCAGAAAAAGGCATAAAGATCCAAAGATAATAAAAATACCAGTCTTCAAGCGTACATTAGGGCCTCATCGAGTACTTGTCCGTTTTTGCGCTTCGTTAGTGCACGATAATACCGCCATGTTATTGCCTTCTTTCTTTTGCTTTTATTTTCCTTAGACTCACTGCTCAGCAAGTGAACACAGCCGGCCACCCAAATGGCAGTCACGGAGCACGAAGCGTGCCGTGATCATCCTGAACGCAACCCGTTGCAAAATGTGTCGCCTAATTGCCGCATCGGAACCGGGCGATATTCGTTCGAGGATCATTGCAGCACTCGTGCAATAACAAAAAGAAGTAAATGACGGGCGATAAAGAAGCCATTCGAAGCCAAAGGCGAATATCAGTGATGATCAGGACGAGTCGCACGCACGCTCAGGCTGTACTTGCACTGAAATGCTGTTACGCGTGCCCAGAACCACTCCGTGCACGAATCTGGAAACACTCGCGACCTAATGCGCAGTCATCTAGCGGGCACTTTAATCTTGGTAATGACCACAAAAAAGAGCTTCGTTTTCTTTATTTCAGTCGGCTAATGTTTTCAAAGAAACTTACGAAAGCAAAGCTTAGCACCAATAACGCGCCTTTTTTTATTGTTTATAATTGGAGGAACAAAAAGAGGTCATGGAAAGCTCTTGAGAAGTAAAGAAGTAAAATTATTATTTCAATGGAACCGTGTGTTTTAATAACGACATTTCAATTTATTCTACCGAACCCTTCAGCACTTAACCCAGCGCCATTCATTAGAGTTGGGCATGCATGATACAATCCTGTCCGCCATGTTGAAATATTTAACATCTTGCAACGACGTGCATGCGGTAGCAGGAGGCGTCTTGCTGCATACGCGTTCTTTAATGACGCATCTCGATGGCGGCCAGGTCAGTACGTCCCCATTCATTCGCAGAAGGGTTCTTCCGAAATTTTTCATTCCACGTCTAGAGTCTCTTCTATGTCCGAAATACCAACTCTCCGGACTAGTTAACAGGCGGAAATTACCAATCAACGAATCCAACGCTCAGAAGGCTCAATGCCTTCCTTAGCCAAAGATGAATGATATGTTTTAAACTCGAGAACAAAAAGCTAGTTCTTGTTTCGGAAAGCATTTTTAATACTCTGGCACGTCAGTCTAGTGAAACCCGGAAAACCGCATGAAGTGGAGACCGACTAGAAAACACTGTCCTTGCAAAGAAACTGAAAAGAATAGGAGCAGCTTGAGTCGTGTAATTGTAGAAGTTAATTCGTCGGGGAGACTGATCGCTTTCCATTTCTTTATCCTTTTTCATTGATTACTCCCTGGCGATCCAACGCTATGTTCTCCCTCTGCATTTTTTTCAAAGTGCAAACTCGACATCTTAGTGTTCAAGTTAACGGCGCGGTCCTTTGTTCTCGCATTATCTGCACGGCGCAAAAGTTTGGCGATAAACGAAAGCGCCGCCGCGTATAGCCGCTCCCTCCGGCTTTCTCGCCTCGACGTATCGCCTCATTAGGCTGGCGCGATATGCCTCCGAGATCGCGCGTCAGCGAGGCTATAGCCGACGGCGGCATTAGTTTCGCCGCGTTGGCTCCACACCGCGCTCGCACTTGCGCCGAAGAAGTGAGCAAAAAAAAAAAAAAAAGCGAAGCACAGGGTCCAGCGTACTAGGTTGTTTCCCACTATGATAAGATAGCCAAAATGGGCATGCGCTGTCAATATACGAGTAATCTCAAGGTGTGTATGTGTGTGTGTGTGTGTGCGTGTTTTCTGTACAGTTATACAAAATGCTACCATCGCCAAATGATGTTTTATTTTATTACCAATGTCTCAAACGTTGTAGCTTAAGAGGGCCAATGTACACACCAATGTATATGTAATACAAAAGGTTGCAACACTGGTGTCACCATAGCGGAAAATGAAACCAATACGAAGGATTTAAACCGCGCAACTAAACACATGGGCACAAAAAATGCAAATTTGATGGCACTTTTTTATGCTTTCATGTAGCTGCTGTGGATGATCCCGAGCATTTTTTAATTTCTAGTTCTGCAAGTCAGTCGCGATATATAGTATCTCAAGTTCATTTTGTAATTCGGCCAATAAGACGGGACCTCGGATGCTGCTCGCTTATTCAACCAGTTACGCTTCAGCTCTAGTTGACCTCTCCAATGGCCTTGTTGCTCATCATAAGCACGTTCTCTTTCTTTCTTTCTTTCTTTCTTTCTTTCTTTCTTTCTTTCTTTCTTTCTTTCTTTCTTTCTTTCTTTCTTTCTTTCTTTCTTTCTTTCTTTCTTTCTTTCTTTCTTTCTTTCTTTCTTTCTTTCTTTCTTTCTTTCTTTCTTTCTTTCTTTCTTTCTTTCTTTCTTTCTTTCTTTCTTTCTTTCTTTCTTTTTGCAGAGCATGGAATAAAGTCTCCTAAGAGGCATCACAGCTTTATGCAGTAGGAGCGTTAACGACAGGCCACGATGAAATCATATGATTCCTTCTCAAAGAAACGTTTTGTACTGCATCAACCTCTCTCAATGTTGTGACCCACTTCGCACAAACATCGTGACATCTCTTCGGGAAACATTCTTGACATTTTCTTCCTTTTCTTCAGCAAGATGGGACGTAAGACAGAAAGACAGACATGATATTTTGAAAAGCGTCTGATTACATACCTTACGCTGGCAGACAAAAAATTAGGTAGAATATAGTGAGCAATATATGAAGACAAAAACAGATGCTGCACAATTCAGACAAGATTTGTTTTGTTTTTCGCTTAAAGTCCAGGTATCTTGCTTTCACGACTATTTTCGTGGAAAATAAAACAAGAGCAGCGTACATGATTTTACAGAATCCAAAATACGTAAAACAAGAAAGAAAGGCGGTGCAATCTCGTATGCAGAATTAAAAACACAAGTATCAAAAGAATGAAAGGGCGAAAATACTTTCTCGTCCTTGCGCGGAGCATAGATTAAGAACCAATCGTTTGATGCGAGTGAAAGTTTTAAGCCATAAACATTCAATTCGGCGCTCCGACAGAAACGGTAATTAATTACGGTTTCAGCAACGGCGTGTGCCTAGGATTATGATGTAAAAGAGTGATTTCTATGCGTTACTGACAAGTATGAGCCTTTTCGATCAAACGATGAAAACAAAGGCAATGGAAAACATCCAGCGCGCATGGAACGGGGCGCGAAATGAAGTACAAATTTAGCAGAGAATGTTGTGCCAGTCTAAACTGTTATAAGCTCCAGAAGAAACTTTTATTTTTATCGTCATAAAAGAGGCAAACTTTCGTCCTCTGTTCAGGGCATAGTTCTTGCTTAGTTTCAATGAGTTTCCTTGGTCATTATGTATGCGCACAAATACAAAGGGATTAAGCCGAAATTTTGAGGCAGGGCTATAAGCTGCTTAAGGGATTGCGAATCATGCATTAAAATTTTGCGAACTACTTAGCGCTCAAAAAAAGAAACATTGCCGTCGGAGTGCTCGTCCTGGCACTTGCACTGAAAAATAAGAAAATAGCTTCGTTGGAGCAGGATTGCAAATACGAAGTGAATTTATTTGTCAAATTTAGGCGAGCAAGAAATTAAAAAAAAATTAAGGACAAAGGCACCGCGTTGCCTCCAGTGAGCACAGGCCCTCCCTCCAGTAATATAGAAGTCGCAAGTGCCGCTGTGGGAGTAAGAAGGTGCGAAATACGAAGGCCCCTGGGCCTAATCTGTAGCAAAAATATTTTTGATGTGTTCTTCAATGATAACAAAATGTTCATGTAAGCGGCCCTCGCTGAATGTTTTGCCGTTTCTGACGTCTGCATGCGGCTGGTGCATCCAAAGCAGTCGTATTATTATCTCTTTGTAAATTGTTTCGAAGACAGCCATGTACAGGGAAGAAACAATCGGCCAAATACTCCGCATGGCGAAATCTCCCAGAAAGGCGCAGTAGACCAGTTTGTGCCTGCTCGGTGACGCTCTTCCAAGCTATAGGGCTGATGCACGGAGCCAGATTAGACACTTGTTTGGGAGAGTGCGAGAACGCTCGGGTTAAAATGTGCACATATATACTAGAGGACATTTGTTCGAGAGAAAGAACACGGCAGCAGTGCTGGTAACTCGAGCCGAAACCCTCCCTCATCGTCGTCCGGTGGTGGGCTTTCGTTTCAGAGCAAATCCCCATCATCCGAGAAAATGGTATCCGTTGTCGACAGGTCACGTCGCCTTTTCTCGACTCGCTTTCGACAGCCAGCGGTGTCTTCGCACGCTTTGCACCTCTCAAATGGTGGCTATCACCAAGCCGGTCATTGGCCAAATGTCATTTTATCGCATTTCCGACCTAACTCGTCATGAAAACTGAGTAAGGAACCTGGTTAGCGCTGCGTACCAAAACAGTAACCACCCAATGAATGTCGGCTGTGCAGTACTTTTGCCCCATGAGGTCCCTCGCCATTAATTTTTGTTTTCTTGCGAATAGCTGTCCTCATATGTTCATGGAACTCTATCGGGTACGTGACGTACGACTTTAGTACCGAGTTGTGACGCGGATGTCCTATTTTATGCGTCCGGATGATACACTCGCGGAGAATTGTTAAATTATCGAGGTTATATTTATTGCTCTACCAATTAAATCACGAGTAACGACGGCCTTATTGCAAAAAGCGTCTCGAGGTGGTATTGTAGAGAACGTTGTGGAACTGCGCAACGGTATATTTACATCGCCAAAGCTGGTACTTGATGAATAAAGATCATTTCGTCGTCGTAAGCATACCTATGTTGCCACACCAAGATATCGCAATCATACCTTTGCAAATAGCCGCAAATATTTCCGTTCAAGAAAGCTTCATAGTCCACATACCCACAGACAAGTATTATCCTCTCTTAACATCTCTCAGGTGGTCCAATGCGCAGTCTTCAGTTTTAAGATAGCTACTTCAAAAGCGGCCTGCAGGTTGTTACCACGGGTAACAATGAATAACTGCGGTGCGAATCGATGTGCTGCCTATTGTGTTCTGCAGGCGCACTGTTCAAAGTTTCGGTCTTATTCCGGCCGCATCTAGGAACATTTTAGAAACGTTCCAGTCCTCAGTTTGCACCCAGCAACTACATTTGGTGTGCCATTCGGTAGAAATAGCAGTAATCACTAGACACACACAATAGTTCATTGTACACTCAAGCTGCGCGCGAACTCACAACAGGCAACACTCTAATGGATTTTTTACTGAAACTGATCAGGAAAACAATCAAATCAAGGCTGTTCGAAATTTCAAGCAGTTTTATATCCCGTGGCCATTTAGCCTCGCATTCTTTGAATTGATATAATACCATTGATTTTATATTCTGTATAGGACGTTTGTAGGTTCTCGTTAGTTTAGAGAGAACGACAATTTCACTTTTCATCCTCCACCACTTCAAGTCAACTTAATCATCACAGCTTATCGAGCGAGCAGAGCATCTGGAATTCGAGCAACGCAGTATTCCCGAGATCGACGAACGTGTTCTCAGGGTCTGCCCTCGATACGTGCAAAAACAGTGATTGACAGAACGTTTGCCGAGCATTATCTATCAACCATTATCTGGGAAGGTTCTGTTGGGACCTTGGCCAGATCCCCATCATCGGAGACTTTGTAAGCCTCCGGTTCTTCTGGGCTATCACCTTCCTTCACATAGCCAAAGCTCTCTATTTCTTCTGTCTTACTTTTCTACCCCAGTGAGCTGGCCAGAATTTTGAACCTGGCCAAAGTGTCAGCTTTCCTACGACATTAAATCTCTCTCTTCTCAGCCTCTGTGGTACCATCCCAGTGCTCAACAGAGGACGCTTCACCGACGCTGTGACCATAAAAATCTGCGACCTTCATGGCAACACCCATCGAAATTGGGGCCACCGCACTCGTGTGAAAAGGTTTTGGCCCGAGGCAGCCGCATCGTCAGCATGCAAGCTCAGGTGCACCGGGATGTGGGAGGCTGGAAAAACTGGGGGAGGAGTGCGCGAGGGGAAAGTTCTCGAGCGACCCTTGCCTCAGTGTTCCTCACAATAGGCTTCGTTTGCAAATGTCGGAGGCCGCCTCATTAATAAAACCGACGCGCCGTGCTATCGTCGCCATGGTAACCGGGTTCCTCCTCATTAAGGTGAAAAAAAGCATCCTCCCTGAAGAAGCATGAAAGGCGAAGAGAGTTCGGGGCAAATTCGACGATTGATGCGCGCTCCTCGTCGCTTTCCTTTATTTTCCTCTTTCTTTCGCTGCCATTCAACCGACTTCCGCACGTCTTTCGCACACCCTATAGACTGTGCTCCTTGCCGAACATGAAAGAACACCGGAGGCACCAGCGAAATGAAAGGATGTAACTAGGAAACGAAAACAAGATAACGTAGCTATAGAAACTCCGCGCACACTTCACAAGGATTGCCTCCGTTGCGTATATACCCCAATCCTGTAGTGGTGCATATACCATATCTTGTGGTGTATATACCATATTTTGTAGCTGTTTTAGATGCTGCTATCTAGCAAAAGCCAGGCGAAGCCGGTGACAAGGTGTGTTTCGCGAGCGCGTGGCGCGCGAATATGCTTCTAGATTGGAACGTGTCTAAGAGATTGATGAAAGGTGCGCCGACGTAACGTCCTTAACGACTTCAACATGGTTTCAGAAGTTGACATCGAAGTGTACTACCAGTGGACATCGGCTTCTAGTCGACTGACGACGCTGGAACGGAAACGCCGGCGAGCTGCTCCCTATTCGTATACTCTCTGAACTCGAGCAGAGCGAACGCCTGAAGTTCTCAGCGTGCACATCGGCTCTTTTTTGTTTTGTTTTTTCGTGTTTTGCGGTGCATTTCCATATCCAAGGAAAGCAGCAACGGCCATATCTTCCAAACGCGCCTAAGACAAGTTTTTAGAGTGGAGCTTTTATGCGCTAGTTTTCCACCGGACGCTGACCAAAAACAAGAGCGGTTTGCCGTTGCGGCTGCGGTCGCTGCTGCTGCCCGCTGTTACGCAGTGGTGTACTGGTGGTGGAATAAAAACCCTCTGCAGGACAACATGTAAAGCCGACGTGGAGAATTGCACACATCAGGAAAACTCCATGTCAAACAAGCGTTTCGCGGTGCGCTCTTTAAGGGGTTGCTCAAGATGCTGACGAACGCTAGAAGACTCAATAGCGATGGCGCCTGAAAACAGCGTTCTAGGGAAGGCCGCAGCTCGCAATAATACGTTACGCTTAGGCATGCCTTAGACAAATTCGTAAAGAAATTCCGTGCCCATCAGCCCCGCTCGCCACTCACCTTCACCGACTGGAAGGGTGACTAGATTTTTTTTCTCTCTCTCTTTTACTGCATCTATAGTGGCCCACTTTACCAAGGAAGGCACGACAACTGCTCAGTTTTGCGAACATTGATCATTGTAAGGACACATCTTTTAGTCTGTGGTAGTATTACGCTATTTTATTCTTGTCCGTTTCTTCGCGGCGGAAAATGTCCTTATCGAGTTGGGAAATAATAGGGGTGTTCCAGCATCCTTCCATATTCAATACTTTGTGGATGGAAATTCGGCTAATTGGGGTGGATCAATGTTATGGTCATCCTCCCACGGCACATCGCCCTATTTGATCGCGCACAGATATCGATGAATCCAACAAACCTAAGCATGACTACTCTCTGCGTTATAAGAAGCGTGTTTAAACGTTAAAACCACTCGGTGCCATCACCATGATCGCCTCCCTATGTCGCTTTGCAATGAAGACTAGCAGCTGTGAAGGATTTGAAAGCATTCCGACTCCTGACAGCTGTTCGCGGCGAATGTCCTTGTATTTATTATTAGTGTCATTATTTGCGTCTACACAAGTCATCTGTGCACTTTGGAGCGGCACGTGTTCCCGGAAGCTTAGCAGAAATAATTAGTTGTAGTTGGCGCGAGAACGAGTCCACTCGTTGCAAACCCAAGCATCACCGGATAGATGGTCATAGTGAAACTGACAACACAGGTCATCTGGTTCGACGCTATCTCGAAATAGCAATTCTTAAGAGGGCGCCACGCCTCAGCAGACTCCATTAAGGCGCAAAGAAAGCGCTGTAGTTTACCATAAACCTGCGCGAAGCGCAGGATTACTGGAAGCGTATACAGAGACAACTAGCTTCCTGGCTTTGTGCAGTTCCAACAAACATGTTGCAAATAAAAGAATTCTGTTTGTATTTGCTAAGGAACTCGCGCGAAATGTTTTATTGCGATAGCAATTATATGGACAGTCACGGCTGTTTTTTGCCGTCGCCGGCCGCCGTCATTCACCGTATATGTATATATATATATATATATATATATATATATATATATATATATATATATAAACGATGCTATTCTCCTCTGCCTCTCTCTCTCCACACACACACACACACACACACACACACACCACAAAGAAAAGAGCCAGTTAATTACGCCAGCAGATTATACTCAGCGCAAATAAACTTGATGTACCTAAGCCTGAACTTCAGTCGAACGCTGCTTGAAAGCTCAACGACTGTGTAATAAAACGTGTATGTTTCTTTATTGAAAAGCAAAAGCTTACATGTCTGTGCGCACGTTGGTCGAAAAACCTCCTGGTGTGCTGTGCGTCTATCGCAGTTCTTCCGTTTTTCATTACACGAGAGAAGAAATAAAGAAGAAGCACCTCGTCGGTTTGACGTATTCTGGGGCCTTCGAAACGCATCCGAGTTTTTCATCAGCACGCAGATTCCTATCTTTTGTCCAAGTCTTTCCACAACTACTATAAACCTCGGAATACAAAGGATAAAGACACCGCACCGACAGAAACCATAACCCGTGCGCGGCGGAGTACGCTAGCTGTTGTGACAGCAACAGGAGAAGCGCTCCATGCACGGCGCTCGTCCCCAGCTGCAGCCGTAACTTTTTAAGGGTGCGCGAATGCCCGTCCGGAGAAAAGAGGATGGCGTCCGACCACGCCGGGAGCTTTCTATAGAGAGCCGCTAGCGCGGCGAAAGAGCTTGGACTCGGGGTCCGGTGGCATCGCCACTCCGACTCCGGTCACGTCGACGCCAGGCTCCGTGGTCGGATTACAAAGCAGGACGCCTCCTTCACCCGAACCCGCTAGAAGTGTGCAGTGCAGATATACAGGGCGCTGGACAGCTCATAGAAGACGTAACTCGCGCAACTGTCCTCAGAAGTCGAACGGTTATCAGGTGCGCTATGTGTGGTCACGACAACCAGCATTTCACTATCCAGAGAGAACAACATTGCTCGAAGATAGGTGCGCGGTTCGGGTATTTGATCAGCTGACGCTGGATTTAGTTCTATAGTGGGTGCACTGCTTATGTTACGCATGACGCAAGCTGAACGGAAAGAAGAATAGGGAAGATAAAGAGCAATCGGTTTGGAGAATCCGCGAAGTACTCCGACAAGTGCTGACCGATGGGCGTGTAAGCGATGGCTGAGCTATGCTACCAGTTAAAGTCTCGGTGGGCACAATCCGGAGCGGGCAGTGCCGTTCTTGTTTGGTGCCAGTTTTGGCGAGTGGAAATTGATAACAGGAAGCCCGTTTTCATTCAGGCCACTAGTAAAGAACTTCCTCTGTTTTTTTTATCGCGATAGCAATTATATGGATTCACCAGTATTTTTGCCGTCGCCGTCGGCCTGATGTTCTGTATAAAGTCCAAATCGATAACATCACTCCGTTCCTCGTATGTTTTATGTGCGAGTGAAAGCGCGCGAGCGCTGCCGACGAACGCTGCTCAAGCAGAGATAAAACGAGCCAGCCGTCAGCGTCGCGCGCAAGGCGCATGGAGATAGGAACCGAAGGGGGGCTGAGTGCACCGACAAGAAATGCTTATATGACCGACCGGGAGTGGTCACCCACGGTCTCGTGCGCAGCTTTAGAATCGGCAGACGGCTCACACCTTTCTACGTTTTGTGCTCTCATCGCAAAGTCTGCGTTGGAGCCGTAGACCGCTCGATGGTCATTTCGCTCGCTGCAGTGACCGCGTTTCCTAAAGGAGTCAGCTCCTAGTCTTACTTTGTGTAACATACCAATTTCTTGCTATCGCATTCATTGCTTCGCCCTTGAGGCGAAACTGACTTTTTTTGCATGATAAACTTGGCAACCGCTTACTCGTACAAGCTATCGAATATAAATACTTTTATGGGTTACCATCACTGATTATCTGATATCTTAAAGCAAAAAGGCGCACTGCGGGAAGACAGCCGTTACCAACTAGCCCAAATGGCTGTTTTGCTACAGTATATATTGATTATCTCACATGGTCCAGTGACAAATATATTATGCGCGTCTGCATCAAGAAAGTTTCGGTTTCTTGGTCAGAAACTACAAACCGCCCCTTCTCATATAAATGTTCTCACACATAACACTCTCGCGAGAGCCCTACTTATATACACGAGCACAACCTAAGATGCGTACTTGATCAAATCTATACATAAACTGGAGATGATTTAAACGAAGGCACGTCACTTCCGGTACTTACCTACGGGGCAGGAAACTGCTAAGCCCGCTAATAGGATAATAGGTCCCGGCAGCTGCACTTAAAACTTGGCGCCCATCGATGTCGCAATGCGTCCCGTGAATGGGAAATGACAGACGACGATGCAGAAACTTGGGGCTCTTCAGCAGCTATAGATACACTTGTAGGGGAAGTCATTCAACAAGGACATTTCTGCGTGCAGTAATATTGCGAAAATGGCAAACTCCGGTCTCGTTGTAGGCAGCCGAAGGACACACAAGAAGTTAAGGCATGTAGCATCAACGGGTGGTGTTGTCTCTATATCCATGTGAATTTCACTCGCAACTCCTTGCTAGAATGACAAATACGCGTTTCTGATTCGTCCCATGTTGGTTTCACCGGAGCTCGTTGCTTCACGGGCACCGGGCTTTGCTCGTGCAAACAAGCTCGCGCCGACAGCCACGTCGGCCAAAATAACTGCTCGGTGCCTTAAGGCGCTTGACACACAGGGCATTCCTGCTTCTGCTGCCGATCGTGCTTTTCGCCGCCGTGTGCCGCGATCGCATGGTGGAGTGGCCATGGTGGGTCATAAAATCGACAAGCCGCCAATAGATTACGACCTCATTTCCGGAGACCGGCGCTACCACCAGAAGCCTCGCAGCAGCGGCCAGGAGAGACGATACGGGTTAAGTACGGCCTTCGGGAGCCCGGCCTCGCCGCTCAACCCATAACAGTAGTAGCGTGCGCGGGCTCTGGCGTGGCTGTAAAATATCGCGAACGACCTGTGCTTGTCGAGGCGCGTCTCGAGTGACAAGTTTATGAAGGCACATCTAGGGCCGGGCCTTAAGTAAGTGCTCGCCCTGATTGGGCCACCGGGCACGGCAGCGCAGGCGCTTGCTCGCAACTTGGCGAAGGCGGGGAACGTAAACGCCAGCCCGCGCCGCCCATAAAGCAGAGACAGCCACGATAGAGCTGCCGCTCGATAACGCCTTCGGTGGGGCTCGAAAGAAGCCTGCTGCGACACCTGATAGCAAGTTGAGACGACGACCGTGTTCATCACCATGCACAGGCGATTCTTCACGCCCGGCCTAAAGCACCCTGCGTGGCCGGCCCGAGTCTTTGTTTACTTGCCTTCCTCCAGCTCACCTACGCCGGGTGTACGCGGCGACGTTAGTACGAAGCATCAGGTGGCGGCGCCAAGTGGTCTAGTCGTTATGGTGCTCGACCGCTGACCCGATGGTCGCAGGATCGAATCCCCGGCCGCGGCGGCCGTATTTCTATGGAGGCGACATGCTGCAGGCCCATGTGCTTAGACTTGGGTGCATGTTAAAGACCTCAGGTGGCCGAAATTTCCGTAGCCTTCCACTACGGCGTCTTTCATAATCATATTGTGGCTTTGGGACGTAAAGCCCCAGCAATTACTGTGATTATTATTATAATAATTATTAAGGTTCTAGAGGCATAGAGAGAGGTAATAATCTTTAATGAAAATCCCGGAGAGGTTAGCCTGGTTTGTCGTCTGGCTTGCTACTCCAGGTGTCGGGTGATGACTGTGGTATATACAGTGATCACATACACACACAAATAGTACGTACAGTCACAAACTCTTACCTAGTAATTTCAGCGTTCGCAGCCGAACTGAGTGCATCCGTAATGAACACGAGCACTACGAACACGTAATGAACATGGATGTGCGGCTTCACAAATCACGTTTTAATTCCGTACCGGTTAAACCCCCACTAGCCACCCCCTACGAATAAGGGCATGCGCTTCCATTTCATTAAGCTTCGCTTTTTTCACCTTTCTGTATTTCATCACCCTTCATCCAGTGTAGGATAGCAAACCGGATGTTTGTCTTCCGGTTAAACTTCCTTCTTTCGCCTCTCGTTCTAATGTGTTCGCAAGTGGTATTTACTGAAGAGAAACCAGACGAGGGTTGCTGTCGGATTAAATAGAAACACGATGGGAAATGCCGCCGTAGAAGACCGAGTAAATAATTATTTAGAGTAGATCCATGCATTCTATTTCTTGAGAGTTTACAATCCTTTGTCAATTTAAAACGAAAATGCAATAATAGCATACTACAAACCACGGCTTCTTCATAGCAATCGTTTTAGAAACAGATGCCCTAACTGGAGATAAATGTTATTGTATTCATTATTACACAAGCAATGTTCATCAATAGAGACCTAGTGTAAGACAAGGAGCAACTCTATGGCTTCATACGCAGCAAACATATTTTAGGAATGAATAATGCTGAAGGGCTTCGTGGCAATATAATTCAGAGAAATATCTTCAACGGACGATCTGGTTGCAAGCTCCCCTTAAAAGCATCATGAATTACCAACTCGCCCAACAATCAATCCTTCACTCAGCCTGGAGTTACCTTAAGTGTAGGAATGTTTTGAAAGCTCGAGAGCAGAGCTCGTACATTATGCACGATAATGTCGACATGTTAAAAGCAATCCACTTTTTATTCAGTTCAGTGGAACGGAAGAGGAAAGTGACTGCCCAGAATTTCAGATCCGTTCAAGCGGAATGCGACAGAGCATTCGCCGTGCCCGACAAGACTTCATTAAAATAGTTCGCATGGTTTATTCCTCGACGGTTGCTGATCGCGCAAAGGTTGCTTGTTTTGGAACATCTTCAAGAAAGTAAAGGAGCTGCTCATCACAACGTGGGATGCAGCGGGCAAAACTAAGCTTGGTTTCGCCGCCATCCATGATGAAGCTTTGCTCGCTGCTGTTGCCGCCCAATCTGAAACCCTTAAAAGCCTGCGATAAGCTTAAAAGCAGAGCAAAACACATAATAAATAATCGAACAGTCAGATTAAAGACTACCATTTACAAATGAATTATTTGTAAGATATGGGATGTAATGTCGAATACATTTCTCCTCGTCGAGATAAGTTAGGACCAACATGCTGCAAGTAAAGGCGCACTCATTTCGACTATTTGGAAGCGCAAACAAACGAGACAGCGTAGAGCGGGACACAAGGAAGAGCTAGACCAGCCCGCCTATCTGCCCTCCGGTAAAAGTGCATTATTTCCTAATAAGTGCCAAACTGCACTTCAGCACGGCAACTCGGACGCAACGACGACCTTAAAGGCGCCCTGCAACGCCTTTGCAAATAACCGTTGAATGAATTCGCTAAAGGAGTGCATTGCCTGACGAATCGACCACCGCAAAAACATTTAAATTCCGTCAAGTACGAGCGGAGTTAGAGATTTGTCGCACGCTGTAACTGCGTTCTCTCTTCTCTCGTCCCGACGAGTGCGCAGGAAGCTAAGCAGGGAGGGAGGGCACGCGGGACAAATGTTACGTCACACGCGCGGCATGACCTTGAACAGTTTTTCTTTTTTTTTTCTTCGAACGTGCGACTTACTTTCAGTATGATCGCGAGCGCGGGAACGTGGCGGCCTCCCGCGGTGGCCGCGATAACTACGCAGCTCACGATGCTCAAATCAGCCAATAGCCGCAAACTTTGGCTATATGGCGCAGTCATTTGGGTATATGGCATCATTTACAGAAAGAAGAGGGAACGATTTCTAGCTGATTTGAGGATTGATTGTAAATTCGAGGCCGCGTGTTGCGCTATAATGTCTGGCTCGCGTGTTCTCAGGAGACTCGACTACCGATCGGCTGTATTTTCTGACCATTCTAAAAGAGTGTTGCAGGGCGCCTTTATGGGGATATTACGAGAAAACATCGACAACACCCCAGCGTTTCTATGCTTCGTTCAATGTTTTACTCTTATTATTTTTCAAAAACCTAGCAATCAGTATACTAATTGCTACGATTGTTAGAAACACCTGTATGCCTATCTAAGAGGTTGTACGTAGCCGTATGGCGCGAGCAGTTCAACGAATATTTTAAATGCGTAGGCACTTCTATGCCGACTCAACGCGTAAAGTGCCCGTCCGTCCGTCCCTCTGTCACTCACTTAACACGATCATCTCCACGAAAAAAAAATAGGAATGATATCAGGTGCGCAGCTGTAGGATAACATTTAATGTACAAGACGTTAGACAAGTATTGTCGGAAAGTATTAAACCTCGCGACTGCGCCGTGTTCTTTACGTACTTTTCAAGTTTTATTCTCACTGGAACAAAAGGTTCGATTAACGAAGGACGAAAAACAGTGTTTAAATATATATCCTAGGACGAAACTCCAACAACTGGGAGTGAATGGCGCCGACTGCTGAGAGAAGATTACCGATTTCAATTCATTGCTAACAAATTGGATTATGGATTAATGATAGCAAACAGCTGCGTTTCTCTCACCGGAATTAGCGGATTAGTGCTGAGCTACATTAGCATAACACAATCAGGGTGCAGACCAGCTCGCTGTGTGGGTTAAAGCGAGCAGCACGAGTGTTCGCGAAAACAGAAATACACAAATGTCTCCCTGACTCATGTGTAGAAGTTCGATGGAATAAGCCCGCTTATTTGCATAGACATTCATGTGAATATATTTGAGTTATTCACAACGCATCATGAGTGCGTATATGAGGACCGACAGTTCTTCCAGCAGCAAATTCGTCTCTTCCCATAAAAAAAAAAAGATTTCTATGGTGAGGTTCTAAGTAAAAAAAAAATGCTTGCACGCAGCTTTACCATCCCGAAATGTGGGTATTGATCACTGTAATGATATAAAAGCATTCAAAAATGTTACTCATTGAAGCCGGGTGCACTTGTATAATCAAATTTTTGGTTTGCTAATTCAACAAGTCCTCTGTACTATATTTTCAGAAACAGAGAGCCAAGTCACAGGACATTGTGCTTTCCCCTTGGATGAAGGAGACATGATTTGACGGCAAGTTTTCTTTTCTGACGAAATATTCATTACTTGGGGGCCTCACCGGATTGTGTTGGTGTTTCCATGGGCATAACATTCCTTGCGAACAACCGTCAGTCAAAGTTTCTCCGCAGGGGCGATGCAGTGAATGCGATAGCAACAACTGAGAATGTCAAACGAAGTAAGGCTGACAGCTTTACGTAAAAAGAAGGAAACATGAGCTTGCTAAGTCAGCAGGTGTTCTGCGGCATGACCAGACCCATATGAAGAGAGGGACTTGACGGCCACGATAAGCCGCGTGTACAGTGGTGGGGTTGATCACCAACGGCTCCCGTGAGCAGAGAGTTTTAGATCCTAAAGCATAAGATGGCTTGCACATAACGTAACACACGCAGCGTCTTTCTGTACTGGTGCTTCAACGTAATACATTAAAAAAGTACCACGGAACACTGCCGGCGTGTGCGCGAGAACTTGCAGCAGAACCGCCGCGTGCTTCAGTGTCACCGAGATGCAATCGAAACGCTGCTGGTGAGTCTACAGAAACGTGCAGCAAAACCACCGCTCTTGCCCACAACCGTATACTTTCCGACATTGCCAGTCTTTCAAAAAGCGAGCGCTGGCACTCGCTTAAACGCGGTGTGGGCGGCGACACCCTTTTACCGCGCCCTAGACATTTGCGCCATCTCGCGAGCTAGTAAACACGCTACTGCGACGCTGAAGCAGCCCAGATATGCGCGCATTGCCAACTAACTGTGAAGGGTGCCCATAAGTAGCTCATCTTAGGACGGTAGAGGATGTATATGTGCTTTTGCTGTCTAACGCTTCGGGCCGCTGAGCGAAGGGTCGCTGGTTAGATTCTGCGGTCCTGGGTGTAGCATTCATCAACGCCTGTTCATTTAAGATCAAAATGGCCGACAGCATCGAGGGCAACTACTGTGCTGTCGAGGAAACTTGACCACCTCTTGTGCTACTGCCCTCTTACGCAAACGGGAGGCTTCACCTCCGTGCACCTCTACATCACCTGGACGGAAGCGCTTTCACAGTCGAGAAGATATTGGCACCATGGGATCGCGCGTCACAGTTCGGAAAGGTAACGAAAGCGCTGCTGCGATTTCTTAAGGATGCCGCCTGTAATGTCAAGCGCGGAACCCTTGTTACGTCGGCGACAACAGTGACCTTGCTCTCCACTTCTCTAACTTCCCTTTCCCACTTCTCCAGCTCGGGGTTGCCTACCGGGCTCAGTTAACTCCAGCTGCCTTTCCTTTATCCTCATGTATGTTTATCCTCAATATGTTTACCTTTAAATCACCCTCCCTGCTGTTACTATTCCACACGATGAGGCTTGCGCCTGTGGCCTAGTGATTAGAGCACCGGGCTTCAGTACTGAGGACCCACATATCAAATCGCACCGTTAGAGTATGTGTATGTATATTCGGTGAACATATGCACTGTGCTTACGTCGCTCACACGCGCTCGAGTGTTTGTGTGTGTGTGTGTCGCGGCTCGAGTTGGACACTCGATCGGTAGGTCGCGCGGTCCGAATGGCTGGCGAGTAGCTGACAAACATTGTTAAAATGTGGAAATTGGTTTGTGCTATATGCTTTCCAAGCGCTGCACCTCCAAATTGCCCAGTTAACAGAAATAGAACTATCAGCTGCGGTCGTTGAACTGCTGCTAGAAAAGATGGGAACATAGACGGTAGAGCAAAGTTAATACTCACCGTGGGCTGCTGATGCAATATAACTTCCGGAAATACGAAAAACGTGAGCGACACTCACCTGCAAAGAGAATAAAAGAAAACAGGCCTCGTAATACATTCGTACGCCGACACATTGCAACTCAAAGCGTCTGCTTGCTCTCTATGCACACGAGTGTACAAAACGATTGTATTAATTTGAACATCACTACATCGTTCGAGCAACAGTCTTGAAGAAATTACATCGACTCACGCTTTGAGCTATTGGCGACAAAATGTTTATGAACTTTTGAGCACAGTTTATTTCACATTGCAAACGTAGGGGCTCCGCATGGCTCGCCGGGAATATTTTTAGAGTATGACCTTGAAGCTCTGGCTCCTCTGCTTTTCTTCCTAGTCTTTTTTTTTTTTTTCCGCGGTGAACGACGGGGTATCAGGCACCGCGATATCACGTTCCCGCACAACAATCCAACTATCGGGTTTCCTCAGGAAAACAGGCCTTGTCCGGATATTAACGCGGAGGTGCTTCTTGGCTAAGTTGGCGAGAGCGTGCTCTCTGGTGGTGTCCTCAAAAGCCGTATCCGAAAAGCACGTGACGTCTCCCACCGGAACTGACACCGGCGCCAATTGACGCAGCAAGTCTGTAGCTGCACCCGTGTTTCAGATAGGTTCTAGGAAACTACCCGGCCCATGGCCATGAATGCCTATACAGGAACAATGAAAAAATCCGTAAACAGGGGGTGGGTGCTCGAGCCGACGTTTCGACAAGTGGACTTGTCTTCTTCAAAGCTGGAACTGATATCAGCCTTGAAGCCTTGATTTCAGCCAAATCATTTCCAGCCTTGAAGAAGACACGTCCATTTGTCGAAACGTCGGCTCGAGCACCCACCCCCTGTTTACGGATTTTTCATCGCAGCTTCCATCTTCCACTCCCTGCCGTTTTTTGGATTATACAGGAACAAGCGTCTCGACAAATGTTACCTTGTCCCACATGCTCGTTGGTAATTGAAACAATAAAAATGTTTATCAATGTGCAGCTGTCACAAGGTCCCATTAAACAGTGGTTAAGAATCACGCATCTCCTCGCAATAATGATGGCATATTACTGTGACACTGTGTTGTGGATGACAGTGATTGTGCTCGCAACCTTTCTTTCTGTCTCTCACCTCTCTTTCTTTCTCAGCTTTCTCTTCTCTTCGCCCATCTTCCAGGGCAGGGTAGCAAGTATAATATTTGTTGTGGATAACAACCGTGTGATTCCTTCGTTTCATCTCTACTCTCCTCAGCAATTATGCTGTTAATCATAGGTTTTTATAAGATAAATCAAGATAAGGCCAAACTATACGGGAGGTGTAAAGTAAGTAGCCGTGGTTTTAAATGAAGTGCATCATAATTCGAATGTGTGGAGTAAAGAGTGCGTGCCGCCTTGTCCGAGGCGCAGCGTTCTCACGAGTCAAAAATCTAGAAGAAATTCCCGAATTTTTAGGGATCACATCGAGTGGACACTTCTAGGGAGAGAGAGAACAAAAACGAGAGAGGACAAAAGAGAGAGATGGAGAGAGACTGGTTAACCAAGAACAAGGCGGACAAGGCAAACACCGTTCTATACCAGAGGCAGAAAATAAACGATGTTGTTCCTCGGTGCATCCTCGTCTGCGGAAAGTGGCTTCGTATTTATTCAGCGTCGAACTGTCAAAGTAGTTCGTAAATAAGCGCATCTCTAAACAGGCATATCGAAAGAGGCCGCAGCTCATAAAGCTACGGTGGGCTGGGACGGTAAAAAAAAATAAAAATAAAGCAAGGCCCGAAGCAAGAGGGAAGGCGAAAAGGGCTGCAGCCGTAGAGGCACGGTGATGAAAAAACAACAGCAGTGAGAAAGCAGAGAGCCCATGCACAGTGTATGGCCTCGTCAACTAGAAGAAAGTGCTCCATGAAGAGACAAAATCCAAACAGGGCGAGGCAGTTGCGGGGAGCGTGGGTTCCCTAGTTCCAAGATGAGATAAGAGGGGCAGGTAGGTGAACTTCGGGAGCCAAAATAAATTACGGCCGCAGCTTGCGAGAGCAAGAAGAAGTGGTGTGCCAGATAAATAAGCAAGCGTCGGCGGTTCCCGCTCGTCCGGGATGCCGCGAGTGTCTCGCGGGAGGAAAGGCTTCCCGCGGCCGCTGGGCTCAGAGCAGGCGTCTCCATGGAAACGTGATGTTTGCACCTGACTGATGCCGATATCAAATTTAGATAGATGACGCCCCACGCGATGCTTTTATTTCGTTCTCCCTGTCGCTCCCACTTGCATGCCCGCTCGCCTGCGTCGGATACCTCGAGTCGGCACGGCCGGGGAGTGAAAATATGGCTCCTGGTTGCACATGAAAGCTTCAACGTTTGGACACGGCTTGCTTGCGACACCACCGCAAGGCAAATCCTATCGGCTTCTCCCAGAGACAGATGAATTGCAAAAAGAAGAAGAAGACGATCCTCTCGTGTAAAAAGATGGGCAAGCGATTCGATGTAAGCATCCAACTATCCTGGTGTTTTGCGTTAGTGTTCTTTTTCTGTATTGCTGGAGTGGGCTTGGTTATATTACATACATGCCAGATTACGTTTCCGCACGACAAAAGAGTGCTTGTAAGCATGAATTCCGAGTGACCACTGCACTATGGCAAGGGAGTTCACGTAAATGCGGCGTGCCAATTAGTATGCCCCAATGAGACAAACTAACTAGTGCACTTTGATCGTGTTTTCAAGGAAGAGCTCCACGAAGTTTTATATTGGCGTACTAAGAAATCTACAGCAAACATAACAGAGAAAACGCAAGAGGCGTAGCAAAAAAAAAAATGCAGTTGCGCTCAACGTGAAAGCTGTAGGAAGTGCGGAGTAGTGATTAGCTTTCCTTCAGCGACGCTCGCGTTCATGGGCAAGGGCGCACTGACGTTCCTATCGTTCAGCCTGCTCGGCGTCCATGGCGCGAAAGGAAACCTTCCTTTGCGATGCACTGACGTCATCTCGACTCCATCCTCCTCCCCTCACTTCCCTTTCCCACCACCTTGCTATAGTGTACCATCAGTAGTTCATTTTGGGCGAGTTGGTTCATTATGGAGCGAGGAAGTAGCAGCGCAAACACACATCCACGAGAGAAACGACACGTACACACAAGCGCTTGTGTGTACGCGTCGTTTCTTTGTACGCGCTGGTAGTTCCTTGCTCCATACAGTACACCCCTCTTATACTATACACGGCTATGCTATGTTTTACCTTCCCCTCCTCGTTACGTCTCCCCTCACCGCTAATTTCCTTTCTCACCTCCTTGATATTGGCCGCGAGATCGAGCGGAGTCGCCGCCTGGCGGCTACTGGCGGAAGCGCGCCTAGTCTGGATTGCTCCCTGCGCCGTCTGCTAGCCACGTCGTGTTTGCGCGCGCGCGCGCGCACGTCCTGTACGTTCTCAAAGGGCGGTTTATTCTGTTATGTTAGCGCGATTTTAACTGCTCGTACGTATACCTAACATGGTGTACAGAAGCGAATGGGCTTGCTCGGCTGCATGCGCATTGTAATAAGATCAGTGAGTGCGACTTTCGAGAGGGCTGTGTATTGGTGTCGTATACCCTTCGTTCGCCAGAATCTTTTCAGTGTTGGTGCCGCTTTCTGGTTCAAGCACACCCTAAAGTGCGCTTGGCACAGTCCCAAACATGAGGAGCATTAAATAGTGTGTGAAGGCACCGTTTTAGCGACTCGTTGGTAAACAAAAACGAGGCTCTAGCTAGGCCATGCACTTTCGCGTTGTTGTTATGTGTATAACTGCGGCACTGTAGTTCATCGGTTATGCGATGAGCTTCAGTTGTGCTTAGGATGTCCTTTTATTGTACGGTCGTGGTCCCGCTACAGCGAAGTATTTCTATTAAGTGAAGTCTGACACTTCGGTACTCAAACTGTCCCCTAAAAAAACAGACGATGAAATGACACGGCAGTGATAAAACGGAGTTGCCGCGCGCAATTTTAACTTGGGGCGAAATTTATGCAGAACCACCCGTGTGCTCAAACTTATAGGTACGCTTTGAAGGACCCAGATGTTCAAAAGTAATCCCGACGGCGTGCCTTACATTTCTGTCGTATAATTTCACGCAAAACCTCATCCTTTTTTTTTACATCATCTTGAGCGTTTGTGTGGAGTTGTTAGAAATTGATGGAAGGCAGCGGATATTATCACCTTGAAAAAAAAAAGAAAAGACATTGCTTCCATAAAATAACTGGACCTTTGTTGCACCACTGTCGTGCACGTAATCAACCGATGAAAGCTCTGTGCTGAACCGTTACCTTTTTATTCTGTTACTGGAGCAAGAACAAGTGCGTACGCGTTGAACGTCTCCGTGGCGCTAAAGCGCTGTCAATCACGTAGCTTTCCTGACTAAACTTATCAATTGTCCTACATTTCATGGAGAACTGAACTATAAAAAACGGCCGCCAGCGCATCATGAGCGTGGCACGTAAGTCATGCTGTACATGACATGCGTGTCAGGATTTTCATGTTATCTCGTGTGTTATTTATGTTCGTCACACAGTCACGTCACGCAATGCCAATTTCGGGGTAGATCAAGGCAGCGAAACGGCCGCCAGCTCACCATGAGCGTGGCATGTAAATCATGCTGTACATGACATGCGTGTCATGATTTTCATGTTATCTCGTGTGTTATTTATGTTCGTCACACAGTCACGTCACGCAATACCAATTTCGGGATAGATCAAGGCAGCGAAACAGCCGCCAGCTCACCATGAGCGTGGCATGTAAATCATGCTGTACATGACATGCGTGTCATGATTTTCATGTTATGACTTGTCATTTATGTTCGTCATACAGTCATGTTACGCCATACCAACTTTGGTGTACATTCGATTAACCAAGCGACCAGGAGAGCACAAAGTCGTAGGCGGCTAGATAGTAGATAGATAGATAGATAGATAGATAGATAGATAGATAGATAGATAGATAGATAGATAGTAGATAGATAGATAGATAGATAGATAGATAGATAGATAGATAGATAGATAGATAGATAGATAGATAGATAGATAGATAGATAGATAGATAGATAGATAGATAGATAGATAGATAGATAGATAGATAGATAGATAGATAGATAGATAGATGATAGATAGATAGATAGATAGATAGATAGATAGATAGATAGATAGATAGATAGATAGATAGATAGATAGATAGATAGATAGATAGATAGATAGATAGATAGATAGATACGCTCAAAGTCGCAGAAGTTCGCTAAGAAATGCTTCGCATTTAAAAAATGCGTATGCGTATTCGCGCGAACAGTGCTATTGAACTCATTGCACAGGAATGTGAGCTGGTATACAAATGAACAAGAAGTAAACACTTAAGTAGTTCAGTCGTACTACAGCAGTGCGTAGTACACAGAACACAAGCTAAACATATACAGAGAAAACAACCGAAAACGCCTGTCATCCAGGGCGAGCATCCCTTTCATCGGCAGATTGCGCTTCTCTTACTAGTAATAGTAACGTTGGAGGATCTTTGTGCATCGATTCAACAATGAAGAGCGTATATATTACCAGTAAGCTGTAATCCACGCATTTTGTTCGCCGACAATCGGCTCAAACCGCTCACAACGAAGCGCTGCTGTGTGCATTTGTATACGCGCCGCCGACGGCCTCTCCACACTAACGCGGCGACGGTGCTGCCACCAATAGGTCGATCTCGCGGCCAATAGCCTATATAGCGCCGCGTCAGTCACGGCGCTCCAGCCTCAGAAAAACAAGACGAGCGCCAGTGGCTCGTGGCGCGAGGCGGTAAGAACGGTCTAGTACAGTGGTTCTCAGCCGTCGTTGTGTTGGGGAGCCCTTGTGTACTGGTCAAAGTGATGGCGGACCCCTTGGGGGGGGGGGGGGGGGGGTAGAGGCTGACACGCTCGCTAACGTATTAAAAGGAAGACATAAAAGGTGAAGGAAGTCCAGTGCTATTGCGGCTGATGTAGCAGGCTTAATTTTTAATTGAGACGTTGGGGCAGCCGATGCGATCTTGTTCAGAATGTTTCTGCAGTTCCATGGAGCAGGACCTGGAACTGGGAATAGGTCGAAACCCATCTCCAAAAACCTTTTTTTCGCGGGCGATGGCGTCGCGGGATCCCTAAGACGGCTCCGCGGAACCCCAATTGAGAACCACTGCTCTAGTACTTGGCCGGGCTGGACGCGCGCAGCCGCTGCTACCCTTCTTCGACATCTCGCCTTCGTCTCACAATAAAGCAGCGATGACGGCACGGCCTCGTCGTTAGCCGTCACGTCTCCCTGCTCAACATTGGCTCTGCTAGACGGATTCACTTTCCGCATGGTTATCCGCACTTTTTTTATTTTCCATTTCATTTCCTTTCGGTGTCGAATGCGCCTAGCAGGACAGCACAACCGAGGACACTTGCACTTAGGTGCGCGTAGCGCGCATCCGCATACCCTTGATCATTTCTCCGATGTGAACCGCTGTACGGCGCTGTTTACTTAAGGATTACTTAAAGATAGGTTAAAGCAGACAACGTAGCATACGCCGCTCGCACTTCAGTGCGCTTTGTGCGCTTGCGCATCGTCGGGAGATATTGTTACCTTTCGAGAATATTAGACGCTACCATATCCCGCGCTCAGCGCTCGCGCGATACGGTTAAAGAATTGCAAGAGTGTACAGTAAGTTCGCATATACGCAAGTTCGCATGTTCGCCCGCATGTACAGGAAGTTCTTCAATTCCGCAATGTCTCCAACCGGCTGGGGTTGGCGCGACATTCGAGTCAGGTGTAGTAGCATGCCTGCAATGGCCAAGGCATCTACAACATGCCAACTCTTGATCCATTATACCAGCACAATTAAGGCGAAGTAACCTTCAGAGAGAGCACTGCGGAGCACGATTTAAGCGAAGCACCCGATCTCAGTACCAGAGCTCGCGGTAGTTTTTAGCACTCCCGCTAACACGCACATTGCGGCAGCACAACTAATAAGCACAACCGAACAAGTGCACATCAATTAAAAGCTGCCCCAAGCGAAACACGTTTTACTCAGAGTTTAGGCCGACACAACGAGGAAATATACGCAGGAAATGTCTTCGGGGACTCGAGAAATATTCGGGTCTCGAGAAAACAATTGACACCGGACAGTCATTCGCCCACTCGCCGCGATTTCAGAATATTCGCGTCACTCCTTTGATAGCCTGTAAATCAATTAATCAAAAAGGTTTGTTCGATGATGTCAATTAAATGAAAGGTGGACATCGACGAGGATTATTCGTTTTTGGGGACACTTTTAGTTGAATAATAATTCATCGATATTCCAATTCCGGCCGCTAAGGTTTCTTTCCTAACATTAAAAGGCTGCATCTGATTATTTCGCAGCCAGACAGCAACGCTTAGTAACTTGTTTCGAGTGGAAGTTATAACTGCCGACAGAGTTAACTCCGAAACGTCGCCTCCGGCGACGCCTCGTGTTCACTAATTTCTCATCTCTTCGAGCTTCCGTCTTCCCCTGAACTTCTGTATTTTTTAAAACAGGGCTCTTGTCACTCGTAAAAATACAGAATGCAAATGAACTGCGTGTGCGATGCGCCACGAAATGCTTCGACTAAAATGGAAGTCCGAGTAAGGAGCCTCCGGAAAATTGTTCACCAAAGCTTTTGTTTCCCATCGTTTAGTTTTCTCAAGCCACCGCCAAGTTTTATTCCTTCGCAAAGCCCTCCATATTGAAGAGGGGTGGGCCCCGTCCTGCCTTCAAACTTTGTTGTAGTCCAAGTTTTAGGCGCCTTGTTCTCCCGCGACAACTACAACGATCCCTGCAGCCGCCCTGAGCTTCTTATTTCTCTGCCCTTTCCCATCGCCCGCCTCCAAATAGGCACAAAGTCCGAGCATTGGGAAGATATGTGCACGAAAGCGTACAACGAAACTGGCTGCCACCGACACGAATCGCAACAAACCCTTCGACCTCGGCGCACTCGCTGATCCCTGCTGCTTTCTTGCACCTTATTTTTTTCCAAATGCCCGCTTTTCCTTCGGATTCCTCTCCGTGTTGTTGACAGATGCGGAATACGGTAGGGGTGTCAAACAAAGACAAGCACGGGAGAGACTTGAAAAATGTAAAGGCAAATATTAAAGAAAAAGGCCTCCGCGACCGGAAAGACGAATTGAAGCGAGAACGGGGCCGCGTGCGCTTCAGCCTTGCTTTCTTCATCTCGCTCTTCCCTGAAGGGAGTTGCAGAGATGCGGGAGGACGCAAAAAAAAAAAAAAGAAAAAGAATGCGGTGAAGGGGAGACAGAAATGGGGGACGCTTCCTTACAGCCGCGGCCTCCTCTTCGGGAACACCGTGGCGCGGTCGCGAACGCAATATCTTCGCTGGGAGCCGATGCGAAAGGCAAGGCACTCGCTGCGTTCCTGGCGGGGGCTGGTTCGCTGAAGCCAAGTGGAAAAAAGCTTCCTAGACTCGGCTATAGCAGGAACGTCCTCCCTCGCCGAATTTCGCCCTCTTTTCGTCATTCTTTCGCTCTCTCTGCGGTTTCTTATTTCTTTCCTGTTTAGAATACAACGCTTCGGTGTCTTGTCAGCGACCTGAAGCTGTACGAGTGAAGAGCGCCACTGACGGTGGTGGTATTCTGTCACCATCGACGACATGGCGACATTGAAATGCGGCTCTGAGCTGTTGAACCGCAACCTGCAATAGTTTGGGGCGTCTTTATTGCCACGTCTTATAACATCCTTACATAACTTTAAGGCATAGAACATATACTGGCTTCTTAATTTCCATTACTCGCTCCTGTGTTTACTTTGAATTGTTATACCTGCCGCCTATGGAGCAGCGCGTTTACTTTAACATGCGAATCTATGCGCTGCTGCTGCACTTTGTTGACATGCCACAAGGCCAAAAGGCAGCGCGAGAAATCACAGAGAAAACAAAGAAAAACATTCAAGCGAACTCCTGATGTTACGCCTGCATGCTTTTTTGTCTAGTGTGGGCGTTTGTTATACACTTCCTCATCTGTATATTATCATAATCATCGTCATCCATTTGCCCCTCCGTCCTCATCATCACCGTGTGTCATCATCATCATCGTCATCATCTGGTGTCCTCTGGCTGCCCGTTCGCTGCCGAGTCCTCGGGCCTAATAAACGATGTCTCAACCAAGCCGTCATACTAGTTATGCGTGGTTTTGAAAGAGAAATCATGCACCAGGGAGAAGTTTGCTAAGTAAGGCTGTTTGTACAATTAAACAGGAAGTGGTCTGATGGGTTGATTATTGCGATCGTATTCGCTTTCGGGTGCGCGGTGTAGGAATTTGGTGGTCAGTTTTCGTGGCTCTAAGCGCGCGTATCCGCAGACTCCAACGCGCATAGCAACGGCGAATGATATAATCGCGGCCACGTTTATGCTCATTCTTCCGAGTCATGGAAATGGTCAGAGGGCTCTTCGAAAAGGGCACTAAAAGCGTCATCGTGTGTCAAGCATCAACCGCAGCTGCGCTATTTTCTCCATGACACGGCCACCCAACAATTTGCGGTTTTCAACAAAAAATACAAGTATAGGGTGTATTGTGCCTGTGCATATATGAAAAATTTAATGTAAATACAAAAATATTTCGGTGAAAAATAAGCCCTACAAGTTACCGGAGTTACCGGCTATAAACCCCACCCACCGCCGGCGACCGCCATTTTGCTATGGCGTGTGTGATGTCATGTGCTGCATGGAGCGGAGCCGTCGTCTTTTACCAAAGTCTGAGCCGCTGCAAGTCGTTCACTTTCAATTTCAAGCTGACCAAATCTTAGATATATCGATTGCACGCGCACCTGACCAGCGTACAAAATCGTTCGGCGGAATGCTGACGCTCGCCCAGCAAGCGGTGTGTTACGTCACGGCTGACAAGTGCGCCAGGAGGAGGACGAAGGAAATGAATGAAAGGCAGGGAGGTTAACCAGACGCGGGTCCTTTTTGCTACCCTACACTGGGGGAAAGGGATTAAAAGAAAGAGGCAAGAAGGCACTGTCATGGTACATATGCGCCTGTCCATTGAATGCCTACAAGCGGTCGCTTAAGCCGGTCGATTTTAAAAACAGTAGCAATGCTCGCGTCGCTTTGCTGGCCTGCGATGCGTAGGGCCACGATCCGAGGACCTTCTCTTCGGAACGCGGTCTGTCGTCTTGCTTGTTCAGCGCATTGCGCAGAACGTTTTGTTCGTTCACAAAACGTAGTGTTGCCCAAATCTCAGGCCGCTAGCGTGTTTACAAGAAATTCACTTATACATAATGTGCTCGACCAAATGCGCTCAAATTTCGCCAGCTTGTCTGTGAACGCACAAAGATTAACCCACATAACATAGATTATGATCGATAATTGGGTGTCATGGCCCCTTAAACTGCCATCTGGACACGCTGCGCCATCTAGTGGAGTCAACGCATTAGATTGCTGTTGTATTGCGACTTACATATGTCTATTCATCATGTGGCCACACTCGATGACAGACTGAACACTATGTATATTTAAAATATTTAAAAAGTGTTTGAAACGGTATTTTTTTTAAATTACGTATGCGGTAATGCTACAACTAAAGTAAATCCTTCTGACCATAATTAAGCGAAGTACCTTGAAGCAAGGTACTTCGCTTAATTATGGGCAATTTAATTACGGGCGATTTAATTATCTGCAGCGATGCGCAAGTTAAAACCTTTACAATAAACTGCACACTTTACGCAAAACGCTTAAATCAGCTTGTTAAGGATCGGAAGCCCCTATGCTATCTGCTCAACGGGTTCGCAAAATATGGTCAAAACAGTTTCGGGGTCCCTTTAACGTAACATGACTGATTATGCTTCTTTACAAAACTGCGGTATTTAACACATTTGGCGCATTTTTTATTGGAATGTTCGACAGTGACCCTATGATAACTGCAGCGACGAATGACGCCCAGTCGCGAAGGCAAACGAAGAAATCGAAAATCAGTCCCAGAATACACCTAGCAGCATTTGCATCGTATATTATACACGATGTCACGTTTCGTCTTTGATTGAAGTTGTGACGCCATCGAAAAGAGGTTAATCTGGTAAGAGGCCCAACTATATTAAGCAAAACAGTGCCTCGCAAGACTCTTGAGTGAGCTGCCGGAAAAATCTCGACAAGGATAGTTGCGCAAGCTCTCCCGTGTCCTTCGAACGCTCTCTGCGGACTGCAATATCTCTGGCAGCAATACGACAATTGCACCTAGCCCGACGATCGAGCACAAGCGCAGCCTGACTTCAACGTGCCCTGCGCTTGGTTCTTAAACGCGTACCTGGCCTTCAAAGGTTGCACACACTGTTCAGTGAGAATTGTTCGCCAGCAGGTTCTTCCACTGTGTTCGGCCGCATTGTGCTGCTTGTCCCTCACCTATTCTCCGGTGGAAAGAAGTTACGGGAGAGCGGGAAGGCCAGAGGGAAGACGAGCAAGAGCTAGGCTGGAGGCAACGGATGCGAGAATGAAGAAGCGTATTTTGCTTGTGTGGGAAGTGCTCGTTACAATATATCCTACGTAGTCTAGTTTAGGATGTAAAAGTATAGTGCCGAATTTATCAGCAGAAAGTAGGCCCTGCGAGGCAAACCGTAAAACTAGAGAAAGCTTACGAGACTTGGCGAGATCTTATGTAGAGGTTACCACAGGATGCCTCACAGTATCTGGGACTTCTACTGAAAGGTGCAATCGAAAGTATATGTATGTATAGACAGGTATGTGTCAGTATACCTGACAGCATAATCTGTCCCGAAGTAACGAATTTCATGCGTATAGTGCGCGGCTTACTGTGAAGTGAACACATTCGGGGCAGCAGATTGCCTTACATGCCTTGATCACGACAAGCGCAGCAGACACAAAATCGTTGCTTTAAGGTTAGCGAGAGCCGACGCGTTTCGTTGTTCTTACGTTGCACCGTGACTGAGAGACATACGCATGCAGCGCAAATGCTACATGCGCAACAGGCGTTCACATGCAGACGTATGCGCAAACATACGGGCACATAAACAAGCGCGCAAACATGCACACACGCGGACAGATACAGGCAGGCGCACAAACACGCGCGAATGCATACATGAGCACGCATACATAGACAAGCACACAAGCACGTGTAAATAAGGACACGCACACATGTACACACACGAAATATATGCGCACTGGTGCGCGCTCATATATAAAACGCAACCAGAATTTTAAGGACAGACATGCATGCCGTTTTTGTTTTTAAATCACAACCCCCCCCCCCCTTTCTATTTCTCCAATATTCACGCTTGCTGCATTCACCTTCCTCACTCGCGCTGCGGTTGGTAGTACGACGACGCCTGCAAAATATGGCATTTGCACAGACATTCTGCTACATTGTAATAATGCTATCCGGTGTGATTACCTTCCCTTCAGTTCTGCATAGCGTCAACATTGTTGAGCTATAGCAAATAGTGCCAAGCACAGTTCAAAAAGTTAATAAGCGGCTTCCTTTCGGTATTCAGGCGCTTATGACACAACTATACGTATATAAAGTTAAAATAAAAGGAGCGGTGCACCAGAAAAAAAATATATCCAACGTATCAACAAACGTATACTGCGGCGCAAACGCAGTGCGCAGCTTTTACTCTGGGTTGGACAAGTGCCGACAGAAAAATTAGGTTTGAGCTGAAGTGGAAGGGGCGAGCGCGCAGCAGCTAGCAACAACAGAATTCGATGCCTGCCTTTAAGTACGGGAAAATTCTATTGGCGGGAAAAATAAGAGAAATATACGAGCAGCACGGCGCTCTTTTTATTGCGAAGACAATAAGGGTACCGGTAGAAGCTTTTTTCGGGGCGTTGTTCCAAGTGCCATGGCGAAGAGGCGGCAACGTTTTTCAGCGCAGCGGTGCAAATTCAGTGTCACATTGACGTGACGTTAAGAGCGTGGATGCCACCGGGGAAGGTAAAATTAAATTCTACGCCTGCGCTTTCGAGGCTACGGTATAGAGCCGCACTTTGTTTACAAGCAATGCTGCGAAGAGCGAAGTTTTGAGGAAAGTTGGAAGCAGCCTTTTTTCGACCAATCGGGAACGCCAGCGCAGTGTAATTTCACATGGTACACTCAATACGTGAAATATATATTGCAGCGTGGTCATTGTGGGACATCATTAACCACGGTCAAGAAGTCTCGTTTACTTGTCCAAACACACTTTGATGGAGGCGCCTACACCCTTGCTTGCTGAAGAAGAGCGCATCGTCCTTGTTAGAGATTGTAAGTTGAAGCCACGATATCTTTTCAAGCATATTCGGTCCTTCTCAACACGAGACATAGCTCGTCGACGCCACCTGCGGCGTGCGGGACTTCAGCCCACCAGGCCGGCCGACTGACAGCAGTGGATATACGATCCGCATCATCGGTCCCTCCTGGACTTTATGGAGGAAACACAGCTGCACAGTTTTGTGTAAAGTGTATTGGTGGCGTAAGGCTAACGAAAAAAAAAAGAATCACGTTGGAGTGTTCAATGTGTAGTTTTTGTTATTACTTTTTTACATGACGTGCCTACAGCTGTGTGAGACATCCAGCAAGCAGCTATGCCACAACAGACAACGCCTCGTAACAAACTTTCACGTTTCAGAGACGCTGGTATACAAAGCCCACGAAATCACCGAATGGTTAGTGGTTATACCAGAATATCGGTGAACAGGAAGCAAGGAAGATTGACAGAACCGGTGCCCGTCACTGGCAGAGGTCACTGTATACTACAGAGATAACGGTCCCAATGAGGGAATAAAAATAAATGAGAGATAAGAAAAAATATAGACTGCAACAGATACAGTACATGATCTTGTCATACAGATACGGTACTACATGCATGTTCTTGTAATTGCTACCTGTGTGCGTCGTCTTGTTTCTCGCGCTGCTTACTACCATGTATCCATATCAACTGGCCGAGCTAACTACACTTTTGCAGTACTACGTGAGTAGCGAAAGATGGCAAGGCGACTATTTGTACCCACCCGTTTAAAAAGACGCCTACACATATAATCAACGACATCAACACAGAAACAATGGTGTGGAGCCCGGATACACGCACAGTCTCATAGGACATATTTCTATGGCGGTAAATGGATCGGTTGAGTGTTAATCTAATTACAGGGGCACGTATTGTGAGATGGGCTTCGCCGGATTTTTTAAAATATCGGGTGTAGTTCGCGCGCAGGTCAAAAAGTCGAAAGATTGCTGCAAGTACCACTATTTAAGCATGAAGTTACCACCAAAAGCTTTGTCGTTTCCGACGGCCACTTCGCCTTCTTGCTGTAAAGCGATGCAGACACATGAGTGAAAAATAAATCCATGTGTTTCATTTTAATGACGCTACTGTTACTAGCTTATACTGCAGGGGTAATAAAGTCGCTTCTAACTAGCTCAGACGTATGATGCACTAGCTCCTTTTTACTGATTATTATGTAGTGAAGTCATACCTGCACTGTCAATGCTGCAATGTCTGCTATAAATCCGTTTCAAGACCTCACAATCTCAGTTGAAGACATTAGAGGAAGTGACGCTTCACTAGGCGGTAGTGTTTATAGAAAAGGAAGCACGCGACGTGGAACATATTAGTCAGCGTTGGTCTTCGTATGGTGAAACCACAGAAAGACGCTCGCGTTAAAGGTTTTACGCGCAATGCGATAGCGTACGTAGAGCACGGCTGTCGGCCGGAGTGAAACATAGAAAAGGACAACGGTCCGTGTGGCTGTCGCCAGCGGCACAGGATCGATGGAAGGAGGAGAGGGGACGCAAAAGGATCCGAGCCAAGATGGATCGCCTCCGCTGTCCATAACCGATGCGGGTCACAGGGCAAGAAGCAGCGACGCGCCTTGGCGGAACGACCGAAGCAAGACGCGCCTGGCTGGAGGCACTTCTCCCTCCCCTCCATGGCGGCGTGCTGGGCCGAGCACGAGCAGATCAACGAAATCCGCACCGGATGCGGATCGCATGGCTCTGATGGCGGATGTAGCGACGAAGAGCCGAGGCTGCTGCTGCTGCTGCTGCTGCAACAGGTTTTCTCGGTAAATGGGCGACCTTTCACGACCTTTACTGCTTGGGCGCCTGTGCGTCTGGCGTTTGTCGCAAGCTCAATAATTTTTCCCGCTCTCTCCTTAATGAGCAACATTAAAGATAAGCTTTCCATGAATTCTTTTAGCTAAACGTTAACCTAACGTTGGCTGGTCACATGCTTTCATCGCGTGAACGAGACAGTCAGCGATACCGCAAAAGCACGACAAGCTGCATAATGCAGTTAGCGTTTCTTCAATTCACATACTTTTCCGAGAATCGTTCCGTTCGTTTCAATTTTAAGTTTTCGATTTGCCATCCACGACTAGATGAAATCGACTGAGTCCAACCCACTGCGTTTGTCTGTCACTTTATGTAAAAACAGATGACCGTGACCGTGAGGACACACTATCTAAACGGACATGTAGAGACTGCCTACGCACAATTAGGTAGTAAGATATGAACGACTTATTCCGGATTCTTCAAGTTTGTCGCAGCATGCTCGTAGCTATCGCTCAGAAATGTTCAGGCCATTCCAACGTCACCATTACGTACTGCCTCATCACGAAACCCACCACATCAAAGTAATTTCTACACGAAACAGCGCATTTTATGCCGCACTAAACAGAGTATTTGGAATAGCCAGAGGGTGCCCCGTTGGGTTGACCGCCGATCGTTGCGGCGCTGGCTACTCAAAGCTAATTCACTGTTGGAGCTTTACGTCCCAAAACCACGATATGATGACGAGGGACGCCGTAGTGAAGGGCTCCGGAAATGTTGACCATCTGGTGTTACTTAACGTGCACCTGAATCTAAGTACACGGGCCTCAAGCGTTTCGCCTCGATCGAAATTCCGCCGCCACAGCCGGGATTCGATAGGCTATAGTCACAGCTGCTGGTGATGATAGAATTATTTGCGCATAACAAATATTTAGTTTGGTAAGCTGTGCCAACTCTTCTTTGGTGAGGATGTATTATATCTAACGTCGCTTTCCAAGCCGCCGCAAGATGCGCAAAGGGAACGCAGACGCAACGCTGACCCCACGAGCTCGGTCAACGCCACATAGGCTCGGCCCTGCTAAAACCATCTCCACTTCTGCGCGCTGATAATTTCTGGTAGATAAACACATCGCCTCGGAGGAGGGAATGTTATTCGTAAGAGAAAAAAAATTAGGAGCCATTCTACTGTGTGAGTGTGGATAACCAGCGAAGGTGCTTGGCACACGACGCAAAGGCGACACGTTGGAGGCCGGTTTGGTATTGAAGGCCAGGTTGTGAGTGTGCCCAACAACGTTCAAACGACTGTGGAGAATCTACCGCGACACATCGACGAGGACACCGCCACCCAGTTTATGAGTGAGCTTCATTGCAACTTACAATGTGGGAAAGCCAGCTTACGGAGAAGAAGCCCGCACCGATTTCTTCCAAACGTCGGCTTCACCTCGTAGGACAAGTGCAGTGCTAAGAAAACAATCTGGCTCATATCAAAATGTGAAGGCCCTATAGGGTGTTCATATGGCTCAGATACATTAACATTTTGCAAGCGTGGGTACCTAGCTAAGCGATTAAGACACCTGCCTCCGGTGTGTTTGGGCCCGGGTTAAAAACCTAGCCCCAGTAACAAACTTTTCCTGCTTTAATGCATTAATATTTTTCCGCCACTCCACAGAGGGCGCCTGAGGCAGGGTTGCCAGGTCGAAAAGACAAAAAATAGCCAGAAAATCAGAAAGACTAGCCAAAATGTAGCCAACTTGAGCCAAGGGCAGTAAACGTAGCCAAAAGTAGCCACGTGTTAAAACCACTTCCACATTTGTATTTAATGACTAAATGCAAAAGCCTTTCGGCGAAAATGTAAATATGTGCTGCGTGAACAATTTAAAATCATACTTCGTGAGATTGCAGCAAAGATTGTTGACTTTAGCAATCATTTCATGCATGATGACGTATTGTTCGTGCTGCTCAAAAAGTCACTCTCTCTCCACGCGTTTTGCATGACGTTTCTTCAAGTGACTAGACGTTACGGCAATAAAAAAGAGTCTACGGCATGATGAGTGTGCTCGAAATCTCGGTTACTGCATTGAAGCACAAATTGACACCACTTTCGCAAAAATGTCTTCCGTGATGCCGAATCCAGAGTCGCAGTCCGTCCTAAGCTTAAGAAATGATACAAGCAGTTCTTCGGATATCCTAGAAGGATTGTTTGTCGGGCGAGTTGGTGCGACATTCTAAAGAGAGCACTAAATCATCCAGGACACAAGAGGCAACACAACCGCGCACTAACAACTGTTGTCAGTGAGCGCTCGTGTTACGGCCTTTGCCTCTTGTGTCCTGGTTTTTCATTGCTCACTTCAAATGCCGGATAGCCGATTTCTAATGTCGATGAGTGCAAAGTGCCCTGAATGCGGAGCGCTTTCGATTCCTGTTCACTTGCAATTGTGGTTTAAAGCCGCGTTGAGCAATGGGTGATCTGCGAAATCAGGCCCCTTGCAACAGTTATCTGTGAGTCCCAACCAGGCACCCAAAAACACCTTTTTTGTGCTTGTGTGCGCGACGCCTGCTTGACTGGCAGGTTACAAACTTACAGTTTCTTATATTCATGTTACGATCGACCATTGACCCTTACGCCTGCTTAGAGCACTGCGCCATCCTTTTCATTAAATTTCATTATCGGCGTAATCAAAGTGCAAAATTCAATTTTCGGAGTTGGAAGCAGGCTTTGACTGCCACGTTTTGGGACCATATACTCGAACACCCGCGGCTGCGACGTCCCCAGAAATTTATAACTTTGCTCAAATCGAGGGGACAAGAAAGTAACCAAAAAAGAGCCAAGACGATTTTTCTGCCGCTTCCGGCTTAGATAAGTAGCCAAATTGGCGCAATGTAGCCAAACCTGGCAACCCTGGCCTGGGGTTCCTCTTTAATGCTTCAATAGAGGGCGCTAGGAGGTTTTCTGGGAACGGTTACACGACTGGCCGAATTATATACAGCTTTGGTGTAAAATGAAAGAAAGAAACCTCCTGTGCAAGATGAGCCTTTGATTGGGCTGTCCAGAATATATCGCGGGAGCTCGTCCATGCTTGCGTCAGCATTGACACGGATTTGAAGTCGGGCATAATTGAATAGAAAGGAATAGATCTAATTCATAATTCTTGAGGTTTTACACGACAAAATGCAGATATGATTACGAGCACGTATATCTAAGCACAAAGGTAATCTCTGCATTTCGCCTTCATCAAAATGCGGCCGCCGTGGTTGGGAATCGAACCAGCGCTTTAGAGCTTAGCAGCGCTCGATCTACGTTGTAGAGTCTCGCGACTAATTTTCACGATACTCTCATGCCATCAACACCACAAAACAGCGTAATTGACACTATGAATAATTTGATTGCTCCTTTGGTTAACCTCCGTTACGCAGAAACTATTTTTTATGGAGCATAAAGATAAAATTCTAGATATTACACAAAATGAGGCACTCAGAAGCGTTTCGATCGTGTGCCACGGGGCAGAACATGAGAATCGCTTACATTGTTCCGGTGCATAGCATATCGCGTGACTATAACGTAATAAGACAGCCTTCTTCCCGAGGCCTGCGCGGTGTCAAGTTGTTTGTATCGATAGCGAGGAACAAAGGTCCTTCGAGGTAATGCCCATAGGCAACCCTTCTGTTCGTCCCACACGACGTCGCCAAAACGCGAGGGAACATCATCGCATCGCTCTCGTGGATGAAAAAGAGAGGCTCCAGCCTTGTCGCAGCAGCGCCGGCGGCGTCTTCGGCCGCGCGTCAGTCGTGCATAATAGATGCCGTGGTGCACGCAAGCCTGCACTTATAGCAAGTGCCCCCTTTTTTGGTGTGCTGGCGGTAACGAGGCACGGAGAGGTGCACTACGTGTACTTTGTCACTGCAGAGCTCACGCGCACGGCAGACGAATGTGCGGAGAAAGGCGAGTGCGTCAACCACAAGTGCGGGAGTCACTCGTCACAACAGCCGCCACTGCATAGTTTCAGGCGCACAACCTGGCATCGTACTGCAAAGAGAGCTTTCAGCAAACGCGGTTTCTGCGTAAGGAAAATAGAAACTTTATAAGCATTTCTTTTTATCAGGAAGACCGCATATCGATGCATCAGCGCACTATCACTCCACCCATCTTATAGTCCTGGTTTCTTGGTCAATATATGTACATACACATGCATAATGTCAAAAGTGTTTGTGCATAAGTGTCGCATATTCAGTTTAAAAGTCAGCGCTCGTTTTATTATTATTATTATTATTATTATTATTATTATTATTATTATTATTATTATTATTATTATTATTATTATTATTATTATTATTATTATTATTATTATTATTTCTGCGTTGCACCTGCCACGCCAGGAACGAGCCGACTCGCGCAAGTCGAGCTGTGTCGATATTAAGTTACGAGAAATATCAGCGAAAATATTTATCCCATGAATGTGACCGCACTGGCTTGCAATGAATGTGTGGCCACGGTGCGGCCTGCCGCGTCGCGGCGCAGGCAATGGGCGAGAGCGAGGAAGCGGAGTTGACCGTTGTCGCCGCATTTCGCTAGGAGGGCGCAAGTAGTAGGGGAGGGCTCCACACGACGCGCGTGCGGGAAGGAGCGCGCGTTCAGCGGGTAGGTCGAGGTAGTGGTTGTTTTAAAGACGATAGTCTTTCTTGGGATACTTAAACGGAGAAATTTCGGTCTGTCTGTCTTTCTGTTTGTCGGCATGTCACTCGATTCAGCCACTCGGCCAAAGTTGAACCACTTGCCCAAGGGCCAGCCATCTTGAACGGCTGACTAGGTTCATACTTGTGTACATTGTCGATCAAAAAGCAAACATTACGCATATCTGAGGCGCAACATCACTAGGTAAGTATTAGGTGGTGTGTTCCTTTAATAGAAAATGCACACATACATAATTCTAAAGACCCTAGTTTCTTAAGCTGCGCTGAAAATTCGACTGCGCTGAAACTTGCCTTCCTCCGTGCCCTCTGCACGAGCTCATTGTTGTGTTTCGGTTTCGGTTCTGTATTGCACTGTACGAATGCCATGGGGCTCCGCTCTGGCATTCCTGTTTTGCCCAGGCGACGTGTAAATAAAAGAGTGTGTGGAGAGTACTCGTTGAGTGCGGACGTTTCTTCTGCATCGGCGCTTCGCGCCAAACCTTGTGTTCAGGCTGGCTGGCGTCCCCGCCGGTCGCGTTGGTGACCGCCGGTTTTCGCCTGCTGCTGCGCCGGGACTACCAGCCCGCAACACAACACTCATGTTTCCTGACGTATTGCCAGATGGCGTCCATATCTCACGCAGCGCCTCTTCTATCGTCTTTAGACGGCATCTGCAGCGAAGCACGCAGATACGCGGCCAATTTTTTCTCCACATGAATCGCTCGCCCTGAGTGTCACTCAAGACAGTTTGCGCATGTGTGATATACGTTAGGCAAAATGTTGCGTAACTGTTGTGTGCCGTTGTGTTCCACGAATGCATCGAAGGACCCGCAAATACGCTACCACGAGTTTCCGAGTAACGCAGAAAGCAGGGCAGCATGGCTGCGAAACATTTCCCGTGAAGGACCCGGCGGGAAGGGAACAGTATGACAGCCTAATGACAGGTCCCTGGTGTGCGCCTTGCATTTTACGGAGCAGGACTACAAGAAGACCGAGAAGTTGAGGATACTTTTGCCAACGGCTGTGCCGACAGTGTTCTCCGGTTATCCAAGCTACATGAGCACGAGGAGCACGCCTGCTCCGAGGAAGAAGCGGCCACGCTCCGTAATAGAAGCCGATAATGCGCAGTCGCGTGCCGAGTGCTCGGGCAATGCTGCTTCAAAATAGCCGTTTTGTCATTAGCAAAAACGGCTCGTCAAATGACAGCACTGAACTCACGACGCACAACAACTTTGAACTAGGGCATGAAACGTGTGTGGAAATGGCATCATTTTCAGATGCATCATGTCAAACTACATTCGACCTTGTTAAACTGACAGAAGAAGCTAAACAAAAAACGCGCTGCTTGAAAATCGCTCGTATGAAAGGAGCACTGCAGGCCCTTCAAGAAAAAGTGGATGAGGCTGAGGAGCGCGCGCACTTTTATGAAAATAACACGGACATTGCCTGCTTTATGAAGGTGCTCAATGGTGCTGCGCGAGGTGACAAGACTGCCGAGTTCGTTAGAAACCAAGTTCGCAGTTTCTCGACGAAGAAGCCCCACTACAGTGACGTCATTCTAAGGGAATGTGTAATTTGGAAGGCATGCTCCGACAAAAGTTATGAGCATGCAAGGTCCAGAAATATCTTTCAGCTCCCTTGTCGCTCAACGCTCCAGAAATATGTAGGCCATTTAACAGGTGGAATCGGCGTCACTTCGTTGATAAAGGAGCGGCTGTGCATCGAATTCAAGGGTCTCACTGCAGAGCAAGAAGCGTTCTGCACCCTGATCGTTGACGAGATGGTCATACAGCAGAGGGTCATATACGATCGACAAGTCGACAAACTTTTTGGTTTCGTTGAACGTGGTGAAGAAGAACACTCAACAGCGGTACCCCAAGTGGCAAACCGATTACTATGTTTTGTAATAAGAGGCTTGTCAACACGATATATTATTCCTGTCGGATATTTTTTCACGATATGTCTGAAAGGTGACCAGCTGTTCTCTATGACCATGGAAGTGCTGAAAGTGGACTTGTGGGGCGGACGACCACGCCATGGAAGTCTGCAAAGTTTTCATCAGAAAGATCTTACGAATGCTTCTTGCCAACTGGGCAGGAAATGTTAATATGTCTGTTGAGCGTCTCGTACGCTTGGCGCAAAAACCTCTGGCCAGGAAGGTGCTGCGTCTGTGATTCCAATAACACAGTGATCCTTTTTTCACGCACGTGCAATAAAGCAGTTATGACACCCCTGATGTTCACAATGCTTTTGTTTCTAAGGTGTGAGCAACAGTCATTCCGGAAATACAACCGCACCTGTCAATGAGCGACTCTCGTGTTCATAAAATAAGTGTAGCACAAACATACATTATCGATGATGAACAGCGCAACGGCAACAAAAGAGAGAAAACATGACGCGAAAAATCGCAACCCGCACGAGCAACCACTTCAGATAAAACTAACACTTGCTATATTTAGGTTAAAGCATCGCCGGCGCACATTCGGTAGGACGATTACCAATATAGTTAACGCTATAGCAACTTTATTGTAGCTCTTTAAAAATTAACAAGCGCATAGCAGCTGCGCTATCAAGCCGCGATCCGCTGCAATAATTCCGGCGCTCTCGCTTTCGGTCGCCCCAGAGGCTACCCCACTGGTGGCGCCGCGGCGGCAGCCAGGAGCACTAGGCGCGAGACGCAGTATCCGCTCCACGCGGCAGGCCGCACCGTGAGCGGCCGTGATATGGCATACCGGTAAACATGCACCTTTGTTTCCACTGCAGAATCCTATGGTTCCGTTTCAGCTATATGTATACAAGCCCGATCTTAATTTGCCCCCCTTTTCAACGAAGGCAGAGTAGTGTGTACTTTTTTTTGTAGTAGTCTCCTTTGAGTAAGCTTAGAAGCTAAGGTGTTGCGCTGCTGAGCTCAAGGACGCGGGTTCTGTTCCCGGTCACGGCGCCCTCATATCGATAGGGGGCGAAAAGCAGCAACACCCCGCATACTTAGCTTCAGATTTAAGGCCAGCTGGCAATTCAAGTTCCTCAAATGGTAAAATGAATCTCATAATAACAATCTCGGTTGTGGTATTTAAAACCCCAGGCTTTAAAATTTTAGCATTTTTACGAGACACGTAAGCTCAACAAAAGCGCGTCAGTGACCGTCAAGCGGTACGCTCTGAGAAGCTAAGAGCGCTGCTACAAACAACGCTATCCACAGAGGGTGTGAGAATCCCAATGCAATAAACGCGCATGATTTATACCAGCTGCTTAGCGTTTCTTGCGCACTCTTCCGTCGTCATGAAAAGGCGTGAACGGCTAGGCCTAATCAGAACGTACACAATGACCATCTCAATGCACTCATCGCGGCCAGCTGCATAATTTGTGGAAGTAATATTAAGGCGTCGTTCGCGCCGAGTCTGGTAAGGCCGTGATCCTAGAGTGAGCCTTCATCGCCAGCTCGGAGTCTGCATGAACGCGAACCGTGAACGCGACTTGTGCATTTGAGCGAGGGCCATTATGCGAAGGAAATCCTTCCGCGCTGATCTTCTCGCACAAAGACAGAGACGGAAATGCTGCACTCGTTGTTTCGACTAGCAAACGAATTCAGAGCCGGGAACATTACCGGAGCACCACTATATAACGGGAAGGACGGACCGCGTATACTGTGCCACGGCAGAATTTGCATCGGCGCGAATGGAAGGTTACCACTGAGGATTTAAGTGTAGCTGTAAAGTGTTTTGTCCCTTCTGCAGGAACACGATTGACGGGGGCTCTTTTACGCACGACATCTCAGAAGCGAGTCGTCTAAACGGATTAGCATAATTAAATATTCATGTCCGCAACGACGTACGTCCGCAAAGGGGAACGCCGAGTGCATCTGCTCAAAGGCTCGGCCGTCTTAATGTTGTCTCTATTCGCATTGCCTTAAAGCAGGTAGCCCCAAACTCGGCATTCTTTTGTTCTCTCCTGTACAAGGCCACGGAGTACGCTATGCGTAGTCCAATGGGATGTACAGATAGGTGGCGAGACGAGCGCCTACTCCCTGCCACTGCTATGGACAACGTGCATGATTTTGAGAAGTGACATGTTGTAAGTATGGCGACATTATCTACAACACAATGTGGCTTATGAAAAATTTTAGAGTTGTTTCCGCAGACAACGCGCTGTTGTGAAGGCACAAGTTTCAAGCGTACGTCGGCTTCAACCCAACCTTCAAGCTTGCTGATGTACGCGCTCTGGAGATGTCGATATATTAGCTGCTTAAGCCCTATTGCTTGACTTACAGTTAAATTGGGCAGTACAGAGATGCACTACCAAGAACTACTTTTTGGGTTTCGTGCTGTAGTACAAGCGAGTTTATAATAGTGACTCTGCAGCGAAAACAATGCAATAGGGCTCTGCTGTTTTCGGCCGTAGGTGAGGATGAGTAGGTGACCTGACAATGATACAGTAATCTCGTCATGACGAAACTATCATGTGTAACGGGAAGGACCGACGAACAACGCACATCGAGCTTCCAACTTTGAAGTGTGGCGCTGTAAATAGAAATTCACAGGGTCCCTAATGCATCCGCCTCAGTCGACTATAAGGTGAAAGCAATCTTCCTCTTCTGTTTAAGCTAAGTAGATGTAACGAACCTCCCGCGCCCGTTCCAGAAAGCTTTCTGCAACAAACATGGTTTCGCAATGCCTCCGGCACTTGAATTTGCCACGAATTATGTGAAGAAGTTACATCGCGTGGCACAGACGTAACAGGAAAAATCTGTAAAAAGGAAAGTCGGCTAAGGGGACCAAGAGGAAATATTTCATCGCAAGGCAGGAAAAAAATCGTCAGGCCTGCGCAGAACACGCAGCACAGTCATAGCGAAAGCTGGAAAAGCAGCCTTTCCAGAGGCCATTGTAGACTCTATTGGGGCAACTAATACAAGTACGCATGTAAGGTACCCACTACGCCGTAACTTTCATGAAGTAGGGAAGCACCCACTCTGCCATTAAAGGTCATTCTGAGGATAAGCGAGGTACCAGCTACACATCTTCAAGTCATTATGTGCGCTTTGTTTGTGCTGTGGCTGATGACGATGAAGAATTATGGCTGAGCGTTTTATAATGAGTGGAAAGCATTCAATGACCCTGTCGTTCCGCAATTCGGATTGTGTGACGCCTGGTTGTTATTTTATTCGTCTACGACGCTATATCACATATATTAACACGATTCCTTGACCGACATGACACCTGTATGGGGTATTTTTGCGAAGGAGTTTCAAGCGCCAGCGTGGCTGTGTGGTAGAATACTCGACTGCCACGCAGAGAGCCTAGGTTCAAATCTCATCCGTTCCTAGAAATTTTTTCTGATTTCATTTTTTTTCTTAATTCTCTCGATAGCGGCTACGGACACCAGCGGCGGCGGCGGTGTATAACTACGGCGCCAAAATCGGCTGTTGTGATGGCATAACAGCTTTCGCTGTAATATATGAGGTCCTGAAACACCATCACTGTCACCAGAGCCATGGGCACAAAGTCGCCGCTTACCGGTGGCTCGGTAGGTGGTGACGGGAAGCAAAGAATGACTGCGACTGTGCTGCGTGTTCTGCGCAGGCCTGGCAATTTTTTCTCGTTAATTTTGTACAATATTAGTGTGTGCTTTTGTGTAATGTGCGTTCGCGCGCGTGCGTATGTGAAGACATTAGTAGTTAATATTTTTCATATATATATATATATATATATATATATATATATATATATATATATATATATATATATATATGTGTGTGTGTGTGTGTGTGTGTGTGTGTGTGTGTGTGTGTGTGTGCGTGTGTGTGCGTGTGCGTGTGCGTGTGTGTGTTGGGATAACCGGCTTCAATATAGGTCTAAATTTCCTCATTTGTGTGCGATAAAAAACCAAAATAACAACAAAACAGGCACTAAGTGTGTGTTCTAATTTTGGTCCGTATCATGGCCACTATGCGCTGGCGGCTTAGCAGACAGCATCGAGCCCCAGTCGTAGGAGCGATGGAACGCGTCTGCGTGCCGCTTGTAAGACGCTTGTGCGACGCGACGCCACATCGTGTCGACATCAGATATCTAACGAAAACAAATAGAATTATTATTTTACGGCCTTCGTATTCGTATCTACGAAAAAACTCAACGTAACTAACTTAGATTAGGCGCGGAAGAAAGCGTGTTTCTGGGCAGACGACCATACCGACGAGATCCAAGCTTTCCTCGCAGCCGCCATCTTGTTTGGAGAGCAAAATAGCCTACAACGTACTTGTCTCTGATGCTGTCTTCGCGAAGCTGCCCATTTCCTATGCGAGAATTGGAATGAGGCTTAAGATGGCCTCAGTATACTTAGCTGTATCTTTTGCCGTGTATGGTGAGTGTGTGAACACAGCCTAAAACGAGCACGAAACAAAGGTTTATGCTGCGCCGCAAGCGATAACCAGGTCAGTAAACTATGGAAAGTATAGCACAAAGAGGCATTTATACAATGTTTTGATAACATATTCAGCAGAGTAACCTTTAGATACGGTAGAGGACACATCTGCCAGACTGAACGCTGCATGAACGAGTGACTTCGCGAACCTAGATATTCTCGTCAACAATCACGAGAAACAGTGGACCTTGTGGTGCATTGAAAGAGCCGCTCGTGCGCTAATGCTGGCTCGAGCAGCGGAAATGAAAAAAAAAAAAATGAGGGAGGTTCTTGTCTGTCCTCCATTTGTCCCTCGTTCAGTTCCGCTGCTCGAACCAGTATCTGCTACGAACCAACTGGCTCCGTTGAATACCGTTTTGATGCTCCTGCGCACTGACGAGAAAGAGAGAGAGGAGGAAAAGGAAAGGTAACGAGACGCGCGTGTGTTTTGTTACCCTGCACAGGAAAAAAGGAAGTGAGAAACAAAAAGGAGGGAGAGAGTGAAAACGAACAGTGGCGCTTCATCCGACAGTGCATGCTGGTACCACAGTGTGTCACTGACGTCTACCTCAAGCTAAGCATGCGCACAGGAAATGAACTGATTGTGTGGTGGATGAATGAAACATTACATAATCTATTTAAATGTGGTTGACCCGCAGACGTAGAGAGGGACGAAGACGTTGAAAAGATTAAGGAATCACTGGCTATCATCGCGAGTAAGGAGTGTATATAAGCATGCCGTCTGTTCAGCCAACTGAACCAGCAATTGTGTTTTGCGGTTAATGCGTCGTGTGCCTCAAGAATTTTCGGTTTCATTTCTTGTTTGTTGAAACCCCATCGTCTTTCACTATCGATAGCTTGAGGGTGACGTCGTAGACATACGTTCTTGACACAGTGATACTCCAACATGGAGGCTTTTATGACGTAATGACAGCGTAATCGTGTTGCGATTAACCTGCTTCAATGCTATAACGACGCCGCTGGAATGTATGTGGCCTGTCTGTATGCATAATGAAAGAACCTGCACACGATGTGCTGATAACATTAGCGCGAGATCACAATCTTCACGTCCCGCCACGTTGGTACTTCAACACGGCAATTTCAGTGACGTGAGCGAGCGCAATCTATATTCATGCAACCTGGCAATAATAAACGAGCTGTATGTTTGCGCATCACTCGTCTACTGTGATGCGCAATTGGTAGATAATACGGCAGGTACGATGAAAATATACTTTGGAAATCTTAGCGTGGTAGCGTCAAGGAGCCCATGGCGGTGAGCGAAAAATCCCGATGGACGCAAAGAACAAAGATCAAGATTAGAGCCGGAATCAGTCATTCTGCGTGGCAGTCAAGTATTCTACCACATAGCCACGCCAGCGATTGCAAGTGCTTCAGAAAAAGGTCCTACACGGGCGTCATGTCACGACGACACCAATGGTGGTTGCAGGATTGGATAACAGCTTATATAATAATGTAATAAGTGTTACATATGTACTCCTATGACTTGGCAAGCTATGACAGCAAGCATTGCTCGACCCCGGATGAATACGCCAACAACCCCTAGTTATTTATTATATGCACGTGATCGCACCGTAGCGTGCTCTTCGTTTCGATAAAACATTCGTCTGTCTGAGCGTAACCGCCGACGTTACGTCGGACCATAAGCTACTCCTAGCACCTCAGTGTAGTCGACGTGCCTGGTAAGCATGCGATCTGCACACAGGTGCAAAATATCCACAAAAGCGTCAATCCCCCACGTACCACTTGGCTGAAATCAAAAGGAAAAAAAAGGCGGTATAGGCAGCTCCTTACTGAATACTTACCTTGAAATCAATTCACACAATTCGTTGTATTTGCCGGAACTGTTTTTCCAGTAAAGTGCTAGACGCAATTACAAAAAGCCGCATCGGAACGGAACACTGTCCGCTCGTACGTTATGCACGGATGTGAAGGCACATGAAACACGAGCTCGTAATAACTCGACATTTTGCATTAGGAATACCCTACGAAATATATAAAAATGTTCGATTGCGTTCGGCGGGAAATATAACGATTGAACTGTGTCAAGGGGAGTAGACAAGAAGGCCTTATAGTGCGTACTTACATGTAGCTTTAGATCAAGAAACGTTGTACTAAACAGCGCTAGTCCGTCAATTATGCCACCGAATCGACCTCAAGGAAGGCTGTTCTCAAATCTAACAAAAAAGGAAGAAGGAAATAAATGGAGCCTAATGATGTTTGGAAGTGTCTTAATGTCCTGCACGCGGTGACAAAGAAGATATAGATAATAAAGAAGAAAAAGATAGGAAGAAGAAAGTGTACGGACACACACGAACGCGAGTACTCAAGTTGTCTCACATGACGCACAAGAAAACTGACATCCCGGAGACCATAGACAAACTAGAGAACAACAGCAATAAAAAATAAAATAAAAAATAAATGGTGATTCAAGTTACAATGCCTGCCGTGATACTTGCCATCGTGAGGCCCCCTACTAGTCCACTCTTAATGACTGGCTCCATTTTCAACGACGTCGGGAGCTGTTCGGTCGCTGGCAGAGTGGACGATATGCTTATTTTATGAATCACATTGCGCAACTATTCTCATTTGGTTCCCGAACCAAGGTGCCTGCGCGGATGAACTTTTCCGCATAGTTTGCGCTCACGATGCTCATCGCTTCGCCGAACGAGGACAGAGGTCTAACGCCGCTCGAGGACAGAGACAACTTGCGAGCAAGACGTCAATCGAGCATACCTCCTGCGTGTCGGCGTGTGCGACAAGGCGTCCAGACGCAGAACCGTCAGGCCAGCCGGTGCGCTGCGACAGCGTGCGTCCACAGCAGTTCGTGGCAATCAACACGACGTGGCGCGCTCTCGTCGGGGCCGTGGCGACGCACACGACGGCTTACGAACGAGGCAAAGCCCGCGACAGTCAGCTGAAGCAGCGCACGACAGTTACAGCAGCTACGGCAGCGTCTTCGGCACGTGAGCGTTGGCGGTGCTTTGTCAGATCGGCGGCACTCTGAGGTGGCGCGACGGGCGCGGACAGGTGGTCCGGATCTCTCCCCTCCTCGTCTGGGGCGCTGCCGAACCCGGGCCGGGGCGCCTCGCGGCGGCGGCGGCGTTCGCCAGCGCACCAGTTGAGCGCGCTCCGACAAGAGATGCGCGTGCGCTCGCCGGCGCTCGCTATGATCCGGTCGATGAGCGGACCCAATGGGCTGCTGCCGGTGATCAGTCGCGTATCTCGATGCAGCAGATAAGCGAGTCCGCTGCCTTGGAATGAACTTCTGCGGCCCGAGATACTACATCGACTGGGAGGTTCATGCGCTTAAAGGGGCCCTCCAACACTTTTTTTGAAGCGCCTACATCGCTGCTGACCGCATCAACGCGTAGTGGCGCTCGCCAGAACTATTGCGGGCGGAAATGACGAAGATGGGCGCTGGCCTATGATTGGATAAATGTAACGTTAGAAGTAATAGCGGCGTTGCATCACAAAAGGGGTTATTATTGGGTTTAGTTTTTCTTGAGCATGCTTTTTTCACTGAACACCAACTAGACAGACGATCTTAGACATTTCAGCTTTAAAACAGCAGCGCCCGGCAAAGAATGCGCCGAACGCCACGGCGCTGGAGGGAAACGCGCTCGGGACGCTCCAGGCGCCGCTGTTTGTAGAAACTGAAGGGAAAAAAAATGTAAGAGCGTTGATATAGACGTCGTCGCAACAAGAAACACGACTAAAACTAGAAAAAATGTAGAAGCGTTCACGATCTGCCTTGTTTCGCACGCGCAGTTCACTCTTAATGCACCACATTGTTTGTTACTATCGCAACGGAGTCATCAATACGTTGGAAAGAACGGACAACATTGTATGCAAGCTTCCCGTACGTAGGATCTTTCAGTTCATTTCATTGGGGCGCCATCAGACGTCACAGGGCGAGTGAAACGTGGTCAGGTGACCCCGCGAAAATCGAGTTGAGGGTAGGCCTCCATTTTATTGTATTTTGAGTGTTCTAGGCTGAATAACTTCGGACTGCGTGCCCCTACCGCTGCCGTTCTTGCTGCACTAATCTCTTCAGCCTCTAGTCTACGCAACCCGAAAGTAAAAACTGTAAAACAATGAGGTCAGGAAAAGTGTTAGAGGGTCCCTTTAAATAAAATAAACATAGGACAAAGAGAGCTGCAGCGCAAACAAGCGAGCAATACAGTAGACATGGGAATCACTCAGAACTGCAAAATGACGATCCAACATGCTGAGAACTTGCTCGCAAAAAGGCTACGATACCGTGCAGCTACACAGCCAACTCCGCGCATACTTAGATATTTTTCTACCCGCTGCGGTGGCACCGTGTTTACTGCGGAGAGCATTCGTGCATAAAACATAGCGCTGTATAAGAAATGGAGAAACAAGAAAAGAAAAAAAAAACTCTTGTAAACTGAACAATAATTTTATTTTACCTGCACTTCCCATAGCTGTTCTAGTTTCAAAACAAATAAAGCAGTATTTATTTAAGCGAGACACATAAGAAAATTAGGCACTATTTTAGATACTATTACACACGATAAAGTTAGGTACTATTTCTTGGTGCGCTGGTAGAAACGAGATTCGGTTCTGTAGCTTCCACAGCACTGCCAAAGGAAGTTGTCCCCACGTACAGTCCTTGAAGAGTGTGGACGCATAGGCCACGTATTTTCTTTAACCCATGGCGCGAACTGAATAACGCCTGCATATAAATACACCAATACCGCGTAACAGATGTAAAGCATGATGGGAAACCCGCCACGGTGGTCTAGTGGTTATGGTGCTCGACTGCTGACCCGAAGGTTAAGGGATGGAATCCCGGCTGCGGCGGCCGCATTTAGATAGAGGCGAAATGCTAGAGGCCCGTGTGCTTAGATGTGGGTGCATGTTAAAGAATCCCAGGTGGACGAAATTTTTGGAGTTCTCCGCTACGGCGTCTGCCACAATCGCATCGTAGTTTTGGGACGCAGAACCAGAACATTTATTATTACTAGATATTGTTAGAACGGTAGCTTGGGCTAGTTGGTGATTTAGCATGGCTATATTTGCACAGCGCAACATGAACGAGGACAGATGAGAGGACACGGCACAGGCGCCAACACAAAAGGACACAACACGACAGCGACGGTGTTGCGTCCTCTCATCTGTCCTAGTTCATTTTCCGCTGCGCAGATATGTAGATATTGTTCTTGAGCAAAGGACAATGCCTATATCCACTTCCTGTTGTGAAATTGGTGACATCGAAACTCTGGCTATGTCCGCAGTTTCACGTGAAAAAAAATTATTTAACACAGCTTGGACTAAGTCGCGCAAGTCTGGGTCACAGCAGATCTGGTGGGCACCCAGCTGGTCCTGGCTTGGCTTGGCTTTTAGCCTCTCACTTCTCTCTTTCCCACCCCAATATACATTGACATGGATATGCTTGCTATTGCCAAGGATTTTTTTTGGCCAGGAATTTCTCTTTCTCTATCTTTATTTCGCTTTCTCTCTCTCTCTGTACTAGCTCTCTCGCCCATCAGAGTTATTGCATCCCACGCCGGAGAAATGGGCGCAAGTGCTTTAGGAGCGAAGCAGGAGACTACGATGAAGAATAGGGGGCGCGCCGGTTCATGACGATGATAATTTTCTATCTGCGACACGTGGCCAACATCGAGCGTTACTACTCTGCTGTAAAAAAGCCCTGTTCCACAGCCTACACAATGCATACCTGCTGTTTTACGCATACCTGCTGACACACCCCTGCTGTCGACGCAAAATTTTCAGGGGGAGCGGTTAGCAGCTACTTATAACCGACGAACACCGCCGCCTGCAACACCGCGAGCACCAATAAAGCGAAACACGTTTATAGAATCATTGTGAAATTTTGGCAGTCCAAACAAACGGAACACATTAAGAGCGGGACACAAACATGCGCAGACTGAAACTTGGATTTATTCACAAAAGAAATGTACATATACCAGAAAAAACACAAGGGAAAAGCGAAATACAAGAGGGAAGGGTCCACCGAAATCATGTGTCGTCCAGTGCGTGTGATATATTCTTAACCCTTTCGGCCCTGGCGTCGTCAATTGACGACACCGCACAAAAGTTCCCCTAGCACCTCGGAAATGATACCAAAACTGCTCATTCTTGGGGAAATACTCCTTCAATGATCCCCACTGTGATTGACATCAGAGTTGCAACATATTTGCGGAGCTGGGAGCCACAAAGAAGAAAAAGCTTGACCGAAGTCACGGGTGACGCTTAGGCGGGTCAGGTGAGGCGACTAAGCGCCGTTTTCGGGACGTCGTACAGAAGCTGTTTCAAGAAGTATCACACTGAAAAATGAGACGTGGTTCACAATTTGTGTGCTCTAGTGAGCAGCAGAAATGAAGAAGTCATTTTCCTAATTTCACAACCACTGAGCCCTGATGACCTATTTTGATTACATGCTAATTAATCCATAAATACTTGCACCACTGGCTCAATTTTTCGTTTTTGGTCTTCTGAGGTCCTAACTCTTAGGAAAAGACGCACAAAGAATGTCTCCGGCCAAAATAAAAAATCCAGGGCTGAAAGGGTTAAGTTATTTGGATAGGGTTTTGAAAACGGCACCGAGTGGCCTTGTAATTAATGTTTTCAGATATGTTGACGATTACTTCGTGCTAGTCGAATGTGCTTCCATGGAACAGAACCGGGCAGAAATCTTCGAGCAAAAAGGGCATGGATTTCGTTCCGCGCATGAGGTTCCGCAATATAATATATTGCAGTTTCTTGATCTTGAGTTATCTTTTTATGCGAACCACTTATGCTGGTCTTATTCTCCCCGTTGAAAGAAACCGATTTTAGAATATTCATCTTCCAATTCTAAGGTAGTAAAATCAAGTATTGCGGTTAACCTTCTGAATTCAGGTGTTATGACATCATGTTTCCACACAATGGTATGTGTTTTTTTTTTTCAGAACATATAACTAGGTTGCAAGATGCATGCTTTCCGACTATGTTCTGGTTTTTGCCGCCCAGAACGGTTTGCGAATAAAAAAAGAAATGATGCCCTATTTATGCTGTAAAAAAAGCGACAGAGATTTTCGGTCGTTCCCTATGTGCATGAGTTTTCACATAGGGTAAAAAAATGTGCAAGAATATTTAACGTCGACGTTGTTTCTTCAGCCAGAAAAAAATTGCAGCAGATATGTTCAAAGGTTGAGATGAAAAGCAAAATGAAGGTAGGCCCCGTGAAAAAGGATTGTGGTGTTAATCATGTGAATCGGTACACTAACTGTCCTACGTTGTCTTGTAGGAGAGTATATATCGGGCAGGCTGGGCGCTCCCTGAATGTGCACCTTCGAGAACACCACAATGCGCTAAAGTCTGCACCGGGCTTACACGTGTCCGCTCATTGCGCGAAGTGTGGTCGCGAACGGGAATTTTCGCGCACGTCGGTTCTGTACGCTAATCATCACACCAAAACTAGGGAGGTTGCGGAAGCTTTTTTTTTTATAAAGAAGGATATTGATAGTTGTGTCAGTTCACCCTCCATAGCGTTTTTGATTGTGAGATCTCGTTTCTGGACGACACATGATTTCGGTGGACCTCTCCCTCTTGTATTTCTTTACCCCTCGTGCTTTTTTCAGGTATATATATTTCTTCTGTGAATAAATCCAAGTTTCAGTCTGCGCTTGTTTGTGTCCCGCTCTTTCTGTGTTCCATTTGTTTGCGCTGCCAAAATTTCCCAATGAATCTATACCAACTAGCCCGCCCATCAACCCTCCCACGTTTATAGAAGGTTGCTACGTGCAATGCGTATGCTCAAAACCGATAAATGATTCATCTGCAGCGTGGCGTCGCTGAACAGAGGCACTCGTATTTGCTTTGTGAACTACCTCAACCAAAACTACTGATATGAATGACCTTGCAAGATGCATAATGGGCTGATAAATTTAGTCGATGTTAGGCGTAAAGAGGACTTAGTTCGCGTAGGACAGGGTGAGATCTGTGGGCGAGGATTTTGTCCTGCAGTGATCTTGTCCTGCATTGACACAGGAGTGACAGGACACAAGGGAACACGAAATAGACACACATTTGTGTTCCCTCGTGCCCTTTATTGGGTGCGCTACACCTTTATCCCACAAGATGCTATAACAACAAGCCGAACGTGCTACTTCGATCTTTCAAACCGATCTCCAATTTACCCTGCCCTGCGCGAGCTTGTCCCAGTTTATACCTGTGCATTTCTTCATTCCATCACGCCGCCTAACTGTCTGCCACCCTTGACTGGACTTCACATTCCTTGGCATTCATTTCGGCACTCTCACTGACCATCGCTTAATTGTTTTACGTTTTACATGACCCGCCCATTTTCACTTTTAACAGCAGAGCTGTTTAAGCTTTTTGTTGCGCCTGGTATTGCAAACAGAAAGTATCATCATGAACCGACGCGCGCTCTCTTCGTCCTCTTTATCCTCTTCGTCGCCTTCTTCGTGTTCTGCGTCGCTCCCAAAACACGTGCGCCCTTTGTCCGGCGTGGGATGCAATTACTGACTAGTACGTGTTACGTGATTTTGGCGGGAACATGTCACGCGACTAGTGTTACGTGATTTAATTTTTTTGCGGGGAAAAAGTAAGGTTACTAGTTTTACGTGGTTTTATGGCGCAAACATGTCCCGTGATTAGTGTTACGTCAATTTACCTCACGTGACTAGTGTTAGGTGATTTTGGCGGAACATGTCACAAGACCAGTGTTACGTAATATTACGTCACGTTCCCCCCCCCCCCTCTTTATTTTTCCTTCTTTCTTTCTTTCTCTCTCCACTTCTCGCTTCCTCTTTCTTGCTTTCTGCTTCTTTCTTTGTGCTCATTCTTCGCCCCTCAGAATAATTGCTTTCCACGCCGGAAAAATCGGCGCACGTGTTTTGTAAGCGAAGCAGACCATGAAGAAGAGGAAGAAGAGGACAAAGAGAGCGCGTGCCGGTTCATGATGATGATAGTTTGTTCGCAGTAGCCGGCGCAACGAAAAGCTTGAACAGCTCCGCTGTTAAATAAACATCGGCTACCCCTGTTCTTTGATCCACTCTGCTCTCTCCCTCTCTCTTACGCCTACAATTTTCAGTTGCACCGCACGCTACGTGGTCTTTTTCTCGAGTTTGTTGGTTATCCTTAAAGTTCCTGCCCTTTGTATTATCACCGGTAGAATGAAATGGTTGCATCCTTTCCGCTTTAGGAACAGCGGTAAATCGCCGGTAAGAATTTCAGAGTGCCTGCCATATGCTCTCCAACCCATTGTTATTCCCCGGTGAATAGTCTCAGCAATAGTAGGCTACCCTGTTAGTAAGTGACCTAGATACACATGCTCTTGTAAGGATTTTAGAGTGGGGTTGCCAACCGTGAACATTTGTTCTCTCACCAGGCTAGTGAGCATTATCTTTGGCGACTGCATGTTTATCTCAAATCCCGTTATATTGGCGGCGCCGGTATATGCCTGCCTTCGGGCCACGGAGGAGGCCTCGACGCCGTCCTCGAATGGTGGCATAGGTGCTTCCGGCAATAGTAAGGTTATGGTGTCCATGATGGAGGAAGCGGGGACGGCTTGGATGGAGACACCCACAATGCCGAAGACCGACGAGGACAAGTGGCTTCAGCCTTCAGGTTATGTTGGCGTAGACAGAGAACAGAGAAAACGCCCGTGCGCTGGGCCGGCTGTTCTTGTTCTCTCCTTCGTCCTCCGCTGCTTCGCGCAAGCTGCCCGCGCACCCGAACCCCAGCGTCGTTCTTCGTCATCACAATATATATATATATATATATATATATATATATATATATATATATATATATATATATATATATATATATATATATATATATATATATATATATATGTGTGTGTGTGTGTGTGTGTGTGTGTGATTTAAACGTATATTAACTACATTTCCATTATTATTCTTATTTGGCTTGGATACACACAAAAAAACACAAGGACACAGGAAATAAGGAGGTAACAGGCTGACAACTGCCACCTAAAGGGGCACAACGCCTGCCTGCTCCTTCGGGAAGGGGAGAAACATAGAGGAAAAGAAGATAGGAGAAAATAAAGAGGAAAGAAAAAACGAATAACACAAGCGTGGCGGACAAACTCCATATGTCAAGTTATAGAAGCGCTGCCCCATCTGCATGCTTGTGCGCAGCAGTCAGTTCCGAAGTACATGTCGCTTCACTGTCACTTTCTGTAGTTACCAACTTCTGAAATGCGGTCGGTGGAGCGCAGCGTGAAGAGGCTAATGTGAAGTGCTGCCAACCTCGAATGGTACAGCCATCATCTGGACGCCGGGAAGGTCGAAGCCCACTCACCGCCTTGCGGGCGTACAGTGGGGCGGACTGATAACCCTCTTGTGCGAACACACGGGCTCTACAGATTATTAGGGATCAGCGTGACGCAATTAGGACGGCGGACACAACTCTGGGACCGGACCAGCGCTCCAATTGGGGCGGCCGCGCGGCACAAACAGAATTAGCGAAGAGAACTCGCCCTGCTTGCGGCAGCTCCGTGCAGCGTTGGCGGCCTTCCGCTCGCTCTTCATTCACGAAGCCAGACGAGCGCTCGTCGAAACACTGCGACACCGATGCCCTCGCACCGACGACTGTTTTACCACGGTTTTTATAGAAAGAGCACGGACTCTCCTGAGCCTTTGCTCGTGAACTCGGCGCCGCTCTTTCTAAAGAGCGGAAAGCACGCGTTGTCCATGGTCCCCGTTAATAGCCGTCGCGCTCTTTTTTCTATTTGAGATCGTGTCGCTTCGCGGAATCCGGTCTTGTCGACGCGCGGAGGAGCAGGCGATCGTGAACGAAGCAGCTCCCGCGCAGTACGCATGGTCGAGTGGTCGGTGGCTGATGGAGTTTCGAGTGCACCGCTTCTTTCCTCTTACGTTTCAACGAGGAGCTGCACGAGGTTTGGTAGCCCACGGAATTGGACAGAAAGGTTTTTGTGGATTTCATGTATAGCTTGGCCGTGTCGGTACTACGGCGAAGCTCCAGCTAAATGATGTGATGAGCAAAGAGTTTCGTTTATTAAACAGAGTGCGTGCACCTATACTGTATTGAAGGTTGTGAACAAACCCTCGAGTGTGACAATGTATAGGCTTATCGATAAAGGAGAAAATAGAGGTCTAAGTCTCAGTCTTAAATTTCGCGCCGAACTCTCGGCACATGACTGTCAGCGGGAAGTAGCAGATTTCAAAGTGCATATCTTTCCTTTTTTTCGTCTTATGGCCACACTGGCCCAGCGAAACTTACTCAAAAACGTGGTATACGTTAATGTCTGCACCCCCTCGCTCCATCTCTCTCTCTCTCGCTCTGAGGAAAATGCACGTCATTTTTACCTATTAAGAACTATGTAGGCCCCTCTAAACGACGTCAAAGTTTATGACGTGATGGCGCGTTAGTGGGAGAACTTCGCGGTGGCGCCGCCACCTGCATTTTCTTTTTGTGAGTTTTGTCGTTTACCAAGCTTCTTCTTGGGGCTCTTTTGGCATACTAATACGAGACAAATCGTATTTCTCGTTCGTGTCCCCTTAACAACGCGCGAGCACATTTCTCGTTTGATGAAGAATATCCTAAAGGACATGCAAAAGGCAAGAAATTTCAGACCGCTATAATGGCTGTTTGACTAGACTCATGCGACGAGAACATCGCTCAGTTTCTATCTTCATTATCGTGTACTTGCTTTCTGCCTGCCTTTTATTAGGCCAGTGTGTAGCCAAGAAGGAACGGTGTGTACGCATGCGATTAGTGTTCATATAACAAAATGCGTGCGCTCGTATATTCTCAATACGTCATTGCAGTCACAATACGTCACGTGCCTCTCAGTAATCAGGTGCCTGCTCGTGCGTTTGGCGTCGTCGGTGTAACCGAGTGAACGACCACAGGGGAGGATGAGATGAAGCCAACTCGAAACATAGCGGATAAAAAATGAAATAAACAACATTGATAAAGAAGAGAGCGATAGGAAAAACAGAGCATAGTATACACCGTTTACTGGTGTAGTTCACTGCAACTAGAGACTCTGCATGGGCGGAGGCCTGCCTGCAACGACTACTGTGAAATGCGCCACCCATCAAAGCGATGAGCCGCACAACACATTGTCCTCGTCAGCCACGCTACTCACAGCGCTCTCTTAACATCACTATAAAATAGTCTCAGTCAGCCTTTCTTAACAATGAGCGACGCAACCCGTCTCATTGTTTCATCTGCTGAGGAAGCTGGCGGAGCAGAAGCTTAGTGATGTTAACACTGGAATCCAGATGGTCGGGCCGCCAAAGCAGTGCCTACGCGCCGCGTAGGCACTTCTTTGGCGTGCCTGCGCGGCGCGCCAAAGCAAATTTTATAATTTGCAAAGCAAATTTTACGCCGTGCGCCAAAGCAAATTTTATAATTCATAGGAATTATAAAATTCCTATGACAGTAAGGCTCCTGTCGTTTTCGCACACGAACTACACGTCGAGGGGAAAATACTTTGCCGCAGCTGAAATGACACTGTTGCGACTAATAACAAAAACTCGTCAATTAACTTTGTAAATATTGATTTGAGGCAGGTGCTTATGTTACAAAGTTGTAGTGCGTGCCAATTTACGGCATACCATTTTTTTTAGAAATCACCAAAGTTGCACGTAGTTCGCGATATTAGTCATCGAGTTTTAAGGGCGACATCGGAGCTGATCGCACCCGGCGCGCATGAAGCGCGACAGTTCTGTTACCTTAGACCGGAACTACCCGTGAGAAGCAAGCGACGAAGATTGAATGATGGCACGCCGCGGCCGTATCTTTTCGTGAAAATCTGCAAGCAATCTCACTTGGGCCAACGAATCACCTTACTTCTGCGTGTAATGTTTGGTGCTTACGTGTTTCTTTCGAGCTGTACACAAGAAAACCGCTGTATGAACCTTTCCTTTGTATGGGAAGCATAAAACTCGATGGCAGCCACTGCGGCTTCTTGCAGACAGGGGACATAGTTTTTCGCTCCCCTTTATAGTTTAAGAAAGAAAAGACAAGCACTATGTCCCAGGCAAACAATAAGCTGCCTACTTGTGTATTTCAGAATGCTTGCCGATTTTCCCGACCATATTCTGCTTCGGTGCGCTTTGATTCAAATTTCCTCACTTCCTTGTCAGGCGTAGTTCCGGTGTTACGTAGCAGAGAAGCGCGTTTCCTGCATGCTCGGTGCGATCAGTTTCGATTTCACCCTTGAAATTCAATGATGAATATCCCGAACTACGAGCAACTTGTGTGATTTCAAAAAAACTGCGTATGCCACAAATTATCATGCACTACAACTTCACAATAAAAACTAGTGCACTGAAGTCAATAATTAAAAAGTAATTAACGAATTTTTGTTAATTAATCACGTGAACGATCACGTGATTCACATGATCACGTGCGGGAAAGTATTTCCGCCTTGACATAGAGGTCATGTGCGAAAACGAAAGGATCCTGACTGTCATGGAACGTTTATAAAAAATGTGTATTGTCTAAAAAACACCCTCTATAGCAGACTCAGAATACTTAAACAGCTGCGCTTACGCATTACGCAATATCATAATGGTCGGTGAATTTTTATCCCTATGCAGTTTAGTGTTAATGAGTGCCACCTTCCTATCATATTGTGTTCTGCTCTCTATAGTAGACTAGCTCAGAGTGGCACGACCCACAAGTCATGACGTCAGTAACGGCTGGCTGAGTTACCAGCCATCAAACACGTGTGCCGTACAATCAATAATTCTGGCATTAAGCAAGGAGAGACAAAGCAAACGAAATATAAAGTTAAAGGGGAATAGAGTGCGGGATTCGCAATGGTTGAATGCGTGCAGTGGGCTCTAATTGAACTTTGAGGAACAGCTACATAATCGCTTCGTGTAAGCAAAACAAGTCTCAGAATGTCGTCTCACAGCCACAACAACGACTCCATACTTTTCTAGGCACGTCTGCATTTAGTTGTAGCCAGTCGTCTACTACTTGCAAATACAGAGGCCGATAATGCAGCGACGGTGAGGTGTGGTGGACGAGGAAAAAATAAGAAAAATCCTTACGAACTGAAAAAAGGGAGAGCCACTGTTGTGGTAGACATAATCTTCTTTCCGTCCGGGAAGCAACAGATAAAGTCCAGGCACACGCCAAGCTCCTTGTCCGGAGAGGCATCGGCGCGTCTCGCCCGAAAGGACGACGGCTTTGCGGGTTCGCCCGTCAAAGTGTCAGGACGGGAGCACTAGCGCCGGAGCTTCCGAACTTTGTGAGATGCGCGCAATTTCGACACCGCCTCGTACCCTTCCTGAAACGAGGCACAAAGCGTGCTTCCAGCTAAGCCGTGGCCATAGGAGAGAGCGACAGACCGCACGGAGGAGGAGGGATCCGGCGAACTGTCGCGACACACGGGGTCACATATCACACGTCAGTTTGCAGTCGACTGCGCCGCTGCAAAGGAGATCGTGCGACGAGTGGAGCGCATCGGAGAATTTTCCCCCTGCCACATCGCCGGCGGCAAATGAGATCTTATGGCCGAGACGCCGAAGAGTGCCATTGCATGTGTGCGTGGCGCATTTGCAAAACTTGCCTGCAAGACTTCTCCTCGGGGCCCGCCATGGCGCCTATCTTTTTTATCTTTTTTTTTTACACTTCTTTGCTGCGCCCTATTTAGGACTTCGTATGCACGACGCAAACCTCGGCGCTGCAGCACACGCTCGCACAAATATAACTGAGGGTCGGCTAGGGAAGTAAAATTTATATATTTTCTTTCTAAGGCAATAGTAGAAAAAGCGCTGCCCCACGATTTACGCGCGTACTTTTTTTGCATGAAAAGCTGAAACGAAGTTACTGCTGCAAGCAGATCCAATGAACTTCCTCGTGGTCTTGTCGCCGTCTAACTGTGGAGTTTGAACTTTGATTTTTCAACAAACAAAGGGACTAGCTCACAGGACGCGAGCTATCATTATGGTAAACTTTGCAAGGAACAACGTATAATAAATGTACTTTTTTGCGAAAGCAAAGGGCTAGGCCAAGAAGCTTACTTCAGAAAGAGCACGTATACGTATGCGCGCGCGCGCGAGTATGTCACAAACACACACACACACACACACACACACACACACACACACACACACACACACACACACACACACACACACACACACACACACACACACACACACACACACACACACACACACACACACACACACACGCACGCACGCACGCACACACACACACACACACATGTGGATGTTATGAGTGTTGAACTGATCGATATGTGTGAACAGCCACTCTCGTGCCACCAAGCTCACGGAGAGCAGTCTGTCAGAGAAACCACTTAAAGATATCGCTCCCCTGTCGTGGTCTTGCGAGATTCCCCGATCACCTACGTCATCGTCGGACAAGTACGGTAACTAGCGAGAAGTAGTAACAACTAATAATTTTTTGTGCGAGTCCTTATAAAGATTAATATTCCTGCATGCTACTCTTAAAAAGGGAGAGTTGTCGCCCCGACGAGGTCGACAGCAAATGGCTCTCCTGGCCATGCTGTGACTGGTCAGCGCTGCAACTGTCCTGTAAGTGTATCGCGTAAATTTAATTAATTACACTGTCAATCCCAATTAGAATTATAAAAGGAGGACGAAAAATAAAATAAGTGGATAAAGAATACAAAAAGAATGAAGGCCTTGTGTAGCATAAGAGGTGTGTCCACGGCGCTCTTTTCTGCCCCTCTTCATTTTTTTTCTTTTTGCGCTAGAAAAGGGGACAAGTGAAGAGGTGCCGTTGTTGCTATTAGTAAAAGCGATACGAAACCGTGAGTGACTGTAATTAATGCAGAGACGGAGATTTAAATAGGGAGGACTTAAACAAGCCTAAAGCAAAACATAGAGGGAAAAGATAATGTTATTTGGCGATTCAATGCATAGAAAACAGATCAATTCATTACTTCATTACAACTGCTCCGTCATGCGGCTGGCTCGGCATGTACGAGAGCGTTAGCCAAGATAACAACTAAGACCTTGCATAATGCTCTAGGATACATTCTTCGATTTGAGCACAACGCCGCATCTCCGGTTCGACAAGCATGAAGAGGATCCCTCCAGCTAGGATAACCTTAAGCAGAAGCTCTGTGACGTCGTAAACTTTCTGGAAAATGGTCGAAAGTTTGGCGCGATCTACAAGATGTTGCCCACGACGAGTTGACATGCAATATTGTGGACACTGTTGTCAATGGATTCCCCCGTTTCCAGTAGTCAAGAGCCATCCTGCGAGCGTGCGGTCCATCCAAGCCAACCGTCTCATTCATTTAGGCAGTCAACAGTATGCCAATCTCGGCTTCCCTATACCTCCTGAGCTGACGCCGGTCCAAAAGCGAAGCCCGTACCGTGCGACAGCTGGTATTTCCCTCGTTGCTTTCGCAATCCGGCTGTGTGGAGAACTTCGGATGGCATGCCAGTGAGCTTCCGGTGCCACTGAATCGGCCTTGTATCCGGCCGCTATTGCACCCGCTGAACTTGGTCGTGTTTGAGCGACCATTTCTCTGCTTTTCCTATTTCGTCCGTTTGCAAATCCTTTCGCTATTCTACCCGCCGCACGCATGCTTTCTACCAGCGACGTCTCTAACTTGGCTAGCGAAAGGAGAGGCTGCCTCTTATAGAATAGACAGCCTCTCCTCCTTTCGTTCGTCTTTGCCTCAATACCATCGGCCCCTCGCTCATGGAACAACGCTATTCCTCACTGACCAACTACAAGACCTTCCGGGTGGAAGTATAGACTGTGCAGACATCAGAAATGGCGCTACACCTTTTTCTTCCTGTCAAAGTGAACTGCTCATTTAACGGCATGAATTGACAATTTAGCCCAGATTTCTATTATAAGCGGTAACCTCCATCGTCGACTCAACGCTCTGTACGCGTCGTTGCTGCCACTGGAATGCGTATTTCCTATATAAACATCGCCGGCCATCACCTTGCCGTGTTGGCCAATTTGCTCCGTGACGTGATCCTCAGGCTAGACTTTCTTATGACATGTTCCTCTCAGCTGGGTTGTTCCGCCGGTATCCTCACACTTCTTAAGCATATTCGTGCCGAACTTCCGCTTTTTAACTGAACTTTCGACATTTAATTGCAAGTCAGTTTTGCGGAATCCCGCAAGATGGCGGAAGGGTTAAGAAAGAGAAAATAGACAACCACCCGTTAGACAACGGGCGGTTGTCTATTTTCTCTTTCTTAACACTTCCGCCACCTTGCGGGATTCCGCAAAACTGACTTGCAATATCAGTGTACAGTTGCTTCGAGCTGTCGATGAATTCGCCCTCGCGCTGCCAATTGCTAGCTTCCTGTTTAGCTCAATTGGTAGAGCGACCGCCCCGGAAAGGCGTTGGTACCGGGTTAGAACCCCGGACCAGGACGAATTTTTCGCCGACTAAGAGGCTTTATTTCTGTGAAGTCCGTATGGATTTCCTTGCGGCTTCGTGCTACCAACGGGTGGTTGTCTATTTTCTCTTTCTTTCGACATTTAAGTTTAACTTTTCACAGTTTCTATTCAAGTTGCCTAGAAAATGGTTTCTGAGTTATATACATGTATTTCAATACGCTGCATCGAAGTCGCGCACCAGCTAAGAAATCTTCCTCTTAAACCGAAAACGGATAAGAGGGAAAAAATACGCATCGTATTTTAAGACACGGGACGTCCCACAACATCGCTTGTAATCCGTTTGAGGTTCCGACCCGAAAATAAACTCTCAGACTTCCGGCCACATCACCTATATGCTCGATTTATTATTACTGCTTTGAATAATAAATTACCGTCATGAGAGAAGCTTAGAGCGAGAAAAATGCGGCGCATTAAAAAAAAAAGTAAAGCATAGCAGCACCTGTCGTCCACCAAATCGGGTGTACAGGATCGTTGTTTACGCGCGTTTATGAATGAGTACCACTGGCGGTTGACCTGTTCGAGCGAGCGATGTGACAAAATGGTGCACCGTACGGCGCTACGTGGCCGAAGCTCTGGGTCGCTGCGCGACAGCCGTGTCTTCTTGTCATCGGTAGCAGCACACTGCCCGCAGGTCGCATGCATTTTTGACGCGGGCCCCATCTTTTTCGACGGCTTGGCACCGTGCCGCGACTACATTCAATATTAAGCCACACTCTCGCCATTCTTTTCACCTCAGTGGTTGACCGCCGCCGCACTGAGACCGAGGACAGGTTTTCTCTACTTTCCCGATTGCGCTGTTAGGCCCTCTTCTCCCGACAAAAATATTCTGGCGAGAAAATAAGGACGCTTTTAGCACCGACAGCCTGAACACCCTCGTATAGCTGCAGGGCAGTTATTTCTTTTTTTTTATGTGCGGAGCGGCTTAAGGGACCGCCCTCTCGTTGTCCCATGCTCCCGATGTCACGGAGTCTCACGCCGTGCGTTGGCGTCGCGCAGGTCCCACATTTGACACGCATAATCCAAGCAGGCTGAACATTTCAAACTCCAGCGCGTGCTTGTCCATGAACGCCAGCGTGGCCGAAGGGCTAATTCGCCTGTCCGAGCCAGCGATGCGACAGCGAAACGCCAGCGTCGGGAATTAGACAAAGATCGACGGAACAGAGAAGCGAAGGCGAAACACCAGCGCCGGTAGGTGGACGCACCGTGCTATCTATCTATCTATCTATCTATCTATCTATCTATCTATCTATCTATCTATCTATCTATCTATCTATCTATCTATCTATCTATCTATCTATCTATCTATCTATCTATCTATCTATCTATCTATCTATCTATCTATCTATCTATCTATCCGCCTACGTCTGGGTGTTCTCGTGATCGCCTACTTAACTTGGTGTTGACGAAAATTGGAATGGGAGGGTAAGTGGGTTTCACGAATATGACTGTCTGGTCATGACATTAATAACGTGAAAATCCTGTCGCGTACGTCGTCAAACCCTTTCCTCCAGACACGTGTGGCCCATACCCGTATGCCACAGGCCGCGATATACAGTATTCACCACATGTGATTGACAGGCTATATCTACCCAGGAACGGCGAGAACAGGCATTAGTAATCTAAATGAGAGAGCGTCAAGAAAACCAGATATCGTCACCGTCGACTCGACCAATGCAAAGAATAAAAATCAGGATCCCAGCATGAATCGAGCCCAAGCATTCCACGTGGCAATCGGGTATCCTATCTGAAGTGTTTAGCGCAGAATTATGAAGACGGGACAAGAAGGGAGAACACATACACAGGCGCTTCAGATATGTCGTACCAACAAGGCCAGAAGTCAGCCGGGTATTCTACCACCGAGCCAAGCTAGGTCTATAAACTGGTTTGGAAAAGCAGCCTATGCAGGCGTGATGTCAGTGCAACGTCAATTGCAGTTGCACTGCTGGCTATCTAACTTCATAACAAAGCAATAAACATTACATATGTACTCCTGTTATACAGGCGTTATGTTGGGCTGATATCAATTGTGGTTCTAGTGTTGGCTCTGCTTATATAGCAGTCTAATAAACATTATATTTGCATTCCTGTGATTCAGCAAGCTATATTCAAGCGTTGCTCGACCCCGGAGTAATACATGAACGAAAGTTACGCATGATATTCACATCATCGCATCGTAAATTCCACTTCATTTCGATAATATCTACGTTTAGCTCTAACGTGAATGCTGACGTTACGTCAGACACTAAGTTACTCTTTAAACATCAGTGTACTCGACGTTCCTGGTAAGTGCACACAACTGCCCCACTTATGAAAACATGTCGATCCACTTCGTAACACTTGCCTCAAAGCTAAAAAATGCAGCATAGACAATTACTCGCCGACTGCTTCGCATGAAACCGATTCTCACCAGCCGTGGGATCTGCCGAATTTTTATGTTACGTTTGTCTCTTATGCTATTCGTATACGCGATAATTCCTCTACGTGATGCATGTGCCACCTACGGACTAGAAACCTTCTCATTGGTGAACATTATTATTTGTAATTGTTAGACCATCTAATGCAGTGTCTTGGAGCTACCTAAATTATATATCGTATGTGCCACGTACTTTTTTATGCTTGGGTGTTAACGTGCGAACGTTAGTTGAGCAGTTTTTTAAGGTACTGCTGTTACAATAAAATATTAATTTCAATCCTGCACGTTGTATGTTCGACTCATTGATGAGCTGAGTAGTAGCCAGTGCGTTATATGCGCGCCAACGTCTCGCTATGCCGCAAAAATAAAAGAAAAAAGCTAGCTGTTTTCTAACGCAAGAAAAGCGCACTACAGATGCGACGGCATCGAGACCCGCTGTGGTGGCTAAGCATCTGAGGTGATGTGCTGCTATGCACGAGGTTGCTGGTTCGATTCCCGGGCACTGCGGCCGCATTTCAATCAGGGCGAAAGGTTAAAGTGCCCGCAAATACGCGTGGAAGCAAGAATAATTACGCGATTTTGCACGCTCTAACAAGTAAGTTCATGTTAGTTTCACTATAACAGTAAGGAAATTTGCCACTCACTGTACTTTAAATATTTAAATAATCAGTTTAGTAAAAAAGAATCTACGTAGTACACGTATGCGATGGTCATATTTTGTAAGCATCGAACGTGAGTTGGAAAGGTATATTGTGTTTTTAATAAGACAGGAAATGGTTCTCGGCATTTTAGGTCGCAGTTTGAAGCACAAATCTGCGGATTCTAAAGAACCAACGTACTTAGCTTAGATTATGCCCATTTTAATATGCGTGACCAGCGTAGAACCTATTTTACGCGGTACCCGTTGACGCACTTGAACGCATTCGGTCAGGCATATGAACAATTTGCGATTAACCGTAACACTAAGCAATAACTTAACTCAGGGGTCGGCAGCCTGCGGCCCGCGCGCATGCGACCCGCCGGGCAGTGATATGCGGCCCCCGGCACAAAATGAGAACCCTCCCCCCCACTCCCCTTGTCACTTCTTATCTGAAGGCCGACATGACCGTTTTGACCTCAAGTGTGCTTTTTGCTTGTAACCTATGTTTGTAAATTTCAACCTTGCGAGAAGAAGAACAAAACTTTATTTTAAGGTAATGTAGAAAAAGATGGTTGGTTGATCCCTCCGTCATAAGAATCGGTATAACACGAAAGTGAAACGTGTCGTCACAGAAGTAGTTTATTGTTTATAGTGCATTAGTATATGAGAGCTTGTACAATGTCGACTGTCGTTTGGCAGATATAGCACCGCTTGATGCGGACGCATCGCACTCATGTTGACGCCTAGTGGCACATCTCCGTACCGACGGCAAACGCCCACGATCATGATTTAACCCTTGCGTTAGCTGAAGTTTTTAACATATACGTAGACTCCGCATATGGTAAATCCCGCGCGAAGATGGCATCAACAAGCACATAATAAACACTAATGCTCGATATGCACTCCTTCAAAGCGTCGTGAAATGCGAAGAGAAATGCTACGCGCGTCGTGTATTCTCTCTAGCCAGGCCGTTACTTACAGGGCGAGCGGCGAACGCGGTGCGACAGCCAGGCGAGCGTCGGAGAGCTATTTGTCGATGTGGATGGATGCTATGAGCGAGGCTTGCGCTAAAACCGCCACCTCACGTTGACGAAATGAAACTTGTATTGGAAACGCGCCGAATGGGACAGTCGTTGCAACGGCGCGTGTTTTTAGATGCGAAGTATCTTATGGCGGAGTTCACTCCTGTGGTGGTGGTGGTGTGCGGCGTGACCACCCTTACTGCGCATGCGCATACCCTCTCCACTCCCCCTCTCCCCCTCTCCGCTCATCCTCTCCCCTCCCCCTTTCCACTCTTCCTCTGAAACGCGGGCTAGACATGCCGAAATTCTCTCCTGCGCAACGCCGCGATGAGCACCAGCGCATGCGCGTCCCCTCCCCCTCTCTCTCCTCTCCTACGCTGCCCCTTTCTCGCACGCCTGCCGACGGCGTTCCCCGCTCGCCCTGAGAATTAACGGCCAGGCTAGAGGGAAGACAAGACGCGCGTAGCGTTCCTCTTCGCGTTCCACGACGCCAGGTCGGTAGCATGCCCAAAGAACGCCAACGGAACGCAATCGTGCAAGTGCTCCGGCTTCGCATCGCCTCATGGTCCCCTTTAGCGGGAAATGGTGTAATTTTTTGTTTGTGTGTTTGTTTTCGAGCCTGGTGGCACAGATGTCACCGCCCCGTTAAAGAGAGGACGCTCATAGCGTCCATCCATCCAAGGTCACTGTGAGAAGCAAGTGCGAAAGATAAAAGGCGCGTTCATGTCGCCCCCGCAATGTGTGTGGCGGTAGCTCAGTGGGATAAACGCTCGCCAGCCACGGTCTCTGACCGAGAGGTCATGAGTTCGATTCCCGTCAGCGGAACTTTTTTTATAGATTTTTTTTCTTTGCCATCTGATAGCATTTCTTTTGCTGACGTACTTCCGTGACGGAAATACGTCATGAGTCTTGGTGGACCCCGGCATAAAACACTTTCGTGTTAAAAGAGGGGACTCAGGAGCATGTCGGGTGGGGCCTCCAAGTCCAGGGCCCCACTGGCTTCCGGCGCTCGCCTAACGTGACTCAGGAATGCTAATTGCAGTTCTGGGTCCGAGCTGGTGAGTTGTGCTTCCCATTACTCCAAACTGTTTACAGGTTTACAGGTTGTTACCTTGGAGGCGAAAATGTTTGAGGCCCGTGTGCTTACATTTAGGTGCACGTTAAAGAACCCCAGGTGGTCGAAATTTCCTGAGCCCTCCACTACGGCGTCTCTCATAACCATATCATGGTTTTGGGACGTTAAACCCCAGATATTATTATTATTACAGGTTGTTACCTAAAAAAATCACAGCATATCCACGGAGTGAATGATGATGAGTGGGCGAAGCTGCGGAGGTTCACCGGTAAACCGTGAATCTTCCGTGAATTCTGCCCAGTACATCATCGCCGACGTGAGATCGGGCGCGTTTATACTAAAGGTTCGATGAGTTATGACGACTTGCAGCTCACTTTAATTTTACATGTACGCTGTGAATTTTCATTGTTTAGAAAACCATTGCTTTAGAAAACATCTGGCGTCTTTCGTTAAACAGCTGGCGTCTTTTCGTTTTGCTTTAGAAACATCTGGCGTTCTTCCGTTTTGCTTTTACAAAACATCTGGCGTCTTTCGTTGGTTTATTTCATCAATCAACGGCGTTTTGAACAAAATTTTTATTGCTAATCACGCACAGGAGAAATCTCACCAGGCACTACCTTGGAGGTAAAGAATGGCTGCTAATGCGAATGAGAGACAGAAGAAGTCGGCTTTTAGCCACCGCTGCGAATTTTTTATTGTTCAACAACGCACAGGAAAAATCTCCCACCGGCACCACCTTGGAGGTCAAAGCGTAAGACTGGTTACGCACTACGACTACGACTACGAGGGACGAACGGGTGCCGCCTTAAGGAGCTTCGCCCCTAAAAAAGTTTTTAAATTCTCTGGCTTTCGGCCACACTCCCATGAGATGTAGTATAAAGTCTGCAAATGGCCGCACCATGGACAAGCGTCATGGAACAACGTTGGGTATATTTTACTTAGCCGCCATAAATATGAAGATACTGTCATCGGTACCTTCCGGAGGTCCGTAGCATCTTCCCCTCAAGGGATTTATTGGGGGTGCTCTATTTTTGTCGTGTGCCGCACTGGTGAGCGAGAAGGTCTTCTGGGGACATTAAGTGGGGTTCGATTGTCGGAGGGCTTCTATCAGAGCCACCGCGCGCTTCAAGGTCACAGAGACGCACACGCATGATGTGCAACCTTTGCAGCGCGCTCAACAATTGGACAACCGAGCTCTGTCGGATGAAAAAAATCGACAGTAGTTGACATCGCAGATGTTGCGAGGTTGCATCAGGGGTCGCGAAATCCGTCTTTGGAATATAGTGGCACAAATTTCATTTTAAAATGCCTCCCTTAACAATAAATAAAAGTGTACATGGAAACGTAAGCGTATTGCAGTAAATAACGAATGCCCTAAGCAGCCACATGTGAAATATAACACCTGCCCCCCTTCCCCTCGATGCTAGCGCAACGATCAATAAAAGGAAAAGCGACTAGAATGCTGAATTCTATAGCTTTCGTTCTGCCATTCTTTCTTCTGATGCAAGGCAATAAAAGTGCAATTCCAAGCGCGCATTCCTTAAACCCGCTGGAAACAGCGACTCCGTCAACAGCAACTGAAACAATGGACAACACCGGATTGGGATCCTCCATTTCCAAGTGCATCGTCGGGCAGACACTCTGGCTCCATCCCCTTGCGCGGTCATGCGAACGTATATCGCATTTCCGACGGAGAATAACAGTCCAACATTTTTTGTGCGTCCTGTTCGGAACTCTTCGACACCACACGTGTGTGTTCAAGTAGGACTCGACCTCACTCAATGGCTGTTTCCGCGAAGAGTATTTTCTTCCCGTCTTCGATATTAAAGCCCCGAGGCAGTGTCTCCAATAGCCTCCCTTATGAAGACACCGGTTTCTAGTTTCCTTTTCTCCTCTTGCCGTACCCATCGGCCAGCGGAAATTCTTTGTAGCCGCAGGGGCTAGTGGGGGTCTTCTTAAAACTCTTTTAGCTCAATGCGTTCGCACGAGACGATGTAATCATTCCTGGGTGCTGCTCGGCAACTGCGGGTACTGTTTCATTTTTTTTTCTTTCTACTTCTCGCCGTATGCTTGTCGCCCTTGGCGTGCTCGTGCCATTGCAATGCTTTTTTTTTATCATAAACCATATATACTTCTGCGCAGCTGGATCGCATTGATAGACGCACACCACAGACCACCACACGTTTCCCTTACATAGAAATTCGCTCGCACTCTGTCGCTCTCTAAACTAAACAGCATATCGGCAAATATCGCCCGTGCATCTCTTTTATTCCGTCTGCATTCATTCGAAAGGTGATAGAGTCGCTCGAGGTGTTTCTCCGTCGTATAAACTTTCAACTAATCTGACTTCATTTTTTTCCTTTCGTTGTTGAAGCGGAGCTTAAACATATAATTCGGACTATTCACATATTTGCCTTGTGTTCACAGCAGTAAACAAATAGTCTACGTCGAGCTGATAGCAATATTTGTCCGAATCAATAAGTAAAGCTTGTGGCCGGATTACTTAACTGTCACGCTCGAACAAATCCTGCTCCGCTAAAAGGGTGAGAGAAGGCAGTTGTATGACCGTTCGTTCTCCTTGCAGCGCACAAAAATATGAGTTTAGTTAGCTGAGGCAAAAACCAGTCAAAAAGACGCCGGACAAGGGGAAGAAGTGTCTTCCCCTTGTCCGGCGTCTTTTTGACTGGTTTTTGCCTCAGCGTCATGTACCAACTGACCCAGACTTCGACCTTATTGAGTTTAGTTAGTTAGTTAGTTAGTTAGTTAGTTAGTTAGTTAGTTAGTCAGTCATAGTTAGTTAGTTAGTTAGTTAGTTAGTTAGTTAGTTAGTTAGTTAGTTAGTTAGTTAGTTAGTTAGTTAGTTAGTTACAGTTAGTTAGTTAGAGTTGGGATGGGTTTAGCGGCGCTAAAGAGGCTAAGACTATGTATATTTATCCAGCCACATATTTTAAAAGAATTAGGGCCGCTTCGCACTAGGGGTGCCAAGCCTCAAGGTACAGCGCAGCTGGGCTGCCCCCTCCTTGTTCCTCTCTGTTTGTCTCTGTTTTTTTTCTATTTCTTCTTTATCTCTGTTCCTTCTTATTTCTTTTTTCTCTATCTATCTATTTCTCACTTTTCCCAGCTCTATCTCTTTTTTCTCTTTCTCACTCCTTCTGTCGCTCTCTATTTCTCGCTTCCTCTTTCTTTCTTTCTCTTTCTGTCTTGCTCAGTGTTTGTCTTTTTTGTGTCTGTTTCTTTCTACCTCTTTCTCTTTGTGTCTACTTGTTTCTCTCTCTTCGTACCTTTCTCTTCCTTCCCTTTCTTTCTCTCTATTTCTATCTCTCTCTCTCTCTGTACTGTCCTGTCGCCCATCAGAGTTATTGCATCCCGCGCCGGACAAATCGGCGCAGCCGGAGAGCGCGCGCCGGACGCATGTGTTTGAGGAGCGAAGCAGAAGATGAAGAAGAGGACGAAGACAGCGCGCGCCGTTCATGATGGTGATAGTTTTCGCGAACTCTGTACGGGCATAGGCCGAGCATAAACAGCTCTGCTGTTAAAATCTATCGGATCTAAATGGCTGATAGCGTCATTCAGTGGTGCCGGCGCTTCACCTCCTAAAAATAAAATCGGGTGAAGCGGTATATGGAACCTATAGAAATATGAATTGCTGACGCTTGAACAGGTCAACGTATGAAAAACACGCTCGTCGCGTTTCATACAGCAATAAGTGGCTCGCAAAGAAGAACGACCGCCAGTAATTGCACGGGCAGCCACATTCATGACCACCTGTCGCGTTCCCCCGCTAAATAACTGTCTGTGCACGAGCGCCACGAATACACGTTCCGAGTCTTTCCTCTCATAGTATCGCAGTGCAGTAAAGAACTACCGGTTCGCTGCTGCCGAGCCTTCCAACATCGCAGTCCGATTCCATCAGTCCACAGCTGGGGCTCCCGTGAGCATCGGGATTGCCGGTTGCGAAGCAACCACTGCCGGCGCAGCGAACGCCCAATGGGACAAGCCGCAGACGGCGGAATAACAGTGGGCCGCCGCTGCCGCTTGGGGACGCAATCAAAGTGCCGTTAAGCCTGCCCCAGGCGTCCAACGCAGCCCTCGCTGCGCTCAAGACGCACGCACACAGGGCAAGAAGAAGCTCTGCATCTTCATCCGCTATGGCGGCCATCAAACTGTGATCTAGTCGGCGGGCAAAGCAAACTCAGATCCCTGGGAGCCTTCTATCTTTTCCTGGTTTTTTTCTTCTGGCGTGTTCAGTTCTGTGGGGACGCTTCGCTTTTTTATTACCTTTTGAGAGTTTCATCATAGCTTTCAAGTAGGGAATATAAAAAGTAAACATATAAAATTACGCTTTACTTTCCCGGTGTCCTGAAAGAGCTCGAAAGCAGGATGAATACGATGGTCGAAAAATGTATGTTTGCGCGCAGGGACTGCTTAGATTTACAGTCAGAATTGAAATGTAGCTTATGCGTCCTTACAACGAGGCTGCATTTCTACTTAACCATATGACATGAACTTATTATGGAAACTTTAAATTACTTTCTCTGTAAAAAACTGCTTCAGCAAAGTAGGCACAAGTAAGACGCACGCGCTTTTTTTTTTCTATATTCTTACGGCGCCCACATCTGACTGTGACTGATTACATCGACCTATTTTTAAAAGCTGGGCATGTTCGAGCAGGCGCATACGCCTTTGACGCTGGTCAGCCAAACTTGTGCTGCAGCTCTTCATTGACCAATTACGAATTAAGACTGGCGTCGGCAACGTTGTATGCCTGTTATTAGAGGATTTTAGTCTGTCCGGCACACCGCTATACGCGAAATGCTTTGCGTGTACCGGAATACCGGGTGTGAACTGCGCATGCGCACGCCCGGTAAACATGGCCGCGCCGCCGACAGCGATTGCCGTCCACCTCGAATCTATCAAGTGGCCGTCGCGCGCTCTGTCGCTCGTTATCTCCGAATTGATGCTTTTATTTGCTTTAGATTCGCGTTCTTAAGCTTTGACAGCAAAGTATTCGTGTCGATTCGGCACCGTTTTCGAGAACCATACTCAAATAATCAATGACGTAGGCTTAGCGAGTGACAATCTCGGAATCTCGGAGGACACACATTATGTGTTTGTTAGTTGTTTTTATCCCCTATAGCTGGCGCCACTTGACGTGGCGGCAGCTACGGCACATGCTATCCGGTATTACGCTACGCCTTCGCTTTACCGGAATACCGGACAGACTAAAATCCTGTATTAAGGCGAAAGCCTTAAATGCCTCATCAAACGCAAAAGCTGACCGTCGGCGTCCCACGTTGGCGGCGTCTGCAAGAGTGATGCGAAAAATCATCACGTGGTGACGTCATCATGACATCACAGATCGCCACAATATGTGACGTCACATGATGACGTCATCACACGACATCGTTGTTTGGTCAAAAGTGGGCCGGTCATGGAGGCAGTGCAAAAACCAGGTGAGGTGCAGAAAGCTTTCGGAGGGGGGCGGGGGAGGATCGACTGAGAAGTGAAAGAAGAAAAAGATGGCTTTCACCTTCGAATCGTCCTGGGCGAATGCGCAAGGGACCCTGTGAGTTTCTTAACGTTGCCCAAAGAAGTAAAAGTTTTTTATACAACGAGCAGTATGGCCACATTTGCGACATCACTTGGCTACTGATGAGCGGCGAAGTAGCTACATGACTTACTATACACATCCATACGAAGCACGACTTCTTTACGGGTGGGATCCACAGCAGCAGAGTTTTCCCACCAATGACTCTAGTATGAAGTCGGCAGACAGTCATGCGGATTCATGTTTTCTCGAGATATATAAGGGTGCATTTGAGACTCTGAAGAATAATTGTACTGCGGAGAGAGAGAGGGAGCAAGAAGACGAAAGGCAAGGAGGTTAACTAGACGAGAGTCTGGTTCGCTACCCTGCTGTGCTGAGGGTTAGAGAATGCTGGACTAGAAAGAGAAAAAAAAATGTCACAGTTTCGCCGTAACGGCGAAGCAATGAAAGCGATAGCGATAAATTGGAATGTAACGCGAAGAACGGAAAGCAGCTCGAAATTGCCAGCGCGTCGCTCGAGCCAAAAGGACGCACGAAAAGAACGCACACAGAACGAGCGCTAACTATCTTGCATCACAGCTCGACACTTAAAGCGCACTGCTCAAATACAGAGCAGGACGCACGAAACGAACGAACAGGTACACACAGGACGAGCGCGAACTAACTGTCACAGTTGTTGCTTATTTCTGTTTAACAGCGCGCTCCTTTCGCAAACGTGGCCGCTGCAGCGAGCGAAGTGACCTTCGTACGCTCTGTGACTTCAGCGTGGACATCGCGGGGAAAGCACAAGACATACAACCCCCCGCTCCAACCCCCCGGCCGCCCCCTTCTTTCCTCGAGATAAGCGTACAAAGGTGACCACGCCCTGTAGGGCGAAGAGCAACGGCGTTCGCAAGAGCGGGGCGACGATCTTTAAAGCGCGCCACGCGCGCACATCGCGCCATCCATGTGGTGACTAAGAAAGCATACTGAAGTAAATGGTGTATATAAATAGCTCCCCGTTAGCAGGCTGAAAGACGGTAGTGTACATGGCCTAAGCGTCTAACTCCGCGCGCTGCGAAGCGAGAGCTCGCCCGTTCGATTCCGTATATATATATATATATATATATATATATATATATATATATATATATATATATATATATATATATATATATATATATATATATATATATACGGTGCATGACGGCGGCGACGGGGACGGCCAAAATCAGCCGAGACTGCACATATAATTGCTATCGCGATAAAAGGAGAGAGAGAGAATACGAGCACTGCCCGCACAAAGGAGCATAATCGGTCCCTGAGGCCGGAGTTTCTTTTACACATGCGAGTTCGGCGCTTTGGCATTCGTCTGGGAAAGACAGGGAGGTGAACCAGAGAAGCTCTCCAGTTGGCTACCCTGCATTTGGGAAGGTGGAAAGAGGTTATTGAAGCATGGGAGTGAACGTACTAATACACCAAAACAATATTAATGCACAATTTTCCGTCCAGATGCACTGCTTTTTTGCACTGTTAAAAGCATTAATTTGCATATTTATAAGACACCCAGCCGCGGCCGATGCGTCTGAGATTTTGTTTTTATAGAAAAATGCGCAGCCTAACATATATCCAAAAAACGTTTCACGTGTGACGATCCTTATCAGCATCTTTGTTTAACCTGACATACGCTCGGTTCTACGGCACTCGTAGTCTCGCTGCACCACAATATTACAGATCGGCGCTTATGGGCTGATAACGAACGCCCGATCATATCGCAACAAATGGTACGCGCTAGCTTGGCGTTCGAGACACCGTACAGGACCATCATACGTCTGCTACTGCAAGTCGAGGATCCATGACGAAACTAGGAATTCAGCGAGGATGCTTGATATATGAACAGTTATTTAGCGAGTACACGTGTGTTATGTAGTGACTGTATTGGCCGTTGGCGTTATCTAAATCCTGTCGAAACAGATGAAATATCAGATTTCTCAGGAATCTATCGTTCTCAAATGTGGATTTTATCATAAGGCCTTTTCTGTTGTCAGTAATATACCTGCCGTCGTGCAGTTACCTAACATGGTCCCTTATTTGGAATGGGTCGGTGGAGATGTGCTAACACGTGCACGCGGAACGTGCGTTCATCTCAAAGACCTTCTCCTCTAAATTTCAAGCAGCCACCCTTTGGGTAAACACTCGCGGTTAGAAGGAAGATGTTTTGTGCTGCGTTCAAGCAATTGTGCCCTCGTTCAGAGAGCTGCCGCTATCAACCGTTGTCTTAGAAACTGAAAAAGGCGCGGTGCTCTTTTCGGACAATCTGCATTGACAAGACATCGACAAGAGATATACACACTAAATTACATTCGGTCATCATTTGACAATTAAAGACTCCGGTAGCCCTTCATATTCGCGTGTTTCACAGTCGATGCGTCCCAATGCGGCGCGAGGCGGAAGCACCATCTCTATTATCGCCGGCAGCCGCCGCCATTTCTCACGTGCGGCGTTGCTTAAGCGGGGTCGTTGTTCTTTTGTAAGTCAACGTTTCCTTTTTTTTAATCATTCGAATGTTCTTTCGAATGACCCCAAGCATCAAAGAGTCTTTACGGAGTAATCGCATCTAGTGTGCGCGAGAAGGTCTTTTTTTATAGGAGCGAGACTGCCTTCCTTCCCATGGTGTCGCGAAGTGGCAGCTACAGGTTACGAAAACCGCGCTAGCGGCAGTGAGTTTTCCGCTTACCGCAGAAGCACGGCGCGATAATCTAGATCGGCGCCATGTTGTAAGACGCATAGCGCCACCTATAGGCCGTGAAACACGCAAATAGCATACACACATCGGTGAGAGTACATCGTTCTTGGATTGATGGGTGTTTGACAAGACTTTGAACCTGAAGGTATGCGAGTTAATTTTCACGGACAACTGGAGCGTCCGTGCGTAGTGGGTACGCAGTGCAAGAGCAGCCACTGGAGTCCATATAGTATCACTGGATACGTGCGTTGGTATGCGCGAGCATCATGTGCTTCTTTGTGCAGAGTTTTATGGACCTACGCCTGTCTTTCAGGTAATTAACGAGTAAAGAGAAAAGTCAAATGGATCAGGCTCAGAGGTATGTAACAACCGTAATAAGCTGCTCTGCTGAACCACTGCGGTACCTGAGTAATTAATTTTGTCAAAACTTGGCAAATCATCTTGCGACTCCTGAGAAGAACGCCAGTGGACAGATTTCGCTCTAAAATATTGCATCATTTTCGTGCAGTCCCATTATCCTGCTAATTGACCAGGCATATTCACAGAAAAGAGACACATGATTTCACGCGCGCCTTTAATTATGTCTATTTTTACCTAGAATTTTAGGTGCGAAGTAACTTTTGCTCGGGGCTGTGTCCGTTCCTTGGCGACCATCCGCTTTCTACCACCTAGCATAGCCATCTGTAACGTATTGAGCGCGCGCTCGCGCCAAGGAGAAGTCTTCTTCCTCCTGTTCTTCGGCCACCTTGATGACGATACGTGCAGAGCACTTAAGGGGCCCGGGCTGCCGTATACTGTCCTAGCTTGGCATAACGCAGGCAAATCCACGTGTGCTGGCACGCGCTAGCGCGTTCGGGCCTGTGTAAGGGGCTGGGTAAGACGCTGTGGCCTCTCCTCCTCACACTCTCTCAGCAATCATGTGATGGCGTCGGGGAACGAGATTCTGCAGACGCGCGATGAACCCGCGTGGCGTGCTCAAACAAGAGTTCGGGACGAGTAACAGCAACAGCAACTACAGTGAATTCATGGTGTGCTCCACTTGCAAGGACGCGTTAACATCGGGCAAGGTTCCCGTGATGAACGGAACTTTAAGTCGACCCATGCGCTGCTTCGCATCCCCACATGGTTCCCTTAAGTGGGAGATGGTGTAATTTTTATATACATTGGAGCGGCGGCTCACACTAGCAAGATTTAGAATACGCTGTTACGCCAGCCGAGCTCGATGCTATCTGTAACACAGTTCATGTGTGCTTCCTCGTAACTTGGTGCATGTGGTCTCGTATACATGGGAGGCTCCGCAAGGCCGCGGTATATTGCACACGATTTCAACAGAGCGCGGCGTATAAGAACTCGCCCGCTTTTTTTTCTTTTCAGTGAGCTGCATTTATTGATATTGCTTTCACTGCTTTGTATACTTTCGTGCTTTATTTCTATACCAATAATAAAAAAAAACATGGGTCGCACGACGGACGCTCGCGGTGCAATAAAAGAAAGGCTATATTCGCATTGCCTCAACTCTTTCGGCGACTTTTGATTGCATATGCATGAAAGTTCATTGAAAAGCTTACAAAGAATGTATTTGTTTCTCGCTTCACTGTCAACGGTCGCTTTTATTTATAGATTGAGTCACGCAGGCGGAAGCTAAGGAGAATAGGAAAGAGCGCGCACAGTCTAGAACAGAATTCAGCCGTCCATGATGAGCTCAGGGAATCGCTCGATCCCTTTTGTCCCACTATGAGGGTAAGAGTAGTTGTCAGAAAAAAGAAAGCGTGCGGCCCTCGTTGAGGTCCGGAGACCCAGGTCTTGGCAAAAAGGTGCCGCTGAGGCTGGCAACAACATCCTTTGAGGCGTTAAGAGCCACGGCACCGTAAAGAGGAAGGCAGGCAAAGCGGCCTCTCGCCTCGGTGAGGGCTCTCGGGAGATCCACGAGAAGGAGGACAGCCTTCAGAGGCAGTCATACCGTGCTGCGCTCGCGGGAAGCACTCGAGGCAAAAGCAAACAGCGTCACAGCGCCAGGCAGCAGCAAACGCCGAGCAGCCCGTAGGTCAACAAAGAAGAGACCACTTGAGCCCGGGGCCGTGCTAGAGGAGAGAGCGAGCCGCTGTGCGAGGGATGGCGCTCGCTGAGTCCACAAGGGCACGGCGCCAAAGGCGCGATTCGTTAAAGGCGCCCGCGCGTGAAGTCGCAGCGCACCGGCCAAGTTGGCTGAGCACCCCGAGGCTGAGCATCCGATGTTTCTTTTTTTCTTCTACAAGTGGTAAGCGCCACACCAGGCCTTGGACAAATCACGCTATAATGAGGGGGAAAAAACAAAAAAAATCCCCGCCGCCTCATCGAAGCTGGCCTGCTGCAATTTGCAAACTGCGATACCTATGTTTATTCGGCTTCTGGAGACGCGAAGACGCATATCCATGGGGCAGCAGTAACTGCGAAGTGTTCCTTCGAGAGTATGCACACGTGTTCAGACCACGGCACAAGTCAAGAAGCACGAACTTCTTAAGCGAAGCTTTTATAACTCACAAGTTTCGCTAGCGGCCTGCGCAAAAATCCGGCTTAAGCGAGCGTACAGAAATGCGTCAGATGGTGCGCCGGTCACCTGCGGTCACATGCTACGCATTCATTGCTGCCTAGCTGCAGCGAAACTGTGATATTTTTTTAATAATAGGTGATTGTTTATGAAAGCAAAAGTTGGCGACTTCAAGGCAGATTGCATTGCTGACTGTCCTTTTTCGATCGACATTTGATAGCAAAAACGTCCCTCGGCTCTCACCGCTGCTGCACAAAAGTCACTCGGTCTTTATTTATTTGCCTAAGACGACTGGCAGGCGAAAGACACCTTCTTTTTTATCTGAGTCCATCGTATCCATCATCCCCGACCCTGAAAGCTTGCTGCACCTAACATAGTTTTGCGCTTCCTCCTGGATCTGAGGCATTGCAAGCTGTCCGCACCTCACATGGTTTTGCACAGCCTCCGCGATCGGTCCGCCTATGAACAAGCAACGATGTCATCATGGCATCGTAATGATGTCACCTGATGGCCTCACAAATTCTGGCGATCTGTGACGCCATGATGACATCACATGATAACGTGATTGAAGACGTCATGTTATACTAAGGTCGTTTGACTTATGGCACGCCGCCTCACACACATTCACATGCGTATCACTCAAGTTTTGACCGACTTATATCACTTAGTTTATTTGTTTTAGATGCTGAGCATCTTATAGCAGAGTTCAAACCGGAGGTGGTAGTGGTGTGCGGCGTGGTCACCCTTACTGCGCATGCGCATACCTTCTCCACACACCTCCTCTTCCCTCCCCCTCTCCACTCTTCCTCTGAAACGCGGGCTAGACATGCCGAAACTCTCTCCTGCGCAACGCCGCGATGAGCGCCAGCGCATGCGCGTCCCCTCCCCCTCTCTCTCCTCTCCTACGCTGTCCCCCTCTCGCGCGCCTGTCGACCGCGTTCCCCGCTCGCCCTGTGAGAATTAACGGTCAGGCTAGAGGGAAGACAAAACGCGCGTAGCGTTTCTCTTCGCGTTCCATGACGCGAGGTCGGTAGCATGCCCGACGAACACCAACGGAACGCGATCGTGCAAGTGCTCCGGATTCGCGTCGTCTCATGGTCCCCTTTAGCGGCAAATGGTGTAGTTTTTTAAAGACGATAGTCCTTCTTGGGGAACTTAAACGTAGAAATTTTGGTCTGTCTGTCTGTTTGTCTGTCTGTCACCCGATTCAGCCACCCGGCCAAAGTTGAACCACTTGCTTACCGCCCACCCAGCTTGAACTGGTACGGCTGTTCATACTTGTGAACGTTGTCGATCAAAAAGTAAATATTACGCATATCTGAGGCACAACATCACTAGGTACGTAGTAGATGGTGTGTTCCTTTAATAGAAGATACATAGATACGTAATTCTAAAGATCCCAGTTTCTTAAGCTGCGCTGAAATACGGCTGCGCTGAAAATGCGACGTGCCGACGAAAGCCCTCTGCCACGGAGGAAGGAAAGAACTTTCTTCCTCCGTGCCCTCTGCACAAGCTCGTTTCCCGACGTATTGCCAGATAGCACCCATATCTCACGCAGCGTAGAGTTACTGCATATGCTACCTATAGGCAGCAGAGTTGCGCACCTGTCTTCCAAATGCCGCTATCAACCATGCGTTGCGGAGAAGCTGACGCTGGGGCCAAGTTTTGTATTTCTAGATGGCGCCGCTGCAGCGAACTGGATTGACACTAGTCATTCACATTAAGGTAAATCACCGGTCTTCGACACGCCAAATATGTCGACCGGTGACCCGGTAGGCATGTCGCCTGCAAAAACGAAGTGAGTCTTCGCGACATAGCCATGGTTACTAGCCAGACCTATGCGCAACTCTGCTACCCAAAGGTAGCATATACAGTAACTCTAACGCAGCGCTCCTCTATCGTCTTTCGACGACATTTGCAGCGAAGCACGCAGATACGCGGCCAATTTTATTTTCTTTACATCATTCGTAATGACGCCGACGCCGCCGAAAGGGTCTCGTGATGTATCGTCAGGTCTCGACAAGTCTCGCAAACTTCTTCACTCATGAGACGTAACATATCACATATGGAAACCTCACATACGGGAACCTCATATCACACATGAGGTTTCCGCCTTAAAACTTTTGTGGAAGCCCGCTAACTGGAAAATGTAAAACTGGTGATGCATGGATATGTAGGCTTTTAAGCGTAAACCAGCCGGAATGACGACAAGCGTTTAACAGTGAGTACGACAACGCTGTGCATTTCTGAATAGAAATGTATATTTTATTATTTTATACTCTAATTCATCTTTCTTGATTTCATAGTCGCTACATTTCAATTAAAATCTGCAAAAATGCTTTCCTAAAAAATGCTTTCATTATTGATCTGTTGGAATCAAGACGTTCTGTCTAACAAGTAACCGGGCCACTTCATTCATTCGCCTTACTATGTTTCATTAATTTTAGGTCACTTACTTTTGAACACTGCCACTTCTTCCGCGGCAAGCACTGTAACACAAACGAGACAAAAGTGACTTATTTTGAGCCAAACTAGCACTCTATCTCAAACAGGAGCCTCAGCTGTACAACGGATACGGGTACATACTGTACAACGCAAAAGGGCTTTAATAACAGGTATTAGCGACGGCCCTGTTCTTGACAGCTGGTAAATTACGTTAATTCTGAACTTGGGCGCCGAAGGTGCGCCGCTGGAACTTGTGCGCCGGAGGTGCTTCGGTAGAATTTTGCGCCACCTGGCGCACTATAACGCTCGGAAGGCAAAAGAAAGGGCGACGCTTACGAAAGGGCGCTAATTTATGGCATCTCAGTTACGCCATAATTTCTCCTCGCGTATCGTGGATCCTGGAGAAAAGAGCGCGCGCGCCTTCTACCCAGCTTTATGCTTTTCTTCAAAGGCAAAGATCTTTCGTTAATGCACTCTGAGGCCTTACTACTCGTATTTTGCATGGTCACACATTTTTAAACCTGAAAGTTAGTTGGCTTGATGAGTGTGAGAGATACAGACATCAGAAAATGAAAAACGAATATGTAGCTACTACGAGATCAAAGAGAGAGAGAGAAAGAGAGAAATGATTTAGAATCGCCTTCTTCTCTCCATTCCAGTAGTTCGCATTCGATTTAGCTGGTTTTACCGGCGCAACACAGTCACGACATGTTTTCGTACTTGGGGACTTTCTTTGTTTTCGTCGCCAAGAATGGTTCCGTAACCACTTTGAACGTGATCGCACTGGTCGTCTCTGGGATTAGCGAACGCTACTGGTCCATCCAACGATTATGCGCAGCATGATGCGCGCACTCGTACATGAAGGCGCCCTTGTTCGGTTTCCTTCCCACGCGAAATACAGAGAAATACGCGTCTCCCAGTGCTCGCGTGCAACAGCCGCGTCGAATGCGCGCACTGCGAGGTCTTGATCGCGCGTTACGTCGTCGGCGAGGGCTCGAGCGAGCGCTGCTTCCTCACCGCGTTCCGCTCGGATGACCAGATGCAAGGCGCACCGGCTGCCGTCGCGAAGAGCAGCGGGCGGTAAACAGCGCGTGAGAAGGGAGAGACGCAAAATCTTTAATTAAATGAGGCCATGCATAAAATTGCGCGCGCCGCTACGTCCGCGTAGGAGGGCCACATTCGCGCACATATTTCTTTCTATTCCTTGTCGTCTGTTCTCTGCCGGTGGGCCGATTCGCGAGGCCCTTTTTTGCACGCTCTGTTCAGTTTTCCACCTTTCTTCCGCCGCCTTTGTCTCTCTCCTCGAACCCGTTTGACTCGTTTATTGCCGGCATCGTTCCTACGCGTTCCCCTAGTCTTCGCTCCTTTCGCATCGTGCCTCTCGGTCGGGCACCCGCAGCTCTCAGACTGCGCTTGTCCCCGCCGAGTATTTCTGAGAAGGAAGAAAAAAAAAAACAACAAGCGGTGCGATGAAGGCGTGGGGGAAGAACAGGAGGCGCCCGCATCATTCGCCTCCTCCGTAAGCGCAGTAAGTGACGGAAAGAACGAGATTTCATATGGCGAGCCCGTTTGAGTCTCTTGTAAAACAGAGCGCGCACGCGGGCGTCGTTCCGCCGCTGCGTTGAAGACTCCAGCCGGATAAATTATTGTCAAACAGCGTGCAGCGATGCTATTTCCAGCGTACCTCGGACACACATACGGGCAGGGGAGAGGGCTGAATCGGAGACGAGGTCACCCAACTAACTTAGTTTTTTTTTTACTTATTGGGAGAAGTGGAAGGCGGCGTCAGATTAAAAGAAGGGGTTAACCACATCAAGCAGCATCTGCTTGAAACTCGAATCAGCTTGAAGACTCGTATCAGGTTCTGCAGGGAAGACGAAGTGATGTAAAAAAAAAAGTTTAATACATCGCTTGGGCTGAGTGGCATGCTCACACTACAAGAACGTACGGCGTCCTTTCGCCTTCGAGCAGAGAGATTTCAGAGTTCTCGCGGTGGTTCGCTTGCTTCGTAAAAGGGAAAAACAGCGCGAAAGGAGACGTAGGACAAGCGAAGGAACACACAGGACGAGAGCTGACGAGCGCTGAGTTGTTAGCGCTCGTCCTGTGTGTTCCTTCGCATGTGCGACCTCTCCTGTTGCGCTGTTTTTTTTTCCTTTTACAAATGTGTCATCAACTATCCCAACGAACCACACATCTGGAATTCGCTTGCTCCCTTTTATAGCATATCCCCATCCGCGGCCCTTCAAACCTCCCGCCAGTCCAGGCAGCGACGCTCGTCAGGACATGTCGATGGAGCCCTGACGCAGAGGCACGCCCGCCGTCAAACGAGTGAGTTTCCGAAGGAGGAGAGTCGGCTCCGCACCTTCACAAGAGCCCAACACGCACAAACGACACGCGTGACGAGCATGCCTGTTCACATTAGCGTGCTGGCTCTGGTCCCTGTATGCTATCCGCGCTTGGCGTTCGTATTCGCTATGGCCGCACAAACTGAACCGTAACAGTGGAGAACGAGACAGGGACACTATCCTGTGCCGTTATCTAACAGTCAGCCCTCCGAACTTTATCACCCTCAGCATCTCAGGGCATTTACAACAACGCAGGTATCATGGAAGAAGGTGAAGATATTTGCGTAAGCGAATCTTAATCGGCGCTCATGTCACCGAGGATAGAACCGGCGAAAATGACACGCAAACGATAATCGCGTATACAACGAAGTTCTATCATTATCTGCCTCCGCGATTGAATATGTTTTTCTTCATTTAACTTTTTCCCCCTTCTTGTTCGTTTTTTCCGTTACTTACCTAAGCGTCCGCGCATGATCACGTGCAAGCAATCTATATAACGACCATTAAGCGCATGTTTCAGCGGCAGTAAGCCAGTTAGTAGTTCGCATCCTCCTTTGTATTCATTTAGGTCGTAAACGTTTGCATAATGTTCGTCGCATTGGAAATAGCAGATTCCCCCATGAGCGAAAACTGGAACTGTGTAGAGACCATTGTTCATCTCTTGTGCCACTGTCCCCAATTTGATCAAGGTCGCCGAATTCTCCAGTGTGCCTTGAGTAGACTCGATGATCGGCCCTTTAATGAAGGAAAGATCTTGGGAGCCTGGTCGCACAGCACATCAACCCAGAATGCCACACCAGCCTTCCTGCAGTACTTGAAGGCAACAGCATTGAGCGACCGCCTGTGAAACCCTGCACTGTGTGTGTGCTGTGAAATGTGTCTCTCCTTCTCTCTCTTCCTTATTCCCCTCCCCGTGTGTAGAGAAGCAAACTGGACGTGCAGTCTAGTTAACCTCCCTGCCTTTCCTATATTCCTTCTTTCTCTCTTCGTTCATCGCAGCATCCAGATCAATGAAAACCCACCAGCTCAACTTGTAACTTTAATTAATGATTTGATGAAAAATTCGTGAACACGGGATGTCGCTGGAGCCAACGTTTTGACAACTGCAGTTGTGTTCTACAAGGCTGCAAAACGTGATGTCACAATAACGTTAACCTATTTATCGTTCAACGGCTCAGAGGGAGATGTGTAGGCGCCCACGTGACACCAAAACAGCTGACGCCTTGCTGAACTTGAAGCGTCACGAGTCGTGATGAACCACTGCGCAAATAACGGATAGTCACTGACCTTTCTCTCGTAGCGACCACAACAAGAAAATTGAATCAGTGGTTCGTGAAAATTGGCTGTACATCTCTGTAACATATTTGATATATTGTATTTGTGACCAAGCTCCCTGTTACTCACCGACGTTACTTTTATTTATTTATTTATTTATTTATTTCAGAAGTACTGCCGGCTTCTCATATGAGGGCTTAGGCAGGAGTGGGTAATACATAAAAGGAAACCGACATGAAATACAACAGAAAAAACAAATATAACGCAGAACGTCACCATCGAGAACTAGTGTATCAAACGGAAACGCCAGCACTTATACAATGCATAAGCTTTTCCGCGCACACGCACAGAAAAAAAAACAGAAGAAAGCAACACAAAAAAGCAGTGACACAAACATCTTTTCGTGAACATCTGTTGATTCAGTAACATCTAAAAAGCAAACATCGTATAAAGGGGGCAAGATCAGCGACACACATAAATGTTGACGACACGCATAAACGCAATAGATGCCATGAAAATAAAATAATGTACTGTAGAATACTTTAATGGATATATTCAGAGTGAATTTTTTTGCATTATTCTACCAAAAAAATGTCCATCAGTGTGATTTACCAAAACTTTTGAGGATTACTCGATGCGAACGGCTGAGAGGTGATGATCGTTTGATAATAACTCTGAAACCTTATCGCATTAGGTACTCACAGGTAATGAAGTGAGGAGCGTGTTGATTTTTTTTTCTTCGCCTGAAGGGAATCTGGCCCCGTGCTTGCAGAAGCGTTCTTATATAACTGTTCGCAAAAGTATGACAGAAAATTAAGTCGGAGATACAATTAACTAGCGAAGGTGACCAGCCCTTGTGTGGACGAAGCTGTCGAACCATGCGTCCCTTTAAGATAATAAACGGCGAGCATACCTTCAGTATGGCGCATGCGCGTCAGAGTGATAAGAGGGGTGCACTACGTCCCGTGTTTCTCATGTGCTCGCCTTCCGCGGAGTTTTGCCTGGGTTGTGTCGGTGCGAGCGTTGTTTTGGCAAGCTGGCTTCCTCAGACGATTGTTAACCAGAGCCACATCTGACGGAGCCATTTGTTTGCTGTGGTCTGTGCAGGGTGGGCAGTCTGACGCTCTCGTAAAAAGTTGCTTAGGATCCGAAGCGCATCCCACTCGGTTAGTGCTGAAGCTTGTGTTCTTGTCTCTTCGCACAAACACGAACGTATGCATTGCTCGCTTTTGTAGTTTTCCTCGTGCTGTTCCGATAGCCAACGTAGTCTACTGGTGTGCTGCAGCATCCTCGTGCAATATTGCAGGTGCATGTATGTATTGTATACTCATGTCATATCGATGAACGTATTGCGCGGGCTATGCTAGAAGGGCCATGGTAGCGGCTAGTTGGTTGTACATGTTTGACACTGTTTTTCGTGTGTCTTCGTGTTAAAACAGTGCGTCGCAAGTGTCAAAAATTGGGCTATGCGCAAGAGGTTAGAAGAGCATTCCCTCCTGGGCCCGCAAGGCCGTGCGAATGTATGCGCATTCGCAGGGGGCCCACGGATATATACAGGAGGGGGTCATGCAGTTATCGGTCAATAACTATGAAATTATCGCCGTCTTAATTTTAAGTACTATTGGACTGTACACAAAGGATATAACCATCATTATGCATATTGTACACCAACTCACCCTACGCGCATAACTAACTAAAATAAAAAGAAATCCAAACAAGACAGTCCAGGGGAAGATGGATGCTTGAAGTGATGAGAAGTTGTTGAACAGGAAATGTGGCTGCAGCCAACGTTTCAACAAGTGGCCTTGTCTTCGTCAAGGCAATAACTCGTGCCTTGACGAGGACAAGTACCCTTGTCGAAACGTTGGCTCGAGCCACATTCGCTGTTCAACTTCTCATCACTGAAATAAAAACAGGAGGCCAGCTGGGATGTCGCGGCATAATTTGGGGATTGTATTCTACGGTAGGCGTACAGCCAGGGAGCAATATCTTCGGACATAACATGATACAATATAAGTATACTCGGTGGCGAAATGACTACATTTAAGACAACTAAAAAAATAACGTAAGCGCGTGTCCTGTACCCCTCTTTCATTATCCGTGTTGTCGAGCGCTAAATATTTCTTTCCTTATGCATAACCAACTATCCTAATTGCAACATGGACTGGCTTATTTTAAGATATATGTCAAGCATCCGAATCAACTGCTAAAATAGGCGCCTAGGCGAAGGAGCGGAACGCAATGGGAACCGACCGTCGGCGTTAGTGCGGCTTTTAGCCGCCGGCCGCCGCCACCGTAGCAGACCCGCCGTCGCGTCGTCGCTCACGGAAACGAATGCCGTGGCTGCATTCGAAGCTGCTATATGGTTCAGTTTTCGGCTGTATTTGCGTTGTTTAAAGTATAATGAAAACTTGTAAACTGCAATCATGAAGCACTTGTCGTTCTGGGCAACCAGCCCATTTCGAAGGCATGTGTCTTTCGCGGCTATTTGATCGAGACGCTCGCGCGTTGTCTGCTAGCCCGACACCAGAGACCGCATGCCAGTGATGCGCAGAAAATTTTGTCACCTTTACGTTCGCTTGACTGGGAGTCGGTTTTTTTGACTGTCTGAAAGTCGATTTTCGAAAGCAGCATTTGCCAAGAGCTAATACTGAAAGCTTGGGCTGTAGTTGAAAGCTTGGGCTGGAGTAATACACGCAAGCCTGGAGTTCATGCGCTAAATAGCATGAAATGTCACTAGACTGCTTCCAGGGATATAGGTGATCGCCCGTTCCCTTCGTAAAGCTTTTGAGAAAAACATTTGTTGCCACCAGGAGAAAGCAACAGCCGGTGCCAGAAAAAGAGGAACTATTCCAAGTGATTCCATCATTTCAGAGCTTAAACCAGTTAAATCGTGGTGGTACAAAAAACACACAAAAACAGCTACACATGCCGCGCGCTTCCTGCAACAGACCGATGTGTGTGAACAGACGCTGTCGTTCAAGTATAAAGTCGTAGTGCCGACTCTCAACTTGAGCCAATGTGAAAGGCGTGAAAAGTGGCGCGGCCCGTTGTCAGTTGCTTGAGATCGTCTTTGTATTTGTCAACGGAGTGTTGTAGCCTCATCTGGCTCCTCAGCTCTCTTTCTTTTCTCTTCCGTTTGGCCCTTTCGGTAGTGAGCAAAGTAGAGGCCGAATGGCTGTCGACCTTGACGCTTTTGTCGCATGGAGCAGCCTGCTCACCCTCGTGCACTCATTTATTGTGGCACTGTACAAAATGATTGTCAGTTGTTTCGCCGGTAGCGCAAGTGGTATCCATGGGCTCCGATTCTTCAGCTTCGGGACCTAATGTCAGCGCTGCATGCACATGGCGGCGATCGCGAGGCAGCGTTGCGACTGGTACTATATGCATTAGTTGACTGTTCGGACGCAACACGGTCACGTTTAGGGATACTTGCCATACTTGGTTCAGTTGTTACCTTGGACTGCAAACGTGAAGGGTAGTCTGCATAGAGTGACGCTACAGCATCCTTGTTGAGCTGCCGCATCTTATATTCTATGAAATCTTCGGGTCAGAAACGACGGCTGCATATTCTAGTGTAGTTTGAAGATGTATTAGGAGACCAATTATCCCGCCTAATTACTGCAAGCCACCTCTACCGAACACCAGCGGCAGCAGGAATTTCTTGGAACGACAGCCGAACAGTGTATTAAGGCGAAAGCTTAGATGCCTCATCAAACGCGCAAATTGACCGTCGGCGGCGTCAGCACGAGTGATGCAAAAAATAATTACGTGATGACGTCATCATATGACGTCACAGATAATAAACTCTTGTGACACCATCGTGACGTGTCGTCGTCATATTGCATCTTCGCTTGGTCAAAATGAGCTGATCACGGAGGCAGTGCATGCCTCCGCTGATGTGCAGAAAGCTTGCACTGCCTCCGATCCTTGAAGCTGTAAGAAAACCACGTTAGGCGCAGAAATATCTCGGAGAGAGGCAGGAAATGTTCGGTACATTGACTGGAATAAAAACAAAGAGATGCCTTTCGTCTTTCAGTCGTCTTAGATGAATGCATAAGGGGCCCTGTGAGATTTTTTCTTTATCAATAAAGGGAAATAATAAAAAAAGACAATCGTGATTTCTTTCAGTTTCATTTGCAGAGTAGAACACAACAGTATGACATACTAAGGCATTGGGGTGGTTGCAATAGTCTGAAATATAAAATAAAACGCGAATAGTATCAAACTCGAGTGCAAGTATCGAACCGGCAGCACGGCCTGACAGACTGCCTGCGTAATACGTACAGCGGGGATGGAAAGACACGCAAACATGCGGCATCCGCAATCTCTTCTGTTTCGCATTTATTTTCAAGTGGTTATAGCCTGGATGATTGATGAAAAGGCGACGTCATTCATGACACAATAAAAGACCATCTAGCATCTTTTTATTGCCACCACGGTTAGAGCGTGATGAAAACAGCGCGCCGCTACGTTCGCGTTTTTTTCCATCCCCCTGTACCTGTGAAAGCCTGCGAGAAGCACAAATTCAATTAAACTCGGATGCAAACACGAATTCGTGAGCTTCGTCATATGCGCGGCCGTTCAGCGCCAGCTTCCCGTAGTCTACTTGCACAGCGCCACCACGCGGCAGCGGGGAGCGGACGCGGAGCGCGCGCTCGACGGCCCGAGGAGGGAGTTCGCCCAGGCACTCAAAGAATAGAGGCGAATAGGCTTGCATCAGAAATTTGCTGGCGCCGCTGCGTTACCTATACATGTGAGTTTCTCCATAGCTCATCCATAACACGGCCCTAATGTTCTTTGTAGTGCAAAATTGCCGTTATTGCTTGTAGTTCTCCAACCGTCCATGGGAGAGAGAGAGAGAGAGAGAGCGAGAGAATAAACTTTTATCAGTGAGTGTGCAGGAAATCTTCGCCGGGTGCAGTCCTCAGTCCAGGGCTCCATTGCCTTGCGTGCCCCTGCGAGCCCGCTGGACCAGCTCCTGCTGTTCCTTCCGGCGTGAGCTGAGCAGTGCGAACTCCAAGAGGAAGGGGTGCGCTTGGGGATGGGAGGAACGCCCCGTGGGCCAGAGCAATCCCATGTGGAGTACACTGTTAGTACGGATCCACAGAAGGGGCAGTAGGAGGGGTACAAAGCTGTGTGGAAGCGATGTATCATGTAGAGGCAAGGAAATGAGTTAGTCTGCAGTTGCCGCCAAGCGACAGCATCTGCTCTGTTAAGTGAGGGATAAGGATACGTATAACGGCGCTGTGGGCAGTATTCCAGCGTCGCGTTGTAGTTTAGTGGTTCTGTCGGTGCGTTGTGTGGGCTGGTAGCTCTTGCGATGGTGCCCGGTCGGTCAGACCTTGGGCAACCGCACGAACCCGTTCATTATCATGGGGAGAGGCGTGTCCAGGAGTCCAGACGATACGCACCGAACGTAATGCGGACGGCGAGAGAGAAGACAGGATATTGTGTGTATGTGTAGACACAAGTCCTTGCGCGAAGGCGCGGCAAGCAGCCTGTGAGACTTTCACTGTGGTGACAGGGGCGTCCTGTGACAGTGTCGTGGTGTGGACAATGGCCAGAGCGAGAGCTCCCTGCTCTGCCGAACCACTGTCCGTAGTGCGAAATGTCGCGTTATATATCAGAGTGGTAGCCGGATTGTCATCAGGTCAACTGTCGTACGTTATGCGGTGAGTGGTGGCTCTCAGTGTCTGGCTGATAAAATAACTCCCTTACGAAAAAACCTTGGCCCGTGTTCACAACAACGTCTTAAGCTAAACATTTTCCTAAGAGAACATTTCAGCCAATTACAATGCGGGACATATTAGTGAAACCGGCTGACCAATGAGAACACACACCTACGAAAGAGAAGTTTTGTTAATTCGGCACCTTTTGTATAAGGCTAACGTGTATTTACAAAAAGCTTTTATGAGCTAAAACTACCAGTAACGAGTAACAAGGACAGTAACAAAACTGCCAGTAACAAGGACAAGCAAGACTTCACTGAAATTTCTTATTTAGCCGTTTACATGCTGTACGGATTGTATGTATTATTTGGACTTGTTACTTTTGGGTCTTGCTTCTTTCTCAGTCTTTATAGCTGACTCTTCCACTCGAGCTATTAGGCTGAGGAAGGTTTTTCATTTCACTGTTATTCTTACGGCTTTGTCACCTAAGTTACGCACTCGTGCACTGCGACACTCCGATACTCGATTAGAAATATTCGATATTTGTATTCATTTTCAAGCGAGCAGCATACATAAATGCCAAGGGGACAGGCGTGAAGGCTCCGATATAGCGACGATCCACCCACAGCCCCTTTCCCGCTTACACACATATAAACATCAAGTCAAACCATAGTACAAAAAGTTGAACATACATTGAAAAAACAAACGCGTGGCGGCTTTTCCAATAAGTAACCCCATTAGACGCAAAACCTATACACATACAAATGCCTTATACGAGAAAACATTGTTAAAACAAGAACATAAATTCTTATGCGCAGCAACAGCAAGAAAAATAAGAAAATTGTGACACATATGTGACATATATGGCAAGAGAAGCAATGAAAATGACGTGAAGTTAGTTGCGAATAAATAGGTGTGCATTTTACTTTTAAAGGTGTGTGTCGAAGTGCTTTCACCAATTAACGTCATTACAGAAGAGGATCCACAGAAGTGCGGAATATGATACGTTAATTTTTGTGCACTGTAGTAAGTGGGAAGCGTATTTTTTCTCTAGATGTCGTGTCGCAAATTGTGACTCTGATCTTTTCAAGGAAATTCGTCTTGGTTAGATTTACCCTCGCGGTATATAGCCATCGCTTTTATTTTTATAACTCACATTATCAAACATTAGCAGTCTGTTTTCTGCAGAGTGACGTCATACGGGTGTGCTTCAATGAAACGAAATGTTTGATGCTGGGGAGCTTGCGCGAGACAAAGCGTGAGACGTCAGTTGGACCACGCGGCCATTTCCAGCGCTGCTGTCTTCCTCTGCTTCCATGGAACGATCCGATGTCGCTGCTAATCGGGGTTAATGAGGCCCGCGTTCATTGGAAGCGCACGAGGCTTGGCGCATCCGACGCTATTGCGCTAAGCCTTTCGCCGTCACGACATCGCTGCCGCAGCAGCGATCGGCAACGCGCACAATGCCTTCGCGAGCAGACGCCCATAGCGTGTGTTCTCGGGCGCCTGCGGAATAATGCATGGCTCGCGCCTGTTCCGGCAAACCACAAATGGGGACTGGCGTGTAAAAATGGCCTCCACGCAAAACGTTGTTCGGCCTCTAGGAATGGATTAGCGTGTTCTGCGGGACGGTGCTGCAGGCAATGCAAGGAAAACACACGCAAGTAAACAAAACGGTGCTCCTTCTTTTTTGCGGCGGCCTACGTTGGCCGCGCAATTTGTCATCGAAGCCCCGTACGAAGGCTCACGCGAAGGCTCAGGAACCTTTGCGCAATCATAAGAAAACGCATGTTCGCCATTGCGAGCTGGCATCAGACAACCGCTAACAACACTTGAGCGTGATAGAGAAACAAACAACTTCGTTAGCAACATTTTCTTATGTAAACATCTTCAATGCGGGAAAACCTGCATGCAGATATCGGGTATTGGGAATATGATGCATTAATTCGCGAAGCGATGTCTGTACACTGTCATGATCACAACGAACGGGAAAACGTACACAGTTAGGGTAAATGGACAATTTAGACGGGACCTTAGCTTTTTGTTGTAACGTTTTATTGTGCGCTGCTATGGTGGACAAGTTTCAACTCGCTCGATTCATCGTACCCGTGCTCCTAGCTGACTTCTGTGGTCGGTTAACTGTAGCGCCAGTCTGAATGTATGTCGTTGATATTCGCTTCTTACGATCAACTATTACCATGCTAGACATTTTAAGCACTTTACGTGCTTATCGCATAGTGCTCCGAGGTCGGAATTGAGTGCGCGCTGGGAACAGCCCACATCAGCGTCCGCTCCGTAGTCGTTTACGGCGGCCCAGCCGGGCGCGATGCGGAGGCGCGTTCTTGCGCCAGTGCCCCCGCGGTGTCGATCAAAAATTTCCCGCCTCATCACGACGATGCTCTCTTCTTTTGCGCGGCCGACTCTTAGCGCGAGAGGCGCGCACTGTTTGCTTTGCTCCACAGCGCCCTTCGTGCGCGAAAGCAGAGCGGTGAATTTATTACTCGTCCATGCATAATGCATGCGAACGCCGCCACTGCTCAACGTCATACCGAAGAGGCCGCTCAGCTTTGCCAGTCATCTCGCGAGAGTGCCGCGCGCTGATAAGAGGAAGAAGAAAGAAGACTCCGGCAAAAAGCCCGCCGCGCACGAATCCCTGTGATCCGCTGGCAAAACAAAACACTTGGCCGCGCTATCTGGCGCCTCCGCTCCGCTGTCTGTCGGGATATTAAAAGATTATGGCGCGCTGGGAGCTAGCACTACCAGCCAGCAGAGTCCAACCGCAACCTAGCAAAGCTTTTTGACTCAGCCGTCGTCGCTCAGGTGGCGTGCTTATCTCCACTAAAGGGCGTGTCGAACTCGGGATAATGCCCACACCGGTACGGCCCCAGAGGATGTGTTGGTTGCCACACAGGGAAACAGTGCTGCGAAGCCAAGAATCATCGATGTCAACTCAAGTTTCCAGTATATTCCATTGGCGTTCCTTTCAATGAGCCTCCACATAATGTGTTGTCCTTAGGTGGCTTCTGCCCTATGCCTTTATATTTTGGAAACGTCCTCAAAGTGGCGATTTCTTGCTGCTTACTCTTCTGGTTTCCTTCCTAATTAAAACGTCTATCATATGCGTATGTTCATGCACGCGGGCTGTAAATTCAAGGTGTTTTTTTCTATGTGTTCTACAACGGCATGACTGTTACATCCCATGTACAACAAACGGCCTCATGAATTTTTTTAGAAAGTAAGAAATAATCTAGCGAGTTCAAAGTCGCAACGAGTCCTCAGTCCGGTTTGAGCCGCACGCTAACTTAATCACTCGCTTCCATAAGTGCAATGCAAATGATGTTGTTTCTATAGACGAAGTATTATTCGTTCTCCGCACTAAGAAGAGTTGTAACTTAGGAGGTCCCTTGTTTGGGCTAGTTGGTATCTATTCATTGCTACGTCTTAGCGCGCCGCTTGAGTTTGTGCGGTTGTGTTTGCGCAACATTGCGCTTGTGCTTGTGCAGTTCTGTACTCGTCTTCTCAGCGGTGCGCAATAACGTAGCAAAGAAGAGCACCCAGCACCACCAAGTATGAGTTCCACAGTTACCGCTTGCTAAGACATATGAGAACTTTCAATGCAGCGCTATCCATGTAATAAGCAATAGCGTTGTGTAAATTATGCCTTAAATGGAGCATTTACTGCTTATATTTACATGTTTGCCATGTTTGAACTATTAAATGATGTTAATCACTGCGATATTTATGATAATTATTGCGAAAGACAACAACACTGTGCGGCAACGTCACTCGCCTCTTTGGAGGCTGCAAAAGTTGGTTGTCCTCCCTCAACATGCTTTATATTGTTTACAACCCACGAAGGCCAATTAACCATGATCAAAGTCAAATCTCGAAGTTCTTGTATTGAGTAACGTGATCACGATTTTCTCATTATAGAAGCTGTGTGGTTGGTATTGAAGCCCATAATTAGAACCGTTTACTGTAGTGTGGCTAGTAAACTTTCTTTTCCTGCTGCCACCCCTTTTTCCTCTAGCCCTTGGAAACAAGCTACCTTAACTGAGCGACTGCAGGAGAACAGAAAAAAAAAAGAGAAGCGAATAAAGATAAAAACTGCAGTGTGTCACCGTACGTGTTCTAATCATGACGCGCATTCTGTCTACGATGTAGATCTTCCTCGTGGGACTTGCGGTGCAACGGTGACATGGTGAAATCAACAAGCGGGAGCGATGTCATAGGTGCACTATCAAATGGCATCACGATGATAAAGAAATGATAACGGCAACGACAAACTGGGCCTGTTACAAGAGTCGCAACCCGTTAAGCGCAGCAGAGCAAAATGATTCTACATTGAAAGTGAAAGAGAAGACACACCTCCGCAGGAACCTACAGCTGTTCTCTTTTTTTGTCTCTTTGTTCCGTCTCTTACCGTTCCTTATAGCGCAGCACGGCGTATAACCTGTACGTTCGCGACACTACAGCATCGAAATCTTAAAGCCACCCTTGACTATACGCCTGTCGAAGTCCTTGCAAACAACGTTTAGGTTTCACACTATTGGAGAACAGTTTCACCCCTTTTGACCATAAAGGTATAAACTGTAGGAAAGAAGCTATTACAAGACTGGTTACTTACAGATGAGAAATATACTGAATATCACACACGGGTTCTTCCTTCTTGTCTACAAAGCGCATTACATAGCTAAATCAGGAGGAAATCCGGACCAGGCAAGAGGTGCACAATGTTAAGCGCGTCACATTACTATCCTATGTCCCGGAACCAAGTTCTCCCTCATAAGAGCGCATTGCATCGTGCTTTCCTTAACTACCATAAAAAACGTGCAATGAAAACGGCGAGCACGTTTTCAGGGCTGCGAACACAAATCATTGTTCATGTGCGTTCAGCTGGTGTACTTTGGTCAAAAAACGCCGACTGTAGACCGCCGCTTCTGTGGGAACATGAAATCCTGTGAGGACGACGGGAAACCGCGTTTCCTCTTTTAGCAGCCGAGCTGAAGCCAGGAACAAGTGAAGAAACAAGGCAGAAAGTTTAGAACAAGCAAAAATGTATACGACCCCTTTGCGGGATGCAAGGAGAATACAGCGGTGGCTCGGAGTGAAAAAGAAAGAAAGAAAAGAGAACGGAAGAGCGTGAGGACTGAGGGAAAATAAAGACAAACTAGGCAACGAACACCGCCTTTTAATTAGTGGCCCAGAGTGTCTGGCAAATAGGAGAAGAGCCTAAATCTCGCGCACTTTCCTGAAAGGGAAGGCATTAGGCCGAGAAAGAAAAAGATAAGGCCGGTGCCGAGGGAGAGGAAGCAAGTTCTCGTAATCTAGAGTGAGCCTTCACGGGACAAAAAGAAGGGGAGACGAGGGAGCCTGCGGGAGCAAGTCATAAAAGGGGGCTTAACCGGAGTTTCTACGTGTCGCTTGTTTTTGCTGCGCGAACGAAGGAGAGAGGAAACGCAGGGCGTGTGTACAGCGACGAAGCGCAGCAAGTTGCAAAGAGAAAAGGGCGCATGAATTGCATCCCCGAAAACGAGAGACAAAGCAGCGAAAGAATCCCGACGTCAGCCGGTAGCACGGAGCTCGCAATTCCCTCGACGCTCGCAGAAACGTGCGTGTGCCGACGATGCCCGCGTAACGGCCGAGCAAGAAGGGAGCACACGGAAGAAAATAACGAACCGCGTGCCGAAAGGAAATAAACAAAAATTCAAAACGCGCGATATATATGACAGTCAAAATGCGAGAAAAATAAGCCCGAAGGTATGGCCACGCAGAAATTACACGTGTTGAGCAGTTGCGTAAGTCTCGAAATCGCAGCGCCACCAGCCGCACAAGGCGTAAGCCTTAATGCGAGTCTAACAGAATGGCTTGGAGCAGTGGGCACTGCGGTTTGGACAATAAAGAAAATAAATAGATCAAATTAATCTAAGTAAGATGATTCCCGACAGACAGCTGCGGCAACTTGTCAGTCTCGGAAGTTATGCAACAAGATCAATGGCGGTACTTTTAAGGAAGTCGTAACACGGGTAAGTGACATTTTCGAGAATTCAAGAAGCAATGATATGCAGTGCAGCTCAATAGCATAACCTGAATCCCTTGTGCCGCCTGAATCCCGCGTGCTAGGCATGAGACTCAAATTACGAGTTAGACGGCAGCGATAACTAAATTTCTAATCGGTAAGTAACGTCAGGAACAGCGGTGCGTCATCTGTAATGCATTTGGCTACAGGGCTCCATTGACCCGCAGCATGATATATCGCGTAAAGAGCGCTGTACACGTGCATTTCCGATATCTGCAAAGTGCGACAACGCCTGCCTTGTGCGACCGTATACATCGAAGCCAAGAGGCTGAGCGAGTGCAACTTTGACGACGACACAGTGGCAACAATCAACCGGATAATCGTCAGAAGCGTCTTTCAGTCGCCTATATCCCACGCAACAATGATGCTGACACAATCTACAATGGAGAATAGCCCCAGTTTGAACCGCTGGTACCCCGAAAAGGCTGCACAATGCGCCCTTCACAGTAGGCCCTGTCTTTGGGATAAATATCAATAGCCATGTTTACGTGAGTACTACAGTGTCGCATCGCATAGCATTTCTAGAGCATCGTGTTCATGTAAGCAGCAGTAATGCGCTAGGAAGGCGCGTCGAATAAATGCGCCAGGTGAGGGTAGGTTTACGGGTCTGAGTCGACTCGATCACGCGGAGCATGTAGGTCTAAACGCAGCTTCTCGGCCGGAAACGTCGGCTCTTGATCCTGATGCGTCCACACTTCTCTCAAGCGAAACTACGTTCTTGGAGGAGTTAATGCAAACGATGTCGCATCGCCTTCCAAATGCACGCTTGGAAGTGCAATGGGCTTCTGTAGCATTCATGTAAATGGGGCTACTGGCTATGAACTTCGCTGTAGATAAACAAATCTGTCTAAATCCCAGTACAGCTATCACTCCCGCACATGCGCGATGACAGTGGCATCTACAGGTGTCGCAGCAGCACGTATATTCATATCAGCTGGATACATAGAGCCACGGGTGGTTCGGGGAGTTCATCCCCCTCGCCCAATTATTTTACATTATGCACGTGTATAATAACGCGCATGTATACAAACACACGAAAGGACATACATAAAGGGTGGTCGGACTTCCCGAATATTTCTGGCTACGCCCCTGACGGACACAACTTTCTTGAAGCGTACGGCTCTTCGTATACATCGACTATCATCGTCGATGGTTACTAAACCACATTTTTACGAGTGACCGCTGTGACAACGTATTCATGGTGGCCATGAATGTGAAAGGCAAGTGATTGCTTAAACCTAGCACAAGTGTCGATAAATTGAAGCTAAAGCTGGGCCTAGCACGCGGGTCCGCTCAGGAAGTACTTCAACATGGTAGTAGCCGACAACTCGGCAAGGAAGACAACTAACCGAACTGACGAACGGTTAGACACTAGCAAAAGAATACTTCGGAGTCGCGCAAGTTGAAGGAAGGAAGGAGTGGAAAGAAAGGCAGGTTAGCCAGTTTTTAGACCGGATGGCTACCCTGTGCGAGGGAAGGGCTAAGGGGGATAAAAGATGATAGAAAATAGATATTACTGTAGCGAAGCGTTGGAAGACTATGTAATGGGTCGCCCTCTCGGGCGCTCTCTAGTGGGTCGTCCCCTTCGGCTCTTCTCTGCACGCTCCTCGCGCTCAGAGTCCGCGCTCTGTCTTGACTGTCGCCGTTGTGCTTCGTCGACTAGTGCCGTCAATAAACGCCTTTATAATTTGGTGGAGAGTGCTGCGCCGTCCAACCAGCTTCGGTCCGTTCGATGCCCCTGGCGCTTCGATCCCGTACCGTGCCCTCTACCATGCCTCAAGACGCCGCTCAGCAAACGCTTCCCCCTGTACCGACACCATGCTCCGGTTTCCCCCGCATCCGCGACCCTCCTATATTCACCGGCGCGGATGGCACTGACGTGGAGGACTGGCTCGCGATATACGAGCGCGTGAGCGTACCCAACAAATGGGACGAGGCAGGAAAGCTGAGCAACCTGGTTTTCTACCTCGCGGGTGTGGCCAGCCTGTGGTACAACAACCACGCAACCGATTTCCTCACGTGGTCTGATTTCAAGACCGCCATCATCAACGTGTTTGGCCGACCTGCCGTACGTAAACTGCAAGCCGAACAGCGTTTACGTGAACGAGCTCAGCAGACCGGTGAGTCGTTTACCAGCTACATCGAAGACGTCCTCGACTTGTGCAAGAAGGCCGACGTAACCATGTCTGAGTCTGACAAGATTCGACACGTTATGAAAGGCATCGACGACGATGCCTTCACCATGCTGCTCGCCAAGAACCCTCGTACCGTGACAGAGGTGATCACGCTCTGTCAAAGCTACGAGGAGCTGCGCCGGCAGCGGTTGCTGACCCGTCGACCTCCATCACGCGACGCCGACCTCGCTGGCTTGTCGGCCATTTCTGATCACTCGGGCTTGCTCGCCGAGGTCAAGTCATTTGTACGCGAGGAAATTGCCCGCCAGCTTTCTCTACTGACCTTGCCTCAGTCGCAGCATGTTGAACAGCCGTCGACCACACTGCTGCCTCCCTTACGCCGCGCTATTCAACAGGAAATCGCGGAGGTCATGCCGGAATACCACCAGCCACCTCCGGCTCTTGCGCCACTCAGTTACGCACAAGTTGTAGCCAGGCCACCCCCAGCGATCCCCGTGTCTGCCCCACATCCTTACGCCGAAGTCGTCGCCACACCACAGGCCTTCCAGGCGAGTGTGCCGGCTGCGTACGCCGACGTCATTCCTAGGCCACGACTGCAGCCCACCATGCAGTCCTATCAGCCGCCGCCCCGTCCACCGCGTCTTGGGCCATGGATGGGACCCACCCCGGCGAACCGATGGCGCACTTCCGACAACCGCCCCATCTGCTTTGCGTGCGGTTGCGCCGGTCACGTCGCCCGCTATTGCAATCGCGTGCAGTCGCCTCCAGTCGCCTCAACCATGCCAAGCCAGTCGAGCCGCCCGTATTACGATTCACCGCAGCCTATGTCACCGCCGTCTCGCCCAGCGCCCTCTACCCGCCGTTCACCGTCACCACGACGCCGCTCACTGTCCCCGATGCGGCCACGTCTGGTCCCACGCGACCAGGAAAACTAGTCGTCGCAGTCCACGAGGCAAGGGCTGCGACGCGATCGAACTGTGAAAGCCCTCAGCGAAGCCCATCGAACGTGATAGACGTGTTTGTAGACGGTGTTCGTGCATCTGCCCTTATCGACACTGGAGCCGCTGTATCCGTTATGGACGCAAAGCTTAGCCGAATACTGCGCAAAGTGACGACGCCACTTTCCGGGCTCTCCCTCCGTACAGCCAGCGCCCAACGTATTCACCCTACAGCGGTGTGCACAGCCCGCGTCATGATTAAGGACGCTATGTACGCCGTCGAAATGATCATAATTCCTGCCTGCTCTCACGACGTCATCCTCGGATGGGATTTTCTCTCCCGCCACGACGCCGTCATTCATTGCGCACCAGCCGAAATAGAGCTGTCACCATTCTCTAACTTGACGCCGGAAGACAGTCCATCGGCTGCGAGCAAGGTACTCGTCAAAGACGACATCAAATTGCCTGCAAACTCGTCAACGGCGGTGTCCGTCTACTGCGCCAGTCTATCCGACACCGTTGCACTCCTCTCGCCATATGACCGTATTTGCACGAGGAAAGGCTTGCTGGTGCCTTTCGCGACCGTTCAAATCACTCAGGGAAGCACCTCTATTTTTGTAATCAACCCCTCCCCGTACAGTGTTACGTTGCTGCGAGGGGAATGTCTCGGCAGCGTGGAACCCCTCGAAGACGCACAAGTTATGGACGAACCCGATGACACGCACGGCCGCAGTTCCAGTACGCTCAGTGCTGTTTCGATGTCTGGTTCATCACCCGCTGACGTGTTTGGTTCCACCATAGCTGACAACCTTACGCAGGTCCAGCGTTCCCAGCTTCTGGACCTGTTGGAAGAATTTCGCTCTTCTTTCGATGTCGCTCAAACGCATCTCGGCCGCACCTCGGCCGTTACGCACGGCATCGATACTGGCGCCCACCTGCCACTGCGGCAACGTCCATATCGCGTATCTCCCACAGAACGCCGTGTAATCACCGAGCAAGTCGACGACATGCTTCGACGCGATGTTATTCGACCCTCCAACAGCCCCTGGGCGTCTCCTGTCGTTCTTGTTGCGAAGAAGGACGGTTCTGTGCGGTTCTGTGTCGACTACAGACGACTCAACAAGATCACTCGTAAGGACGTGTATCCACTGCCGCGAATAGACGACGCCATTGACAGCCTGCAAGGAGCAGAATTCTTTTCGTCGCTCGATTTGCGCTCAGGGTACTGGCAAGTCCCCATGGCTGATGACGCTCGACCGAAGACAGCGTTTGTCACACCCGACGGCTTGTACGAATTCAACGTCATGCCGTTTGGGCTGTGTAATGCGCCCGCGACCTTTGAGCGCATGATGGATACCGTTCTGCGCAACTTGAAATGGCACACGTGCCTGTGCTACCTCGACGACGTCGTCGTTTTTGCTCCGGACTTTTCCACCCATCTTCAACGCCTACGGCATGTTTTGACGCGTTTGAGCGACGCCGGTCTGCAACTGAACCTAAAGAAGTGCCGATTTGCAGCACGGCAGCTGACAATCCTCGGCTACGTCGTGTCCAAGGACGGAATTCTCCCCGATCCAGGCAAACTTCGCGCCGTGACCGAGTTCCCGAAACCTACGTCCGTCAAAGAACTGCGCAGTTTCGTAGGACTGTGTTCCTACTTTCGGCGCTTCATTCGAAATTTCGCGACTATCATATCGCCTCTGACGAAGCTCCTCGGAAGTAACGGGCCCCTCCATTCATGGTCGTCCGAGTGCGACGACGCTTTCGAAAAGCTCCGCCGTTTGTTGACGTCGCCTCCCATACTACGCCACTACGACCCTACGGCTCCTACAGAAGTACACACAGACGCTAGTGGTGTTGGCCTTGGCGCTGTCCTTGCGCAGCGCAAACCAGGGTTCCCTGAATATGTCGTGGCGTATGCAAGTCGTACGCTTACTAAAGCCGAGGCGAATTACACCGTCACCGAAAAGGAATGCCTGGCGATCATCTGGGCCCTTACGAAATTCCGACCTTATTTGTATGGTCGCCCATTTGATGTGATCACCGACCATCATGCACTATGCTGGTTGTCGTCACTGAAGGATCCCTCAGGTCGCCTCGCCCGCTGGGCACTTCGCCTACAGGACTACGATATCCGCGTGCTGTACCGCAATGGACGCCAGCATGCTGACGCCGACGCACTCTCGCGCTCCCCCTTGCCTGACGACAATACCCATAGCTCAGTGTCTCACAATGCCGTTTCTTCTATCGACATTCACACCATCGCTACTGAACAGCGCAAGGATCACTGGATCGCCTCATTGATAGACTTGCTGACTGATCCATCGGCAACACCATCCACTCGCGCGTTGCGTCGTCAAGCCCACCATTTCGCCGTTCGCGACGACCTCCTCCACCGACGCAATTACGGCGACGGCCGCCAGTGGCTACTCGTAATACCCCGCAGTCTGCGTTCTGACATATGCGAATCGTTCCACTCTGATCCGCAGTGCGCACACTCTGGGGTATCGAAAACCTACCACCGCATTCGCCAACGGTACTTTTGGCGAGGGATGTACCGCTACGTGCAGAAGTTCGTTCGCTCCTGCATCGATTGTCAGCGCCGCAAAACATCAACGCACCTGTCGCCGGCAGTTCTGCAACCTCTGCCTTGCCCTGACCGTCCGTTCGGGCGCGTTGGCATAGACTTGTATGGACCACTTCCTCTAACGTCGGCTGGTAACCGCTGGGCCATCGTCGCTGTTGACCACCTTACGCGATACGCCGAAACTGCCGCCCTCCCAGCGGCTACAGCGCGCGATGTTGCTTCCTTCCTGCTGCACCGATTCATGCTGCGCCACGGTCCACCCCAGGAGCTGCTCAGCGATCGAGGTCGTGTCTTCTTGTCGGAAGTCGTCGAAGCCATCCTGAAAGAGTGCAACGTTGTTCACCGGAAAACTACTGCTTACCACCCGCAGACGAATGGCCTCACCGAACGCTTTAACCGCACGCTCGGCGACATGCTCTCGATGTACGTCGCCGCCGATCACACCAATTGGGATGCCATTCTGCCTTTCGTCACCTACGCCTATAATACCGCCCCTCAGAGCACTACTGGTTTCTCCCCCTTTTTCTTATTGTACGGCAGACACCCGTCGCACACAATCGACACAATCCTTCCATACAAGCCGGATCCGTCTGAGTGTGCGCCTATTTCTGCCACAGCCAGACTTGCTGAGGAGTGTCGGGAGCTTGCCAAGACGTTTACTACGCATGACCAAGAGCGGCAAAAGAGCATTCGCAGTGACACCACCACTTCTGCGCCCACGTTCCGCCCTGGAGCACTCGTATGGCTCTCAGTCCCTACCACTGCACCTGGCCTCTCTTCCAAACTGCTGCCCAAGTACGACGGCCCCTACCGTGTCGTCGAACGCACATCCCCGGTCAACTACCTGATCGAGCCCATTGAACCATCTTCGGACATGCGCCGTCGAGGGCGCGACATTGTCAACGTGGAGCGCCTGAAGCCCTATCATGACCCGCTCATAGTGACAAGCAGTTAGGTCGCCAGGCGGCTCCCTTTTTCGTACCCGGGGTAATTGTAGCGAAGCGTTGGAAGACTATGTAATGGGTCGCCCTCTCGGGCGCTCTCTAGTGGGTCGTCCCCTTCGGCTCTTCTCTGCACGCTCCTCGCGCTCAGAGTCCGCGCTCTGTCTTGACTGTCGCCGTTGTGCTTCGTCGACTAGTGCCGTCAATAAACGCCTTTATAATTACAAATAAAGAATAGGAAGAAAAGGCAAGAAAAACACGGAAAGGAGAATACGACACTGCTTAAAGTCTGTCTCTAAGACCAGTTGTCCGCAAGAAACGAAATAATGCTGTCAAAGCCTTCTGCGCTGAGGACGGACTCGGCCGGTGTCCCAGAACCCAATCCCAAGTTGAGAGAAAGTTAATAAAAAACTCTCAGGGTCCCATATGCATTCGCCTAAGACGACTCGAAGCCGAAAGCCGCCTTCTTCTTTGGTTCTCAGTCGATGTATTGACCACCTCCGAAAGCCTTCTGCACCTAAGGTGGTTTTGCACTGCCTCCAGGATCGGGAGCATCGCAAGCTTTCCGCACATCACCTGGTTTTGCCGACCATATCATGTGAACACGTGATGATGCGACGTAACGTTATGTGACGTAATGATGGCGTCATATATTTTGGCGATCTGTGACGTCGTGATGACGTGACACGGTGGCGTCGTCACGTGATGATGACTTTTTTGCATCACTCGTGTTGACGACAACCGGCGGTCAATTGTCGCGTTTGATGAGGCATCTAAGTCCATCGCTTTAAAACTGAAGCTGACATTTATATGAAAACGCAGCGCATTCCTTGAAAGGTAACCTCGAGTTGTCGAGAAGGATGGCAAGCTTTCCTTGCACGTCCAATAATCGAGTTCGAACGGGCGTGAGTGCATAGGTCAAGCACACAAGACCGACACGTATACACTGCAACCTACAGAAAGATAGAAAAGAGGAAATATGTACTGCCTGCTTCGGCTGTATCACAAGCGCATCTTCAAGCTACGGCTGCCAGGGCACTCCGCAAAATACGGCCAGCCCGTGCGCGCGCGTGGAGTTGCGGCGACAGCTCGAAGCGATGGCGGCCTATTAGGATGGACGGCTGCGGGCAGAGAGGGCGGTCCCTGCCGCCGATGTCACCGCCGTCGGCGCCTAAGTGACGGCCCAACAGATTGCGTGCGCCGTTCGCCTGTCTCCGGCAAAGACCGCGCGTCGCCCAATTCCGTGACCTTTCAGTCTACTTGCCGGTGGCGTTCCCATCCTCCCTCTATTGCCCTGCATTCCCCATTTCTACCCTGCCATTTCAGGTCCACATACTGAGTGGGACGGTTGCGACAAGGAAGACTTGAAGCAGTTCGCTCAGAGCTCAGTTGGCAGGAAACTTTCTCCGCGCATTTCCCAAGGCAGCCCCTTCTCCACTCTGGCTGTCTTGCTTTAGCAGCCTAACTTGTACGCTTTTCTTTTCTCGTAGTTTCCACAACATAGTTGGGAAAAGCCGGTCCGAAATATCTAGTGCGGAAATCAAAGCCCAAAGGAAAAATAAGCATGTACAGTTGATATATGCAAACAACTAGTAGCACTTGAAACTAAAAACGCGGTAAATCACCACTGAGAAATGAGATAGACCCTGAGCGAACCAACTAGCCCAAAAGTCCGCAGACTTGAAATGAGCTGGCTTCTTTGTCTACGATGTAAATGGGGTCGGAGTCCTCCAATAATTTTTCTGCGCAAACGTATAATAAGGTTAGCTAACATGGTATTGCACCACAACTCTAATTCGCCGTTTGCCCGAGACGTCAATGTTATTCGCCATATGATGATTTGGAAACGTTCCGCTGAGTGCAAACACGACGGTCGAGGTACTGAAACGAAACAGCCGTCTGTACGCAATCCGATAAAATCGAGAGGGAAAGGTTACTCGATATTACCGATCACAGCTCTGGATAAGACTGACGAGTCTTATCGGAGCGCTGCCGACTCTAGGATGCACATAGGCCTGGTTGCATTTATCCTTGAGGCTTCGCGTATACGTCCGCCACATGTTTCATGCCGTATGTTTACGCGCCTTGGCGGCAACTCCCCTTGGAGCGGAGAAGCCATTCACATGTGCCGCACGCAGCGTGCCGCGGTTGACGACAAACGAAGAAAGACAATGAAATAGATAAAGGACACAAGTAGGAATAAAGGCCCTGAGCAAGACGCACTCGTTGCGCTTTTACGGCCGCTTGGTCCGGCGTTTCTGTGTGCTTTGGGGCGCGCCGCGAGCGGGTTGCCCCGGAGGCCGTAAAGCTAGGCGCGCACGCTGTCGCGCCGACTCAGCCCCCGGCCACCGCCTGACGGCCCCCGCTTTATTACGCGGAAAAAGCGTAATAACTTGCTGCCGTTGCTTTCGCCGATCGGCGAAAACAAGGCCCCCTTTCTCCGCGCAATTCCGGCAGAGCTCCTCTCGCCCAATTTCTCCGTCTCCTCCCGTTTCTTCAATGGTTTTTGTGTACGCACACTGCAGTGGGCGCGTGGGCTGCGAGATCCGCACATTTCGTACGCGTCCCACCAGGAGCCACCGGATACCGAACGACGTGCACCAATAAAAAGAGCGCCGTTGTGCCATGCAGAAACTATTTTTTTCTTCTGAGTGCAATCCGAATCTGGATGTTTGGTCGGTACGGCCCTAATTTCGGACGCGAGATTGCCCTAGCACGCGGAGGCTCGATGCAGACGCTGCTATACGCTTCATTGGATCTTTTAGGTCGCTCCAGATAGCACGAGACACGTAGAGCTGCTTTAATTTTTAGTCACGTGAGTGTATAGGGCAGTGGTGCAGGAGTCCACACAGGGCAAGACAATCACAGCCGAGTTCCGGTAACAAAATCGGCAACAACAAACAGCCGAGGTAATACTAAAAGCCAAGTATAGCGGAGGCACATTTGTTCATTTCGTTTGCTGCCACAGCGCCCTTTTAGGGGAATAAAGTGTCACCGCCACCACCGCCGCCGAGATTTAAGCTGTCGCAAGCATAAGCAGCAGATGATACAGTGAATGCTTCAACTAAATAATGACGATGCCATGCTCTTTCCGCGCCTAAAAAAGATCGACCTATACCTTTGTGCGCTGAAAAATAAAATGAAAAAGATTAATGGAATAAGGAAGCTTTATCAGGTGCGTACGCTGTCTAGCGGAAGAAGAAGGCCAGTAGCGTTAACATACCAGCAAGCGACCCAGCCGATAGGCAGCATTCAGCTATCGTGGATGAATGGAAATAACTTTATTGAGAGGTCCTGGGGGTTTTAGAGACCCGGGCTTAGGTCTCCCACGGCGGCACGTCCCGCCGGACAGCCCAGACCGAGACTGAGGTCTCAGCTGCGCAGTGCGGCGGCCCACCTCCGCGAGACCGTCTCCGGGTTTAGCTCGTTTCTGTACTGGGCTTGACATTCCCACAGCGTATGTTTGAGTGTAGCTGTGTCCTGTTTGCACTGGGTCCATGTGTCTGTTTTGTGGATAACGGGGAATATCAGTTTGAGATGAAACAAGTTCGAGAAGCTTTTTTCTTGCAATTGGCTTAGGGCTACTGCTTGTGCCCCGTTGAGCTCTTTGTGTGGTGAAGTTGAGAAATGTACAATAAATGAGACGTATGGTACTCCGTGGAATGCACGCCAGTAATAAGGACCCATCGCACTGCACAGCTATGCACTTAAATATTGTTATAACGAAGAAAGGAGTTATAGTTGGATATGACAAAGTTATTGTAATCCTCTTTAAAATTCACGTAGAGATAACTGTGTTGCAAATCTTGTTTCAACGAAGTAATACGGTCGTGTCAATGAATATAACTAGCGAAAATCGCCTCCAAATAGTCAGCCACCCATGGCTTCCGTGCCATCTGCACCGCTTTCCATGACTGCTACTGAACGCTTGTACAGCTAGCCGAGGCCTCCAAGATTTTATTCTCGCACACCCAGGCCTCCTCGTTTCGAAACGACAAGACTCGGATCTTTATAACAGCAGCGCAAGTTTGAGAAACAAGCACGAACAAAGACACACACGACACAGGCGCTGTGTTGCGCCTGTGTCGCGTGGGCTTTCGTGCTTGTTTTTTGAATTTGCGCTGCTGTTATAACTATCATGTGCAACCAACTAGAATCCAGTCAGCCGCCTAAAGACGGCTCACCAGAAAATCCTGAAGGAGTTCTTCGCCCCAAAGCATGCTTAACCTTGTGGGGCCTAGGCTGCGCTAAATGTTCAGTAGCACGTAAATCTCTTTTGCTACGCGATACTGGCGGTAAGGTTAGGAAATGCTTACAACAAAATAATGCTGATAAGGAGGTAAATGCTGCTCCCCCTTCGAATTCCCTATCACGGAGTTTAACTGAATATATCTACGACGCTATTAAACAATGCTACAAAGAAATTCAAGTAAGCAGGTGTGATATCCAAACTTCCTTCTGACTTTCGACATTTATTTGGCTTCGAGTCGCCTTTCGATTTCTTTTTTTATATGCCTGCAATATGATTTGTTACGAATTTGTTATGACTTGGTATTGTAACGTGTTTGGCAAGCTGCGACATCGCACACATAATAGAAAATAATGAATGTATCATAGGTTTGGTATGGCTTCGTTTAAGGTGTTTAACGTTCCGAGGCGACTCCGGCTTCAAGAGACGCCGCAGCGGATTGCTCCGGATAAATTCGACCAGGTGGGATTCTTTACTGACATAGCAACTGACATAGCACAGTACTGACATAGCGTCTACTGACATAGCACAGTACAGAGGCCTCTAGCTTTCCACCTTCATCGACATGCGCCGTAACCACTGAGCCAACGCGGCGGCTCCGTGTATCACACATCCGCCGTTTTATAACTCTTCCGGAAAATGACTGTCAGTTACGGGGAAGAAGAGGAAAAAACTTTTAACAGCAGAGCTGTTTAAGTCGATCGTTAGTCCGAGCAGAGCGAACAGAAAGTATCATCATGATGAGCCGGCACGGGCTCTCTTCGTCCTCTTCTTCATCGTCATCGTCTTCTTCTTCTACTTTGCTTCCAGAACACGTGCGCCGATTTCTACGGCCTTGGAGGCAATAACTGTGATGGGCGAGAGAACGAGTACAGGGAGAGAGAGAAATGTGGGTACAATGAGAAAGAAATTCTTGGGGTAAACAATTTCTTGGCGAGGTGGCATTCGAACCCACCTACCCACGATCCGAAGGCGAGCGTCACAACCACTGGGCTATCCAGGCACGCCAGCAGAGCGTAGTATAGCCTTGTATAGTGTAGTATAGCAAGGGGTGGGAAAGGGAAGCGAGTGTGAGGAGGACGTATTTTGGGGTGAGGAGAATAAACAAGAGGAGAGGAGAATGAGTACAAAGAAAGAAAGAAATAGAAGGAAAAGAAACAGAAAAAGTAAACACAGAGAAATGGAAGAAACAGACAAAAAGATAGAAAAGACAGAGAGAGAAAGAAACGGATAAAAAAAGGTAGAAAAAAATAAAGCACGCGTAGCCATGTATAGCATAGAATAGCGAGGCGCGGAAACGAGAGAGGTGAGAGGGTGAAAGCCTAGCCAAGCCAACACCAGCTAGGTGCCCACCAGCTCTGCTGTGACCCAGCCATGCGCCACTTAGAGCAAGCTGCGGTAATTTTTTTTGTCTCATGTTTTCTATATCAGCAAAACGAATCCGTATTGCGTCACGACGCCTTATTTGCGACATGCGCTCAGGTGAGCTGCATGGCGTTCCGTCGCTAGCGCCTTCTGGCTGAAGCGCTTGGCCTGCCATTGGACGCACATCACGCCTCCATTGTAAGCGCTTGACCATGGCCACGCCCACAGACACGATATGTAATTCCAAATTCACAGACTCTACATCAGCAAAGGTGACCTCATGCAAGATATAAGCAGCCCCTAAGAGTTTCACCTTGAACTGGTGGGATTGCTATGATTAGCATATTCCATTAAAAGCCTCTAGACGCCATGTTTCAGGACCACAACATATTGATTCGAAACTTCCTTAGAAAATAGCCTACATTCTTAGCGCAACAGTATCCTATTTTTCCTGCGACAAGGACGTCCATGAGAAACCAGATGCGTTGTGAAGTATATTTGCATATCGGCCCAATAGTAGCGGAGGAAAACCGCTCATAAAATTATGGCGCGCCTTGTATTATCGTCCTTATTGTTCTTTAATCCGAATTCATGGAAGAGGCCGTGGTTATAATGTCCTTACGAATGCACCGTTTTAAGGCGAAAGCCTTATGGTACATTCGGCTGGACGCCACCGCGCTCCGAGTCAGATGGCAACAATGCGAAGCCAGCTTTTGATCCGAGCCGGAGAACGCGTGTACGAACCAAACGTGCATCGAATGGGAATAAAAAGAAGATGGCTTTCGCCTTCCAGTCGTCTTAGGCGATTGCACAACAGACCGCGTGAGTTTTTTTTTTCTTTTTAGGGCATAGCAAAAAAAAAAAGAAGAAGAACAGTAGCAATGTGGGGGCTACCTTGTTTCTTTGCGTTTATTCTGGCGAATGTTCACAGTTCACGAACTTCGTTGCGCACATGTCGTTCAAGTAGAACGAGCGCTGTAATCAGCGAGTCGTCCTTCCAGAGCTCTCTTTCTGATGGCAGTAATAAAGGGGCTGCGGTGCTTTTTCTCTGTTTCCTGTTTAGTTCTTGCATTCTTTTAATTTTGCGTACGCGCTCACGGTGTGCTCATCGTGTCGTCGCATGCAAATCCCTCCCGCGCAGACGAGTTCGCGCACAGACGAGAGTTTTCGGCGGCGCTCGCCCTCTCTTCGCGGCGGGCGGAGAGAGGTTCCGCCGAAGGGGGGCCGTTTTCATCCTCGAGAACCTCTCAGCGTTCGTTGCACATGCTACGCCGTTCAATCATCGTTTGCCTCCGAGCGGCGGCGCAAGGCGCAGAAAGCTATTGCGAAGACACAAAAAGATGTTTAAAAATAGTGCGGAGAACGGCGGTATCTAGCGAAGTCTAATATGCACTCCGAAGCGCGAAAAGCTAGTACGCTTCGCACGCGCTACGATTACGAAACCCTTTCCGATAAAAATCCCTTCGCGACGAACTCGTCCACAGTGGGCGACGACGATGTTCGGAAGCTTCGCCGCCGAGGGAATCAAGTTTAGATAGAATGGAGGCTGAACAAACAAAACAGAGGAAGCTTGAAAGCAAAGCCCACCACGCACACTCGTAGAAAGGCAAGAGTGGAGACGATGGCTGTGCAGCCCTATTTTCGAGAAAAGTTGGTATCGCGCCGCGAGGAAGGCGCTTGCGCCTTAATGGGCGGTGTCGCAAGCACGGCTCAGCTTCCTCGGCTCGCCGCGATAAGGAGCATTGCGCACTCCTTTTCCGGTGGCATCTTTGCGAGCGCGTTCACACGAGCACGCTCCGTGTCGCACTCCAAATCCTGCGGTGTTGCAGAGGCTGGAACCACCCGCGAGCAACTTCGGTCTAAATTCCCAGTGCTATTCACAGATACCAGCAGTTTTTCATCGGTGTTTGTACACTGGCCAGCTATAATAGCCCGCAATGCCAAGGCGGCTAACAACCACAAATAATACGCGTAAAAGAGCTGTGGTTGTGTATGCGGTCTTTGATATGAGAAGGGTTGTTGCAGTAACGCTGCACAATGCAATGTGTACGGGCCACCATTTGGGATATATTTGTTTAAAAAAACGCGATAAAAAATGGTGTCATGAAAGAGCTTATTATTGTACTTACGAGCCGCAAAGCTTTTTCCCGCTTTCCGCTTCGATGGTGGCAACAGCAGCGGACTTTATTTACACGGAAGCGAGGACACCACATTCGGGTGGGGCTACCTTATTTTTGGTGCCACCTGTGCACACAAAGCGCCATCGTGAATCAGCGAAAAAAGAAGGAGCCTCCTCTATGAAGATGAAGATACAAAGCTATAATAAATTTCTTTGTTAAGCCGCGTGAGAATTTCGTTATTTGCGACCCAAACCCTCTTCAAACTGCGCCCGAGTTTTCTCCTTGTTTACGAAGCACAATAACAGACACCGATTAAAACAGTTTTCATAGGTAATCCTACTTTTCTCTCATGACCGACAATATTTGACTGCAGCGCAGTGCAACATTCACTGCAGTGCTGCCATGGGCATTTCTTTTGAATAAAGGTAACATTCACACACACGCGTATGCAGTTCGTATGGGCTTGCCAGTCCTGTAATTGCGAAGCAAGGCTTTACTTTCATCATTCAGTCTCCAACAATTATTAACAATTAATCAAAATGATGAATCAAAGCAGCGCGGGTTACGGATCATACTGTCGTGGCCGGTGAGGCCGCGGCCCGTCTGAGCCTTGACGAACGGTGAGAAACGCCGTAGGAGACTGCTTCGCGATGATTTTGAGAAGCTATAGTTGTATAACATGCACTTGAAGCATGGTACACGGGTGTTTTATTTTTCATTCCAACCCAATCAAAATGTGGTCGCCATTACTTGGAATCAAACCTAGAACATCGTATACTGAAAAAAAAAATGTCATAGGCACGGGGCCACCGTGAAGGGTCACCGAAAGGCACGAGAGCGGCATTTATACGTCTGTCTGACCACCAGTCATTCGCGGGTTTCTTCGGCCGCATTCGCCAAAAGGTGCTTTCGGAGACTGTGCACGAACTAAGCGAACATTTATTAGTAACAAATACTTGAACGTGTTAGTGCAGCTTAGAAACAAATGACACTCTCCAGCCACTTTCCCTGGCCCTGGAGCAGCGTCCGTCGCGCTCAGGTGCACCTTCCGTGGTCAACCGTACGTGGCTGCCCGCTGTGCCTCGTTATCGAGTGTTCTGCGCACATCCTGGGGCATGCGCAGTGCACCATGCGACCATGGTTGTTGTCTCGTGGCAAAGCCGGTGTTAAGGGGTGTTATCAGTGATCCCCACAACCTCAACATCCCGAAAAGTGCAGACGGTGGGCAAAATAAACATGGATGACGAATATTCTGTGTCCTATGCACGTGCACGTGTCTTGTTTTTTATTGTGATAGCAATCATATTGTCACGTGGTCGTGACGTCGACGAAGAAAGCAGTCGGCGTTTGCAGAATGAAACTGTTTATTTGGCCGAACTTGTGGCCGGGAAAATAAGAACTAGAACTACAGCAATACACGCTGTACAATGATAGCGGCGAACAGGGCGTCGTCCGTCGATCAACTGACAAGCGGCGAAGTGCGTCGGCTTTTATACAGGTGCTATCGAACTTTCCAGCGATATCGCTGTTGGCGGCGTTATCTCTCGACAAAGCTGGAACATTCTCGTGCGGCGCGCAATCTTAACGGATTGTTCCAAAACAATCGCGAAGCTTCCTACACATCACGGCGAGGCCTGCGCAGCGCGTTGCCCACAGTCTTTGTGGATGAAGCTTCAACTCATGAAATATAAGACTTGCGGCAATGCCCCCCTCTGAAAAAGCATCGTCCCGATGCTTAAAAACAGAACATGAATACATGCAATACTAAAGAAAACTAATAAAGAAAGCAAACATTAGAGTCCTCAGGTGCGTTAACGAGCATAGTACGGTTTAAGGCGCACCACATGCACGACCTCGGGTCGAGCTCGGCGCCTCTGAGAGTTCGTGATGCCGTCGGGGACAACCTCGTAGTCGAGTGCGCCGAGGCGTCGAAGTACCCTGTACGGTCCGAAGTATCGTCGAAGAAGCTTCTCGCTTAGTCCGCGTCGTCGTATTGGCGTCCAGACCCAGACACGGTCGCCGGGCTGGTACTCGACGAAGCGTCGCCGAAGATTGTAGCGACGGCTGTCGGTGTGCTGCTGGGTCTTGATGCGCAGGCGGGCCAGCTGTCGAGCTTCTTCGGCACGTTGTAAGTAAGCGGCGGCGTCGACATTTTCTTCGTCGGTGACGTTGGGTAGCATGGCGTCGAGCGTCGTCGCCGGGTTCCTTCCGTAGACCAACTTGTACGGCGTCATCTGCGTCGTTTCTTGGACGGCCGTGTTGTAAGCGAAGGTCACGTACGGAAGGACGGCGTCCCACGTCTTGTGCTCAACGTCGACGTACATGGCGAGCATGTCGGCGATGGTCTTATTTAGACGCTCGGTGAGGCCATTGGTCTGCGGGTGGTAGGCGGTGGTGCGGCGGTGGCTCGTCTCGCTGTATTTTAAGATCGCCTGAGTTAGGTCCGCTGTAAAGGCGGTACCTCTGTCTGTGATGAGGACCTCTGGGGCGCCATGACGCAAGACGATGTTCTCCACGAAGAACTTGGCTACCTCGGCGGCACTGCCTTTGGGCAATGCCTTTGTCTCGGCGTAGCGGGTGAGGTAGTCAGTTGCTACGACGATCCACTTGTTGCCGGAAGTCGACGTCGGGAAAGGCCCCAGTAGGTCCATCCCGATTTGCTGGAACGGCCGGTGAGGTGGTTCGATTGGCTGCAGAAGTCCCGCTGGCCTAGTCGGCGGTGTCTTCCGTCGCTGGCAATCTCGGCAAGTCTTGACGTAGTGGGCGACGTCGGCAGCAAGGCGTGGCCAGTAGTACTTTTCCTGTATTCTGGCGAGCGTGCGGGAAACACCGAGGTGTCCAGCCGTCGGGTCGTCGTGTAGGGCCTGGAGGACTTCTGGTCGCAATGATGAGGGCACGACAAGAAGATAGTCCGTTCGAAGTGGCGAGAAGTTCTTTTTCAGGAGAACGCCGTTCCGTAAGAAAAACGACGACAGTCCTCGCTTGAATACCTTCGGAACAACGGCGGTCTTGCACTGGAGGTACTCCATAAGGCCCCCCAGTTCCGCGTCGGCTCGTTGCCTTTCGGCGAAGTCGTCGGCACTTATAGTTCCGAGGAAGCAGTCATCGTCGTCGTCTTGCGGCGGCGCGTCGACGGGGGCACGAGAGAGGCAGTCGGCGTCAGAGTGTTTTCGTCCGGACTTGTACACGACGGTAATGTCGAATTCTTGAAGCCTCAGACTCCATCGTGCGAGACGACCTGAAGGGTCCTTCAAGTTAGCTAGCCAACATAAGGCGTGATGGTCACTGACAACTTTGAAGGGCCTGCCATAGAGGTAGGGGCGAAACTTTGACGTAGCCCAGATGATGGCGAGGCATTCCCTTTCTGTTGTGGAATAGTTGGCTTCTGCCTTGGATAATGACCGGCTAGCATAACTGATAACCCTTTCAAGCCCGTCCGTCTTTTGCACAAGGACGGCACCGAGTCCTACGCTGCTTGCGTCGGTGTGTATTTCAGTATCGGCGCAATCGTCGAAATGCGCAAGTATGGGTGGCGTCTGCAGGCGTCGTTTAAGTTCCTCAAATGCTTGCACTTGCTCCGGTTCCCACCTGAATTCCACGTTATTCTTCGTGAGAAGCGTGAGTGGTTCGGCGATGCGTGAAAAGTTTTTGACGAAGCGTCTGTAATAGGCGCATAAGCCGAGAAATCGGCGGACGGCCTTCTTGTCGGTGGGAGGCGCGAAGTTGGCGATGGCCGCTGTTTTACGCGGGTCTGGGCGCACTCCAGACTTGCTGATCACATGACCGAGAAACAGGAGCTCGTCGTATGCGAATCGGCACTTTTCTGGCTTCAGGGTCAGTCCAGAGGTCTTGATTGCTTGAAGTACTGCCTCAAGCCGCCGGAGATGCTCGTCGAAGGTCGAGGAAAACACGACGACGTCGTCCAAATACACAAGGCACGTCTGCCACTTCAATCCAGCCAGTACGGTGTCCATGACGCGCTGGAACGTCGCAGGTGCCGCGCAAAGACCGAAAGGCATGACCTTGAACTCAAAGAGGCCGTCGGGTGTTATAAAAGCGGTCTTTTCTCGGTCTCTTTCATCTACTTCGACCTGCCAATAGCCGGTCTTGAGGTCCATCGACGAAAAGTACGTTGCGTTGTGAAGTCGATCCAGGGTGTCGTCTATCCGTGGGAGGGGGTACACGTCCTTCTTCGTGATTTTATTCAGGCGCCGATAATCAACGCAGAAGCGCAGTGTCCCGTCCTTCTTCTTCACTAATACCACGGGTGACGCCCACGGACTCTTTGAAGGCTGGATGATATCGTCGCGTAGCATTTCGTCGACTTGTTTCTTTATGGCCTCACGTTCTCGCGTCGAAACTCTGTAGGGGCTCTGTCGGAGTGGTCGAGAATTTTCTTCTGTTATAATGCGGTGCTTAGCAAGGGGCGTTTGTCGGACCCGCGAGGACGACGAGAAACAGTGCTTGTATTGCAGGAGCAGGGTTTTGAGCTGGTCTTGCTTGACCTTTGGAAGGCTCGGGTTGACGTCAAAATCCGGTTCGGGACCTCTATTCGTCGAAGCAGGTTCGGCAGCATCGAAGAGGGCGAAAGCATCGCTGGCGGCTACACATTCGTCGATGTAGGCAACCGTCGTACCCATGTTGAGGTGCCTATATTCGTGGCTGAAGCTTGTCAGCAGTACCTTTGCTTTACCGTCATGCAGCTCGGCGATACCTCTTGCGACGCAAATTTGACGATTCAGGAGTAGTTGCTGATCGCCATCGATTACGCCTTCAAGGTTTGCAGGTTTTTCAGTGCCGACGGAAATAATGACGCTGGAGCGCGGCGGAACGGTCACCTGCTCTTCTATCACATTCAGTGCATAGTTCCCTGGCGTCGGGTGGGGCGGGAGCGCTTTGTCTGAGGTTAGTGTTATCGACTCAGACCTCAGGTCGATAACGGCGCCGTGGTCACTTAGGAAGTCCATTCCGAGTATCACATCCCTGGAGCAGTTTTGTAGGATCACAAAGCTCGCAGGATAAGTGTGGTTATTGATGGTGACTCTCGCCGTGCAGACACCAATCGGTGTTATCAGGTGGCCTCCAGCTGTCCGGATTTCGGGTCCACTCCAAGCGGTCTTTACTTTCTTCAGCTTGGTGGCGAATGGCCCACTGACGACGGAATAGTCGGCTCCGGTGTCGACGAGAGCTGTGATGCTGTGGCCGTCGATAAGGACATCGAGGTCGCTAGTTCGTCGTCTTGCGTTGCGGTTAGGTCGTGGCGTCGGATCACGGCTTCGTCGATTTGTCCCGCTGTTTCTACGTTGCGTCGTCAGGTTTTCTTCGGGCCGCGAAGTTTCGTCGTGAGGGCTCCGTCCGGTTTGCGTCGTGTTCTGAAGGTCTCGTCGCGTTGTCGTCGTCGGCGGCCGCGGAGGATCTTCGGCATTTCGTCGTACAGCAACCTCACCTCCATCGGTTGCTGCCCTTAGTTTCCCGGATACGGGCTAGGCGACCGGCCCCGGTTTGGGCCAGTGTACTGCCGGCGGTGCGGTGACATGTAGCGGCCGGGCGACGGCGAGCGGGAAGCTCGTCGTTCTTCCCACTGTGTTCCGGTGAGGTAGTCGTCGATGTCGCGAGGCCGTTCGCCTGGCTGCGGGCGCGGCGCGTTAACGGCGAATCCGCGTAGCCCCATCTGTCGATACTGGCATCGGCGGTATGTGTGGCCGGCTTCCCCGCAGTGATAGCAGAGCGGCCGGTTGTCAGGGGCACGCCAAACGTCGGTCTTTCGGGGGGCGCAGCGTTGTCCTGTCGGCGGGCGGTATGGCGTCGGTGGTGGTGGCGGCGGTGCCTGGCGGCGGAACTGCTGCGGCGACGCGGCGTCTTGACGTGGGCGAGGGGGTGGGGCGTTGCGTCGGGCTGCAGCAGCATAGCTCATGGCTTCCCCCTGAGCCTGCGGTGCTTCGGGAATTCCAAGCGATTGCCGGACTTCCTCGCGGACAACGTCGGCGATTGAATGCACTTGATGCTGCGGCGAAGGTAACAGTTTGCGCAGCTCTTCCCGCACAATCGCTCTGATGGTGTCACGCAGGTCATCAGACTGCAGCGCCTGAACCTCCCCGTAGGTCGTCGTAGGAATGCGGCGGTTGTACTGCCTAGTGCGGATTTCTAGTGCCTTTTCGATTGTGGTGGCCTCTGAAAGGAATTCCGAGACCGTCTTCGGCGGGTTGCGCACAAGTCCGGCGAAGAGTTCTTCCTTCACTCCCCGCATCAGGAAGCGAACTTTCTTTTCTTCGGACATGGCTGGATCGGCATGGCGGAATAGTCGAGTCATTTCTTCGGTGTACAGTCCGACGTTTTCATTGGGGAGCTGTACACGGGTCTCGAGAAGGGTTTCAGCCCTTTCTTTCCGGATGACGCTCGTGAAGGTGTTGAGAAATCCGGTGCGGAAGAGGTCCCATGATGTTAGCGTGGACTCTCGATTCTCGAACCAGGTCCTTGCGCCATCTTGAAGGGCGAAGTAGACATGGCGTAGCTTCTCGTCGCAGTCCCAGTTGTTGAACGTGGAGACTCGGTCGTATGCCTCCAGCCAGCTTTCTGGATCCTCGCATGGTGATCCGCGGAATGTCGGCGGCTCCCTTGGTTGATGCATGACGACCGTTGTAGGCGCCACAGCGGTTGTCATTGTGGCTGTTGTCTTCTTCGTTGTGATCCTGGTCTTGTCCGGTAGGGGTCCGTATTGTGGGGGTAGTCCTTCCAGTCTGCGGCTGGCTCGACTGCCGCTGATGGTGTCGGTGTCTTCTTCGCGACGTGGGCTGGGTTCAAGGCTTGTCGGGGGCGTCCGGAACATGAACGAGCAGCACCTCCACCAGATGTCACGTGGTCGTGACGTCGACGAAGAAAGCAGTCGGCGTTTGCAGAATGAAACTGTTTATTTGGCCGAACTTGTGGCCGGGAAAATAAGAACTAGAACTACAGCAATACACGCTGTACAATGATAGCGGCGAACAGGGCGTCGTCCGTCGATCAACTGACAAGCGGCGAAGTGCGTCGGCTTTTATACAGGTGCTATCGAACTTTCCAGCGATATCGCTGTTGGCGGCGTTATCTCTCGACAAAGCTGGAACATTCTCGTGCGGCGCGCAATCTTAACGGATTGTTCCAAAACAATCGCGAAGCTTCCTACACATCACGGCGAGGCCTGCGCAGCGCGTTGCCCACAGTCTTTGTGGATGAAGCTTCAACTCATGAAATATAAGACTTGCGGCAATATGGACACTCGATGTGCATTTGTGCCGTCGCCGTCGACGTCGGGTTCCGTGTAAGTTCTAAATCGATAACATCGCCCTGCGCATCGTATTCTCTTTGTGTGAGCGAAAGCCTCCGAAGGCTGTCGACGGGCGCCGCTCAAGCAGGGATGAAACGCGCCGGCCGGCTTCGATCAAAAGGTTGTGGTCGCGCGCGCGATCTCGACCGACGTCTGTAGACGGCTGTATACCCTTGTACGTGCCTGTGCTCTAGTTTGTTCTGAGGCTACAGACAGGACAAAAACCGCTTCGCTCACTGGTGCGTCCGTATTCCTTTACGCCAGCGCTTTGTAGAATTACGCGAGTTCGCATCCTAAAGGAGTCAGCTGCTGGGCTTACTTCGTATAAGATTCCAACTTGTTGCTATAGGTTTCATTGCGTCGCCCGTGCGGCGCAACTAAGTTTTTCTCTCGTCTGCTGTGTTCGCTCTGCTCAACGCGGCCTAGCTAGCCTAACGTCGTATGGTCATGCACCTACTTTCCCACTTCAGCAAGCTTCAAATAGGCATGATCTGAAATTGAAATATTGTTTTTGGGCGCCGTGAACTTTTATTCTGCAACCACTAAATGAACCGAGATATTTCACTACGGTTGCACACGTGACGCTGGAAGTTGTGGTACTTGTGCCGATGGAACAGTGGTATCTTTCTTGACATCCACCCTAGAAACTAGGCGGCGACAGTAACCGAGCATGTCTCCGCGGATGTTTCTGGCTGGCGCCGCTCGAAAGTGTAGGCGCTCGGTCATAAACGAACCTGCTTCGAATTAGGAACATCGTCGCGCTAGTTTGTCCACGCGCTCAGTGGTGTGCTCCCCATGACCAGCCTGCCCATTCCTTCCCGCAATTGCGCCTCCATTTGGGAGAATGCTCCAGTGAACGACTTAGGCGTGGGTGTCTGCAAAATACGAACATTACTCGCCCAACATCCTGGCAACGCGTTTCTAATTTCCTCCATTCTGTAAGGCGTTTAATCAGCAAGCTCTATCATCTGGGTGATTTGGCTACCTGGCTTACTGTATTGAAGCTGCAGTGTACCCCCTTTTATTCTTCTGCACCACTGCGCCCTTTCTTACACACAGCACGCAAGATCTCACAATCTTGATACGTTTCATTAAGCACCGACCTTTAGTTGAAGATTACGTGCCATGTAGCCGCATTACTCTGTATGCTGAATCAATTACTCCCAAAACAAATACAGAATGGGAGCGACCTACACGCCTTCATCGCATCAGTCACTGATATCAGTGCTTTATAGACAGCCATCGCTGACTATTATTTGCGCCTGCGCCCCTTTGTATACATCTGCTTTTCGATTGTTCATCGTAATCTAGTCGTTCCTGTCAATAGTGCCCTTGCTTAGACAAAATGAATCAAAGCAAAATAAAATAGATGTAAACATAGTTTGGGATATTATGAATGCCGATGTCTATTGCGTAAGCAAGTGGCGCGGGTCTCGTTTTATTTCCGATTGCCCACTCATCACTCAGTGTGTTCTGGCGCCTTGAAATCGCTGCCTCTTTCTTATTTCATATGCTCGTCATTTAACGTATCATTTCTTCCTCGAAGACCCAACCTACAGCCTCTATCTGTCTATGCGCTGTTCGCATATACACATTATCTTATTACCTTCCTCCGCTATCGTCCTCCTATTATTATCTTCCACCTAGATCTATTATCTTCCTCGATCTGGAGGAATATTAAGGTCATCAGTTATTACACACTTGCTTAATAAGAGGTCAATTTATGATATGAGTAGGAATTTCAAGGAAAAATTCTGTGCTATTTGGCAGAAAACGCTAAAAATCAATTGCGACACTTTAAAACAATTGAACGCAGGAAACAATCGGACTCTTTCCGTCGCACAAAAATATTTGCCAGCAAGCATACGTGCTTTTTCTTCCTTCGACCCCGCGCACCCGGCATTCCCAGGTCACGAACGATGCGGGCGCTGCCAGAGTGACCGAGAGATCTTGATAGTAAAGTCGTGAGCGCAAGTTTTTCAAGAAAGCTCTCAAGAAAGAAAACGCAAGCAAGCCAGAAGGTGATTATTGTTTTGCGACAGAAAGACGGCCCGAAAGAAAGATGCAACTGTTTTTAGGGTGACTGAATGCTCTGCACCCTTTTACTCACTGTAAATCTGCTCTAACGCTCATTCACTACCGTTGCCAGAAACTACCGTTGCTAAAGTGGTTGCAAAAACTAGGAAAGCTTTTATAAGCGCAGAAGTAAAGAAAATGTGGCTCAGGAGCTAGCAGGGGCCATGTACACAATAAGAGCAGAGATTATGCACATAATCAAACTTGGTCTATCAGCGTTCCTTCGTTGTGTTCTTACGAGAATGAGTTCACTTTGTAGCTGATAGGATGTGATTATGCTTATTTCCGTTTCAGCAAAGACCTTTTGTTTGTCTTCTCGTACGCATGCTTGAGAGTGTAGGAAGCGAAGCGACGGAAAAATGAAATTCAGTTGCGAGTATGCGCTTGTCTGCGCTTATTCTCTTGTACGTGCCTTGTTTGCGCCTAAATAAACTGTTCCTAGCTGTGCACCAACTAGCTCGATAGCAGACACTGCCAATTATTGCAAAAGATATGCGAACAACGACAAAGCGGAATACACATTGAATAAAGTACTTCATCCTTCAGAATTTTGCACTCGGTAAAAGTGATACTTCGGTTACCTTCGAAAGAGCAGAAGCACTATGTGAGTGATGCTTAAATACTGATGTCCTATTGTTTTTATACATATGGTTGCATCGCTTAAAGCATTGCTCTTTTCGACAATCTTGTTTTGGTGCAAAATTTGTTGTCTCTTCTTATCTAGCATAAGGCTGTTTTTTTTTTATTTTGAGCTGAAGGAGAGTATATACGATCAGTGACCAAATCCACCAATAGCATCACATGAAAAAAAAAACAAAAAAGTGCATCCGTCATTGAACGCAACTCGGAAGCCTTTTAAAGGAGCGTGCGTGAGCGATAGTCGCCAAGCTCCACATCGGAACAAAGTGAAGCACGGATCCAGTCTCGATTGAGGAAAAGATTTCCGGCACAAACTTCCGGACCCTGAAAAAGACGCCGAGGGGAGCTCCGTGGTTCTGGACGCCGACGGAAGTCGAAAAGAAATGGAACCTCCATCGCAGCTTCCAACTTGGAAGACGTGGCACAGATGCCTTGTTTCCGTTTTTTTACCTGCTTTATTTTAAGGCTCCGTTAAGAGCATGCAACTTGTTCTGCCCGTTTTTCCAATGATCTCTAAACTGTAAAAAAGAAAAGCCATTTCCCGACACTGTTTGAGCAGTATATCACGCACCGGCCACCGTTTGTTGTATCACACATTGCCCTTTCGATGGTCCAGTAACTGTGCGATTAGTGTAATTATTGATAATGTTTCGGAACTAAAACAAATTGCTTCCTACACAAACCGAAGTAATAAAATCTGTTTTTGTTTATAAGTAAGTAATCGCACTAAAACAGATCGGGCATGGCAGGAACATAAACAAACAGGAGATATTGTTCGGCATAGCTGAACGAACTCGAGGCTGTTTCGCTCACTTATTTTCTAAAGTAGCAAACAACAAACACGGCGTTTCTTATTTCATTACGATGCATGTCTTGTATTATTTCTTTCATGATTTTGAACAATCAAAGCACACAGCCCGTTGGCTGTTTAACGATTATGCTTCTAGACGCTTCCTGTATAGCTACAGCTTGGTACTTCTTGGTACCAAAGCAGTGCTTCTAACGTTGAGAACATATGCAGATGTCGTAAAGTAGAATGTGTATGAGGCAAGTCGACACAGAAAAATAGCTTAACCAGCGTTGAAGATCCGTCTTTTTTTAGCATTGTGGGAATGTTGGCTGACGTTCTTCTCCGCTAATATTATTATTATTATTATTATTATTATTATTATTATTATTATTATTATTATTATTATTATTATTACTGAGCATCCCAATTAATTAATATAAAACAGGTTATCAGCGGGACAGCTTGTCAGATATCATTATATATTCTAGTGTGCCATCAGTATCACCCCGACGTCTTAAACTTGTCTTTTTTATTCAACCACAATGCATTAGGCGAATCATAATAGTAGAAATATAATATTGCTGTTGTCATTTGCAAATGTAATCGAGGTCCTGCAGCTGGGTCTGCTCAATTATGCACACAGGAAATCGTCATCATCATTCTCAGCCTGTTTTAGTCAACTGCAGGACGAAGGCGTCTGCCAATGATCTTCGGTTTATCCTATCCTGTGCGAATTGATTCCATTTTATCCCTGCGAACTTTTTAATTTCGTCACTCCATGTAACTCTCTGCCTTCCTCTACTGTGTTTCCCATCCCTTGGTAACCATTCTGTGGCTCTCAGTGTCCACCGGTTGTCTGTTCTACGCATTACGTGGCCAGCCCAGTTCCATTTCTTTCGCTGGATTTACAAGCAAAGCACGCTTTACAGAGCACGTTGAACATTGTTGAATTTCCCGTGCAGCATGCTTTTACAACCAACACATCACCGGTCCATACCACGTTCTTCACGTGCAGGGTAGCCAACCGCTACTCCAGGGTAACATCCCATCTTTTTTCTCAATCTGTTTCTTTTACAACGAACGCTGTTATCAGATCATTTCAACGGCCGTTTTTGGCGCCGCCACCGCCACCGCCGGGGTCCGTAACCGCTATCGCACGAAATAAGAAAAAAAAAGGAAATAAGAATAATTTCCAGGATGGAACGAGGTTCGAACCTGGGCCCTCTGCGTGGGAGCCCAGTGTTCTACCTCAGAGCCATGGCGGTGCTTGAAACTGCGTTGCAAAAAGACCCTATACCAGCTTCCTGTCGGGAAGGAACCACATTAACATATGTAATGTAGTGTGCTAGAAGAGTAAAATAACAACCAGGCGTCACACAAACGCGAATTCTTTAACCGAGCGTCACACAATGCGAATTGCGCAACGAGTGGGTTGTTGAATGCTTCCAACCCATTACAAAGGCCTCTTCGATAATTCTTCATCGTCATCAGCCACAGCATCAACAAAGTGCACATAATGCCTTACAGGTGTTTAGCGAGTACCATGGTTCTCCGCAGAATCACGAAAAATTACATAGTGGCTGCTTCGCTACCTCACAAAAATTATGATGATTTATAGCGTAGTGGGTTCCTCGCAAGTGCACTTCTATTGGTTGCCAAGGAAGCCCATAAGGCTCTCATGATCCATTTCCTCAGGCTCTCAATAAAGTTATTTCCCTCTTGCTCGCTCTCCGTTTCTCCGGTTAACGTATGTTATAAAGAGTGGTGGGACAGTTAAATAACGACCGGGCGTCACACAATATGAATTACGTAACTAGTGGGTCGTTTAAAGCTTCTAACCCATTACAAAGGGCTCAGCCATAATTCTTCATCGTCATCAACCGTCGCATCAACAATATGCACGTAATGTCTTACAGATGGTACCTCGCTCCTCCGCAGAATAACGAATAATGTCTTGGTGGGTGCTTCCCAACTTCCCAAAAATTATGATTTGCGGCGTAGTGGGTACGTTTCTAGTGTACTTGTATTAGTAGCCACAAGAGAGTTTATAAAGGGCTCTAGAAATGCCGCTCTTCCAGCTTTCGCTGTGACTGTGCTGCGCTTTCCGCGCAGGCCTGGCGTTTTTTTTTCATCCTGTACTAATTGGCATCTTCTCGGCGCTCCCGTAGAATTAGTTCGCAACAAAACTCACGCTTTAATGTTAACTTCTACTCTACGAAAATTGCAACATATCGACCATTACGAAAATGGATAAACGCGATTCCCACAAAAACATGTTTTTTACCACATCGCATGGATAAAAGCACTTTAATTTAGCTACCAGGACCGAAATGATCACAAAAATGAAAACGCTAAGATGATTCCTCTGTGATATCACTTGATGATCGCCACTTGATGACTGCTGATGTGTTGGTTGTAAGGGCATGTTGAATGGGAAATTCAGCCCACAATGTTCAACGTGCACTGTAAAGCGTGCTTCGTCTGTGAGGCATTGTTGCATGACAAAAACGCCAGGCCTACGCGGAGCACGCAGCACATTCACAGCGAAAGCTAGGAGAGCGACCTTTCTAGAGCCCGTTGTCAACCGTCTTGACACGACTAATACAAGCACACTGGCAGTGTACCCACTACGATATTATTCATAATTTTTGCGAAGCAGGCACACACGCACTATGCCATTATTCGTCATTCCGCAGAGGAGCGTGGTGCCCGCTACACAACTGTGACACATTATATGCACTTTGTTTGCGCTGTGGCTGATGACGATGAAGAATTATGTCTGAGCCCTTTGTAATGGGTTGCAAGCATTAAACGACCAATATTTATCAAATTCGCATTGTATGACGCCTGGTTGTTATTTTACTGTTATACCGCACTAAATTATATAATTTAACGTGATTCCTTACCAGACATGACACCTGCACAGTGTCTTTTTGCGAAGGAGTTTCAAGCACCGGCGTCGCTCGGTGATAGAGTAGTTGACTGCCATACAGAAGGCCCGGGTTCAAATCCCATCCAATCTTGGGTATATTTTGCACATGTAATTTTCTTCTCATTTCGCGCGATAGCGGTTACAGACACCGGCGACGGCGGCGGCGGAAGTGTCCGGCGGCGGGGCTTTAGAAAAGCCCCCTAAAAATGCGTTAAATTCAGCCAACAATGTCAATTTCAATGTGCTCTGAAAAGCGTTCTTTGCCTGTAAGGAAGTATTCCATGACAAAAAAGCCCCCTAAAAACGGGGGAAATTCAGCCAACAATGCCATGTTCGAAGTGCTCTGTAAAGCGTGTTTTGCCTGTAAGGCAGTGCTGTATGTCAGAAAAGCCCTCTCAAAATGCGGGAAACGCGGCCATCAATTTCATGTTCACTGTGCTCTGTAAAGCGTGCTTTGCCTGTAAGACAGTGTTGCATGTCAGAAAAGCCCTCTAAAAATGCGGGAAACTCGGCCATCAATTTCGTGTTCACTGTGCTCTGTAAAGCGTGTTGTGCCTGTAAGACAGTGTTGCATGTCAAAAAAAGACCCCTACAAATTCGGAAAACTCTGCCGTCAATTTCATATTCAATGTGCTCTGTAAAGCGTGTTGTGCCTGTAAGGCAGTGTTGAATGACAAAAAAGCCCCCTAAAAATGCGGGAAACGCGGCCATCAATTTCATGTCCACTGTGTTCTGTAAAGCGTGTTTCGCCTGTAAGGCAGTGTTGCATGTCATAAAAGCCCTCTAAAAATGCGGGAAACTCGGCCATCAATTTCGTGTGCAATGTGCTCTGTAAAGCGTGCTTTGCCTGTAAGACAGTGTTGCATGTCAGAAAAGCCCTCTAAAAATGCGGGAAACTCGGCCATCAATTTCGTGTTCACTGTGCTCTGTAAAGCGTGTTTTGCCTGTAAGGCAGTGTTGCATGTCATAAAAGCCCTCTAAAAATGCGGGAAACTCGGCCATCAATTTCAAGTCCAATGTGTTCTGTAAAGCGTGCTTTGCCTGTAAGACAGTGTTGCATGTCAGAAAAGCCCTCTAAAAATGCGGGAAACTCGGCCATCAATTTCGTGTTCACTGTGCTCTGTAAAGCGTGTTTTGCCTGTAAGGCAGTGTTGCATGTCATAAAAGCCCCCTAAAAATGCGGGAAACGCGGCCATCAATTTCATGTTCACTGTGTTCTGTAAAGCGTGTTTCGCCTGTAAGGCAGTGTTGCATGACAAAAAAGCCCCCTAAAATGCGGGAAACTCGGCCATCAATTTCATGTCCAATGTGTTCTGTAAAGCGTGTTGTGCCTGTAAGGCAGTGTTGCATGTCAAAAAAAGCCCCCTAGAAATGCGGGAAACTCGGCCATCAATTTCATGTTCACTGAGTTCTGTAAAGCGTGTTTCGCCTGTAAGTCAGTGTTGCATGTCAAAAAAAGACCCCTACAAATTCGGAAAACTCTGCCGTCAATCTCATGTTCAATGTGCTCTGTAAAGCGTGTTGTGCCTGTAAGGCAGTGTTGCATGTCAAAAAAAGCCCCCTAGAAATGCGGGAAACTCGGCCATCAATTTCATGTTCACTGTGTTCTGTAAAGCGTGTTTCGCCTGTAAGGGAGTGTTGCATGACAAAAAAGCCCTCTAAAAATGCGGGAAACGCGGCCATCAATTTCATGTTCACTGTGTTCTGTAAAGCATGCTTCGCCTGTAAGGCAGTGCTGCATGACAAAAAGCCCCTAAAAGGCGGGAAACTCGGCCATCAATTTCATGTCCAATGTGTTCTGTAAAGCGTGTTGTGCATGTAAGGCAGTGTTGCATGTCAAAAAAAGCCCCCTAGAAATGCGGGAAACGCGGCCATCAATTTCATGTTCACTGTGCTCTGTAAAGCGTGTTGTGCCTGTAAGACAGTGTTGTATCTCAAAAAAAGACCCCTACAAATTCGGAAAACTCTGCCATCAATTTCATGTTCACTGTGTTCTGTAAAGCGTGTTTCGCCTGTAAGGCAGTGCTGCATGACAAAAAAGCCCCCTAAAAGGCGGGAAACTCGGCCATCAATTTCATGTCCAATGTGTTCTGTAAAGCGTGTTGTGCCTGTAAGGCAGTGTTGCATGTCAAAAAAAGCCCCCAAGAAATGCGGGAAACGCGGCCATCAATTTCATGTTCACTGTGCTCTGTAAAGCGTCTTGTGTCTGTAAGACAGTGTTGCATGTCAAAAAAAGACCCTACAAATTCGGAAAACTCTGCCGTCAATTTCATGTTCAATGTGCTCTGTAAAGCGTGTTGTGCCTGTAAGGCAGTGTTGCATGACAAAAAAGCCCCCTAAAAATGCGGGAAACGCGGCCATCAATTTCATGTTCACTGTGTTCTGTAAAGCGTGTTTCGCCTGTAAGGCAGTGTTGCATGTCATAAAAGCCCTCTAAAAATGCGGGAAACTCGGCCATCAATTTCGTGTGCAATGTGCTCTGTAAAGCGTGCTTTGCCTGTAAGACAGTGTTGCATGTCAGAAAAGCCCTCTAAAAATGCGGGAAACTCGGCCATCAATTTCGTGTTCACTGTGCTCTGTAAAGCGTGTTTTGCCTGTAAGGCAGTGTTGCATGTCATGAAAGCCCCCTAAAAATGCGGGAAACACGGCCATCAATTTCAGGTTCACTGTGTTCTGTAAAGCGTGTTTTGCCTGTAAGGCAGTGTTGCATGTCATAAAAGCCCTCTAAAAGTGCGGGAAACTCGGCCATCAATTTCGTGTGCAATGTGCTCTGTAAAGCGTGCTTTGCCTGTAAGACAGTGTTGCATGTCAGAAAAGCCCTCTAAAAATGCGGGAAACTCGGCCATCAATTTCGTGTTCACTGTGCTCTGTAAAGCGTGTTGTGCCTGTAAGGCAGTGTTGCATGTCATAAAAGCGCTCTAAAAATGCGGGAAACTCGGCCATCAATTTCATGTTCACTGTGTTCTGTAAAGCGTGTTTCGCCTGTAAGGCAGTGTTGCATGACAAAAAAGCCCTCTAAAAATGCGGGAAACGCGGCCATCAATTTCATGTTCACTGTGTTCTGTAAAGCGTGTTTCGCCTGTAAGGCAGTGTTGCATGTACAAAAAAAGTCCCCCTAGAAATTCAGGGAAACGCGGCCATCAATTTCATGTTTCACTGTGCTTCTGTAAATGGGTGTTGTCGCCATGTAAGGCGACTAGTGTTGCATGTCCAAAAAGACCCCTACAAATTCGGAAAACTCTGCCATCAATTTCATGTTCAATTGCTGTCTGTTATAAGCGTGTTGTCGCTGTAAGGCAGTGCTTGCATTGACATAAAAGCCCCTAAAATGCGGAAACTCGGGCCATCAATTTCATGTTCCACTGTGTTCTGTAAGCGTTGTTCTGCCCTGTAATGCCATGTTGTTGCATGTCATAAAAAGGCCCCTCGTAGAAATTGCGGGAAACTCGTCCATCAATTTCATTGTTCCACTGTGCTCTGTAAAGCGTGTTGCTGCCTGTAATACAGTTTTGCATGTCAAAAAAGACCCCTTACAAATTCGGAACAAACTCTGCCGTCAATTTCATGTTCAATGTGCTCTGTAAAGCCGTGTTTTGTACCTTGTTAAGGTCAGTGCTTGCATGACAAAAAAGCCCCCTACAAATGCGGAGGCAACTCGGCCATCAATTTCATGGTCACTGTGTTCTGTAAAGCGTGTTTCGCCTGTAGGCATTGTTGCAGTCAAAAAAGCCCCTATAAATGCGGGAAACTCGGCCATTCAATTTCATGTTCACTGTGCTCTGTAAAGCGTGTTTGTGCCTGTAGGCAGTGTTGCATGTCAAAAAAGCCCCCTAGAATGCGGAAAACTCGGCCATCAATTCATGTTCAATGTGTTCTGTAAAGCGTGTTTCGGCCTGTAGGCATTGCTGCATGACAAAAAAATGCCCCTAGCAAATGCGGGAAACTCGGCCATCAATTTCAAGTGTCACTGTGTTCTGTAAAGCGTGTTGTGCCTGTAAGGCAGTGTGCATGACAAAAAAGCCCCCTAAAATGCGGGAAACTCGGCCATCAATTTCATGTTCACTGTGTTCTGTAAAGCGTGTTTCGCCTGTAAGGCAGTGTTGCATGACAAAAAAGCCCTCTAAAAATGCGGGAAACGCGGCCATCAATTTCATGTTCACTGTGTTCTGTAAAGCGTGTTTCGCCTGTAAGGCAGTGCTGCATGACAAAAAAGCCCCCTAGAAATGCGGGAAACTCGGCCATCAATTTCATGTTCACTGTGTACTGTAAAGCGTGTTTCGCCTGTAAGGCAGTGTTGCATGACAAAAAAGCCCTCTAAAAATGCGGGAAACGCGGCTATCAATTTCATGTTCACTGTGTTCTGTAAAGCGTGTTTCGCCTGTAAGGCAGTGCTGCTTGACAAAAAGCCCCCTAAAAGGCGGGAAACTCGGCCATCAATTTCATGTCCAATGTGTTCTGTAAAGCGTGTTCTGCCTGTAAGGCAGTGTTGCATGTCAAAAAAAGCCCCCTAGAAATGCGGGAAACGCGGCCATCAATTTCATGTTCACTGTGCTCTGTAAAGCGTGTTGTGCCTGTAAGACAGTGTTGCATGTCAAAAAAAGACCCCTACAAATTCGGAAAACTCTGCCGTCAATTTCATGTTCAATGTGCTCTGTAAAGCGTGTTGTGCCTGTAAGGCAGTGTTGCATGACAAAAAAGCCCCCTAAAAATGCGGGAAACGCGGCCATCAATTTCATGTTCACTGTGTTCTGTAAAGCGTGTTTCGCCTGTAAGGCAGTGTTGCATGTCATAAAAGCCCTCTAAAAATGCGGGAAACTCGCCCATCAATTTCGTGTTCACTGTGCTCTGTAAAGCGTGTTGTGCCTGTAAGACAGTGTTGCATGTCAAAAAAGACCCCTACAAATTCGGAAAACTCTGCCGTCAATTTCATGTTCAATGTGCTCTGTAAAGCGTGTTGTGTCTGTAAGGCAGTGTTGCATGACAAAAAAGCCCCCTAAAAATGCGGAAAACTCGGCCATTAATTTCGTGTTCACTGTGCTCTGTAAAGCGTGTTTTGCCTGGAAGGCAATGCTGCATGTCAAAAAAGCCCCCTACAAATTCGGAAAAATCGGCCACTAATTTCGTGTTCACTGTGCTTTGTAAAGCGTGTTTTGCCTTTAAGGCAGAGCTGCATATCAAAAAAGCCCCCTAAAAATGCGGAAAACTCGGCCATTAATTTCGTGTTCACTGTGCTCTGTAGAGCGTGTTTTGCCTGTAAGGCAGTGCTGTATGACAAAAAAGCCCCCTAAAAATGTTGGTAAAGTCGGCCATCAACTGCATGTTCCGTGTGCTCTGTAAAGCGTGTTCTGCCTGAAAGGCACTAAAAGCCCCCTAAAATTGCGAAGAATTCGTTTCGTTGTTCTAACGGGTTCCAAACCACTGTTCGTGGAAATATTAAAAACGCATTTTAAGGAGTATCCTGCGTCCCATAAATCTATTCCCGAATTAAATTTTAAATAGACCTAGTGCGAGCACGGATAATACGAACGCAATGTTTCCTTTCCAATCCGCGATGAATCTTTCCTATACATCTTGAAATGGGCAGCGCGAAAAAGCGAAGAGACGAGGTAGAATCAACACACACCATTTTTTTTTTTTTTTTGCGCTGCTCACTTGAAGATATATAATCGATTCCAACTTGCCAAATTGTCGATTCTTCTGCAACATCTTTCGTTCCGAAAAAAGTGGGGTGATGCCTATGGCGTTGCATTTCGTTCTTTTATGCGGGCAAAGCCAATCCTGAATAAACGACAGTCAGATAGCGTCAGAAGGGTGCAATTTTGGTCCAAATTTTGAACCCAGATTCAGGAATACTACAGCCTGCTTAGTTAACTGCGTCACTTAATATGCACGGTGTGGCAATCTAGGGGGTCGTGGTGTCCCTCCGCTGCCACCACTACTGTGGACTTGCTAAGTCGCAAGGGCAGCGTGTCATGGCGAGCCGCAAGGCTGACGAGCCGACGTATCCGAGGTCGTACCTTCGCTTATAGCTGAACAAGGAGACAAGTGTTTTAAATAAAGATAACAAATTTATAGGAGGTAAAAGGTTTCACTATACATAGTCTGCCAGCTCGAGAGAGTCGGCTGGGGCGACTGCCTCCAACAAGGGGCCGACACGGTCTTGAAGGGCCAGTAAACAGCCCCGCGGTCCGAAATGTGTGATGAAGTGATAACTGCACACTTGCACGATGTGAACATGCTGCCGTGAGAAGTTTGCGTATAATGATGTAATAAGGAAATTACAGGGTATAGACCATTGCATCGGGCGAGGAGGACCGGACTGGCAACCAGAGCTTTCCTCCTTTCTGGCTTGTGCGCGATGGCGTGGAGTGTGCGGGCTGGTGCTTGGATGAGTGGCGTTTTTGACCAATGTTTGCGTGTTTTAGGTTGACCTGCGGATTTAGTTATCTTTTATTGCGATGTCAGCCAGCGAAAGCTCAACGGGAAATAACTGTGCCGTTTTTCGTTGTTCTAACAACTATAAAAAAGAAACTGCTGTCGGAATAAGTATGCGACGTGCATCACCATGTCCGGAGCGTTTGCGGTTGTGCGCACTCTTCAAGGTACGTCGTTTGTGTTACGTTACAGGTTGTAAATCGGCAAGCGCCGCAATATATTCGGAATTCCCAGTGTTCCACGCAGTCAAATGTCAATCCGATATGGCCAGATTTGTGAACAAACATAAGCGGTCAAGTAGGGCCCTGTCCGGTAAAGTGCAAAACATCTAAGTACCACTGGAGTAGCCACGTGAGTTGCTTTCGCTTCGTTTTGTTATTATACTTTAATATGATGCGTTTGTTCCAACAATTAGCTTGGTAGCTCAGCTCAACACGGTGATCGCTGCAGTTGATACTTACCGGTATTAGCACGGTCGAGAAGGCCCAAACTTCGCAGCGGGGTAACCAGCATCATACATTTTGTGCTCCGTACCAGCCTTGTAAAACCCTAACACTGACTGAACGCTACACGAAAAGAATGTGGCGAGATCTTTGTCGTGAGGTTACAGCTTCCGTAAGGCAGCGGGATGTATCGTATACGATGAGCCATATGAAAGCCGAATAGTAAAAAAAAGAGACTTATGTCACTTAGTGTGTAGAACAACTACCTCAGGAAGACAAATTATTACGTGGTCAAGAGCCGTGTCCGACAAGTCGCGCATTGGTATACAACATAGTTAACTTTCTTCTAAGCCGATACAAAAACCACGTTGTTACGCTTGTCTAGTGTTTCTTGAACTGCCATTTTTGCTGCTTAGCTTTGCGAACGGCAGCAAGAATTTTGCAAAAACAGTACATCTGGTAGATGAAGTTATAAAAAAAACGCGATTCACCTCCGATGCCGATCAAAGGCTCGAACCCGGGCGCGCTTCGTGCCTCACCAGCAGAAGAAACTATCTAACCATCGTCATCTTAGCGCCGCCGAAATCCAGTCAAATACCACGACATTTAAAAGAAAAAAAGAAAAAGAAGCGCGCCGTCATGTGAACATCAGCATCGTTTTTATATGTACCAGCACATTCCTGTAAACAGCTTTAACTTCGTCCATGCTAGTCGGCAATATACGAGCGTGTAATAAGCGGTCACTTAAAAGTTGAGAAACAAGACAGGCAACTGCTCGCGAGCAACAAAGAGATGCCGTCCGCGCCACGAAGTCGAGACTGCGTGCTCACGCACAACCGCATGTACGAGCGGTAGTCGGTGCGACAGCATAAACACACCGAGGAATGAAAAAAACTAACTAAAAGATTACAGTCCAAGAAAAAGAATTAATTGTATCTGCTAAGAGTGGCGGCACTTATTTGCCCTGCTAGAACAGGTCGAAACTGGTTTTCCAACAGACAGTGCCGAAAATATATGACATCGACCACTTGCTACCCGTTCGCGTCGCCATATATTAAATCTTTGAGCCTGAACGGATCAAACCGTTTCAGGACGTCTCACAGATTCATTTCCTAAGTAGACCGCATCGTGACGACATTCAATGCGCCAGAACAAAAAAAAACTGGCGGCAACTGCAGCCGCACGTATACCTTCCATACAAATGCGCAGCTTCGCACATGCCAGTGGGTTGCCAGACCAGAGACGGCGCCGCCCGCTAGGCAATATGGCGGCGCCCAGGAAAAAAAGGTCTTTAGAACAACCCGCGGCTAGCGTTCCTCGCACGTATTCAGACGCCGTAACTGCTTCGTCGCCGAATGGCTCCCTATCGGCACTCGTTAATAGAGGATTTTAGTCTGTCCGGCACACCGCTATACGCAAAATGCTTTGCGTGTACCGGAATACCGGTTGTGAATTGCGCATGCGCGCGCCCGAATCGATTGCCATCCACCTCGAATCTATCAAGTGGCCGTCGTGCGCTCTGTAGTTCGTTAGCTACGAAATGATGCTTTTATTTGCTTTATATTAATGGTCCTTGAGCTTCGACAGCAAAACATTCGTGTCGATTCGGCACCGTTTTCGAGAGCCATACTCAAATAATCAATGTTGTTGGCTTAGCGAGGGGCAATCCGGCAATCTCGGAGGACATAGATTACGTCTTTGCTAGTTGTTTTTATCCTACATAGGTAGCGCCACTTGAGGTGTCGGCAGCTATGGCACACGCTATCCGGTATTACGCAACGCCGTCGCGTTACCGGAATACCGGACAGACTAAAAAACGCTAGTGTCATGACGCAGTACTCCACTTCACCGTTCCCAGGGGGCGGCACCTACCCGCCCCTCCAGCCAAGAGAACCGTGCGAAAGAGAATGCGCGAGAGATATAAGGCGCGTTTGTGGAGGCTCATGCACTTGTTTTGGTAGCGTAGTTATCAGAGAGCCGGGCTCCTATCGTCGAAGGCCAAGCGGTCGTTGGTTCGACTCCCGGCATCGGAACATTTTCTTCTAGTTTTTTGTCTTTGCCATCCGTTAGTGTGCATTTTACCAACGTCGTATCCGTGACGCAAAATACGTCAGTGAAGTCTTAGTGGACCCCGGCATAAAACACTTTTGTGTTAAAAAGTGGGAGTCTGTTTACTGGCCCTCTTAATAACCTCCACGGTGGTTGGGACGTGGTCCACCTTGTCCTCCCACTTCAAAGAAATCCTCCTACGTAGGCGGGGCGTTTACCGTTTGTCATAAAGCCGGCACGCATGGCACGGAACTGTCGAAGACAGTCTAGTTCCCGCGGCATGGAAGCCTGAGAATATCCGCCTGCGGAGGCGGGGCGTTGACCGTTCGTCGTAGAACGGCACGGCACGGTCGAAGAAGGGCCTGTTCCCGCGAGACTGCAGCTTAATGGCGTTGGTGGGGGAGACAAGGGTTCACCGAAAGTCTCTAGACCGACCAATCTTCCCTTGGAAAGAAGGGCTGCATTAGGGCAGGAGATGTGGCCCAACAACGGTAATACAAGGACGGAGGTTGCGCAAGAAGATCAGACCTGGCAACAGAATTGGCGAAGGACAGCCTAAAGGCAGAACGTGACAGCGATCCCTCACCCACACCGTGTGTCGCATATAGCCTCGAGAAAATAGGCCTATGTTCGGGTGTTTTTGTTCTTTTTTCCAAGCCGCACAAAGTACATCAATTACGTGCTAGGAGATGTCCAATGAAGCAGATACCGCACAAGTACAAGGGAAAAAATAAAAACCATTTTGGTAAATGTGCCGGCAAGGTCGTGTATAGTGTTCCCCTCTACTGCGGTCTCAAATGTGTTGGTAATAAATAAAAAGGGGCAATGCCTGAATATCAGCTTACAAGAACACAATTTGAAGATGCCGAAAAAAAATAAGGGTTTCCTTGCCCAGCCCTGTTATCAGTGCGGTTGCCCTCCCTTGCTTCACGAAACTGCGGTCCTGGTGGAACGTGCGAATGATGTCAGGTGTGATAACTGAGGTCTCGCTTATTTCCAAGTAAAAGTGCGTAGTTTTACTTAGCAATAAATAACAAGTAGGCAACCAAGTGGCCCTCGGTTGTCTTGACCCCCAAAGAACTGGCGTTTCTGGAGTGCGCAAACCATGGCACGTACTCTTGACATTCATTTGTTTTTCTTTTTCTGCATCTATGTATCGCTGCTATGGTGATGTCTGATAAGGTTTTTCTGCCTAACTTGTTGACGCCTGCTACGCGACGCTTTGTCTGCGCGCACGTTATGGAGCATGCTGATATATGTACACGCATATGTGCGTTTTCGATGAAGCCCAGTTGGAAGTCAGCGCTTGTCTTTCTTCCATTCTTTGCCCGTTGTCCGCTGCTGCGCTGTTCGTTGAAAACGTGCATTCCACACACAGAGTTCCCACCACGGGAAGTTAACCCAGCTAGCGCCATTACGTCCCTTAAGCGCTGCAAGGGAAACGTAAAACTTTTTTTATTACTTTACGTCTTACTACAACGAACGTTCTTTTAACGCGATAACGTTAAAGAGCTGGTTCCGCAGAAATTCCGGTGTCGGCGTCGTTGGTTGTGAGCGAAAAATCAGCGTTGTCCGTGAGCGAAAATTCGAGATCAGAAGCAAATAAATAATAAAAAGAAACTTCGGTTCGAGTGGGAATAGAACCCAGGCGTTTTGAGTGGCAAGCACGTGCTCTACCAGAGAGCCACGACACTGCTCGGAATTGCTTCCGAAAAAACCGTATACGAATGTCATGTAATGCGAGGAGTCTCCTTGACGCATGTAATGTTGCGCGGCAGAAACGTAGAATCGCGCCAGGCGTCTAGACTTGTGAATTACACAACGTGTGAGGGGTCTAAGGGCCCACACATTACAAAGCGCTCAGACGTATTTAATCACCATCATCAGCAAAAGCATTAACAAATTGAGCAGCTGCGTAGGTTCGCCTGTTGCCTTACGGACGCGTAGTGGGTGTTTCGCTGATTTGCAAAAGGCAGACTTATGGCGTAGTGGGCACTTCGCAACTGTACTTGCAGTAGGCATTCTAGGATAGTTTGAAACGGCCAATGTTACGCGCACAGACGCTCCTTTCCGGGCGGCATGGTTCGGGCCGAGAAGCGAAGCGAGGCTACAGATTGAGAAGACGATGCGAACGAGGCCCGATTGCGCTATTGCATTCTACCCTTGAGGCGAAGCTCAAGCGTACTCCAATTTTTAACTACGGTATTACAAACAATATGTATCCCTCGAACTGCAAACTTCACAATAACACCTCAAGAAAGATAGCAGCCAAATGACAAATCTACGTGGCATGACGTTAGCTGCGCGAATAACGTGCATTATTCACGGAGTCAGCGGCGGCAATCTTTTACCCCGCCTTTCTCAACCGCAGCACGAGCCGCTCGCTTCTCCGCGAACCTCCCTTTCGTGACTCTCCACCTCTCTCGGTGGCAACAGGCTACGACTGCGGAACAAAAGGCAAGCGCCGTAATGGAAAAAGTAAAGCACAAGTGAAACGATCCGCTCCAAAGCCCGCGGGACGAATGAGGTGTCGGTCGTTAACTGGGCATGACTAACGACTCGGCGTGTCGCAGCCAAAACCACGAGTGCCGCGTTTGTGGTCGCCGCGTCACTTTCGCGCCGCATGCGAAACACGCGCAACGAAAGCGCCGAAGCCTCGCCCGCGTCGCATCAACAGCGGCGCCGTTACAACGCGCTGCTGAATATTTGAAGAGCAGGAAGTGGCGCCGAAACCCCTTCTGCTCCTACGCGCTGTCGTGAGAGAGGCTTTGCTTTACATAACTTTACCTGTATGTAAGCGCCTACCACCTGCATGTTCGCAGGTGGAGAGAGCTTCCAGGGTGGTGACGAAGTGAAGGCGCAAGCGGCCTGGGCATCCGCGTGTTCTGCGTTATCGACGACTACTCTTCGTTAGCTGTCTTCACTTTCATAGAACACTGTCCCCAAGCTTCCGCCGGTGTTGCTGGTTTCACAGTAAATCACCCAAACGGAGAATGAAGATAGGCATTAACATTGCACATAACACCAACTGCAGCACTAACTACAAGACCAAAGAGAGTGCCGTCTAATAATTGATGTCGTATTTCGTCCCTTGTTGTACTTTCGAGCAATCTGGTACTTTTCGATGAAGTAAACCTACTTTAATTGCACGAAATGATAAGCAGATCGACAAAAAATTCAAGAAGTCACGAATATTACTTCACAAAGCTTTTTGTTGGCTTCTCGAGGCTGTAGAACGGTACAATTCGACAAGAAAAACAGGGAGCTTAAAACGTGGTTATTGAAACACAATGAGACATTCCCCTGCAAAGGTTATGCATAACTCAGCTTTGAGAAGCAATTTCAAAGCTGCGAACTCGTGCGCTACTAATGTGTATAAATAACCTCTGGAAATGTTTCACAGAGAGTGACTTTTAAATTATGAGCAGAACTTTGTAACTTATGAGAGAGAGAATTAAACTTTATTGTCTGACCAGGCGCGCGTTCTCTTCGCCCAGAGGTGAAATGTAATATAATTGTTGGGGTTTAACGTCCCAAAAGCACGGTATGATTATGAGTCACGCCGTATTGGAGGGCTGCGGAAATTTCAAACACCTGGTGTTCTTTAACCTGCACCTAAATCTAAGTACAACTGATGAAATGCCTACGCCATAAAAGAAGCTATAATTTTGTCAACATGTTCAACACAAACCCTTAGTATAGGAAAGCTAGCAAACTGAAGCAATAACGGCCAGCTGTTCTAATCTACATCTGTTTGCCCGCACGTGGTAAACGCGGTATCTCAAGTTCCTCGATCAGTTTATTGGAAGAGACATCAGCGTTTCTTCCAATAACACATCTTCAGCTTCGTAAGAAATCATCCCACGCAGTCATGGCTCGTTATTTCGGCGAATAATAATGTTCCAGCATCCAATGCCTTTGACATATTTCATCTTTTTTTCTTAATTTCATTATAACGAATTCAATTAACAGGCAAACTGTAGAGAACATCCTTCGTTCGGTCAAAGCGACGCAAATTCAACAAACCATCGATCGATTTCAACTGTATGCGCTATCTAAGTTTGGACTGCACTTGTAGGGCAGTATTATGTTACTTATGATTGAGTTATTGGCGTTTTAAACTAAATGCATTATCAATACAAACAACGGATTTTGCTGGTCGACTTGTCAACGTGTTTGCACCAGAACCACGTTGAGTAGCACTGACAATTGGGCGAGTTGGTACAGATGCATGGCTTCAGAACGGCGCAACAGGGAAGACGAAAAGACGAAAGATCACACGAACACAAGCGCCGACTCACAACTAAAGTTTATTTCATATCACAGAGCAGATTTATACACACACGTGGCCGCACACAACACAAAAAACACAAAGAACAAACAAAAACCAAAGCACGTTAACCATTCAGGTACAGGATTTCTTTATCCTGTAGCACAATTGAGCGACAGCTGATACAATACTGTTTTTTATTTTGAAGGTTCCATGCTTCGATTATTTCCCGAGTCGTCTTATCATGATGCCTTGAAATAATGCTTGTGAGGCTAAACTGAGGCGCGCAGCCGCACTTCTGACAGTGCTGAGAAATGTGCGAAAGACTATCACAACCTAGGTTGCCCGCATGTTCCCTTAATCGCACGTTAACCCATCGGCCCGTCTGGCCTATATACGCAGAGCCGCAACACAACGGCAGACTGTAAACCACATTCGTGGTGCAACTGATTGCCGGATTCTTGTGCTTGACACCACAACCTTCTTTCTTTTATTTTTTGGCCTCTGCCTGTCTCTCTACACGTTCGCAAATAGCCCCTAATTTGTTAGGGGCTATTTGCCCTTAACAAAAAACACTTCTACCCTATATCTATCTGCAACGTCTTTCAAACCATTGGACAAGGCATGAACATACGGTACAACTGCAACACACTTCCTCTTTTCCTTTTCGATTAGTTCTTTTTTTGCTTCCCTGCGCTGACGTTGTTTTACTGCTCGAATTAACTTTTCACAAGCTCGTGTCAAAACATATCTGGGAACCCCGCACTTTTTAACCTACCCACCTTTCTTGACGCACTCTCATTTATTCTATGAAGCCACGTCTTATTGATAGCCGACCGTAGAACAGAGCCAGCAATGCCATGTTTCACAATTTTTGAATGTCCAAACGAATAGCTCAAAAAACACGGTTGATCCCTCCGTCATAGGAATCGGAATAACACGAAAGTAAAGCGTGCCCTTACAGAAGTAACTGAACGCTTACTGTACATTGATGTAAGAGAGTTTGCACAATGTATATTGATGTCTGGCAGCTAATGGCGCCGTTTAACGTGTATGCACCCACTTTGATGATTGGTGGTACATCTCCATCCCGGCGACTAACGTCCATGTTAAATGATTAAACAGACCCTTGTGGTAGCTGTAGTAGTTAACGGTGAAAGCGTAATCAGAGAACGAGGTGTGATAGCCAGAAGAGCGTCGCATATTCGACGCTGAACTTGGTCGCCATCCCGCGGCATGTTAAGATGTGATTGAACACCACGGCCGGACTAGAGGGAAACGCAAAGCGCATCGTGTCGGCCTGGTAGCCCGGCCGCGATTTTTCTTGGGGCGAGCGCGTGAGCATGGAACGCGGTCAGCCAGGTGAGGCAGGCGCGCGTCGCAGAGCTATTTTTGGTTTGTATTAGCGCGATGCTGAGCGACGCCGAGGCTTTTACGACGCTTGGGCAAAGGTCGCCACCTCGCGGTGTGTTAAGGCATTGACAAAATTCAACTTCTATTGAAAACGAGCCGATTGGGACGGACGTGTGACGCGTTGCTGGTGCTAGTCGCGGAGGCCACAGCAATGATGAATTACTTTACCTTACCACTCCCAGAGGTCAACACCACCCAGCCGACCGGGAGAGTGGTAGATATAAAAGGCGCGTTCGTAAAGCCTCCAGAGTTTGTGACCGTGGCGCAGTGGATAGCGTGCCCGGCATCTGTTGTTGCGGACCGAGCGGTCGTGGGTTCGATGCCCGTTGACGGTGCCTTTTTTTTTTCTTTGCCATCTGATTGTGTATATTTTTTCGACGTCATTTCCGTGACGGAAATACGTCGCTGAAGTCTTGGTGGACCCTGGCATAAAACACTTTCGTGTTAAAATTTCTTTTTTTTTTAACGTGGCCAAAACTCCCAACAACACTTCCTCACTCATCGCCATATGTATGTACAAGGAACGAGTGCTTTCTTGGCACGCCCGATACAACATATGCCCTCCCGAGGTTCAATCGTTGTGTGGATTCTACGTGCCGTCAAGAGGTCATATCAGAAGGGTTACCAAGATCGCCGTCTCCGAGTGGTGGCATCAAAGCCGCCTGTTCAAGGATTTCCCTCGTGTGGCGTGCGGGGACATAGGGACTGGGCCAGGGTACCGACGGTTCGAGAGTGGTGCCTTATCGCCGACAGAACAGCCGAGCAATTATGGAATGCTGTCCGTCCGGGTCTACCCTCCAGGAGAAGACATCCTGGTCCAGAAAAAGAAGTCCTGGTGCTTGGGGGTGAGCCTGTTCTGGATTCCATTTTTGAAGTTCTGAAAAAAGGCCGTAAGTTTGCTACAGAGCCTTCGTTGTCCCCGGCGGAAAAGGTCACAGTTTCCAGGTCGGTTGCTCGACTTGTGCCAGAAGACGTTAGACCTCGATTCATCGATGAAAGTGTTGATCTTATTGCCAATTCGGGAAAAAGTCGCTGTAGAAAAGTCAACATTAAGCCCGTTGTTGATTTCCTGGTTAAACGTGATCTTAGAGCACTTGGCTCGGACAAGGAAGGCTTTTTGTTATGTTACCTGAACGCATGTTTTTTTTGAAAAAGCGTTTGTGGCTACAAACAAGAACTTTGAGGGGGTATCTGTCAAATTGGAGGGGGTTAAGAAGAAGGCTGTTGAATTGTTGGAAGCTAATGGTATTGAAAACGTAGCCTCTAGTGTGAGGAAGCCAAAGGTTTTCACTTGAAGGTCTTTTTCACAGTAAAGACACATAAAGACAGTTTGCCGCTCAGAACCATAGTTTCTGAAAAAGGTTCATGGCAGTTGTGCTTGTCTCAGTTTCTTCAGAAATGCTTAAACCACTTAAACGTTCAGGATCCGTTCATGGTGTCTAATTCAGAGGAAGTTGTGCATTACTTGGCAAACAGCAAACCAGTAAAATACCGTATGTTTAGTATTGATGCAGAAGATTTATATTATTCTATACCGCAGATGGAATTGATAGGATGTGTGCAAAGATGCTTTGATTTGTACAATGATGAGTGTGAATTTGTCAGTAAGTGCTGTGTTTGTGTCAGTTCCTTCCTAGAAATATTAAGGTGTTATTTAGGATCCACTGTTATAGGTTTTGAGGGTAAGCTGTACTTGCAATGAGAGGGTATTTGTATCGGGTCGAGGATTGCCCCGGTTCTGTGCAATATATTGTTGGGTTGCATTAATGAAGATAACGCCGCGCGTCTTATTTTTCATGAGTTGAAGCTTCACCCACAAAACCTGTGGGCAACGCGCTTCGCAGGCCGCGCCGCGATGTGTAAGAAGCTTCGCGATTGTTTTAGAACGTCCCGTTAAAATTGCGCGCTGCACGCGAATGCTGCAGCTTTGTCGAGAGATAACGCCGCCACCAGCGATATCGCTGGAAAGTTCGATAGCGCCTGTATAAAAGCCGACGCGCTTGACGGCTTGTCAGTTGATCGACGGTCGACACTCTGTTCACCGCTATCAGTGTATTGCTGTAGTTTGACTTTCAGTTTCCCGGCCACAAGTTCGGCCAAATAGAGCTTCATCTCTGACGTGCTGACTGCTGCCTTTGTCGACGTCACGACCACGTGACAATATTGAACAGGAATTGGTAGGTGTGGTGTAAAAATTTTTAGGTATGTAGACGACTATCTTGTAATCGCAGATGAAAGTAAAAAAATCTAGAACTTTGGGTGACGTAATTGACGTTTTCAAGAGGGTTGGCAAGGGTCTAACATTCACGTATGAGATTCCTCAGCAGAACGAGCTGCGGTTTCTTGATTTGATGTTGTCCGCCTCTCCCGATCACATTTGTTGGGAGTTTTGGGCACGTTCAAAAAACGAAATATTGAGCTATTCGTCTGGCCATTCAAAAATTGTTAAAGATGGCATTGCTGGCTCTGTTCTACGGTCAGCTATCAATAAGACGTGCCTTCATAGAATAAATGAGAGTGTGTCAAGACAGGTGGGTAGGTTAAAAAGTGCGGGGTTCCCAGATCATGTTTTGACACGAACTTGTGAAGAGTTAATTCGAGCAGTAAAACAAGGTCAGGGCAGGGAAGCAAAAAAAAAAAGAACTAATCGAAAAGGAAAAGAGGAAGTGTGTTGCAGTTGTACCGTATGTTCATGCCTTGTCCCATGGTTTGAAAAACGTCGCAGGTAGATATGGGGTAGAAGTGGTTTTTTCGATACCAAACAAATCAGGGGCCATTTGCGAACGTGTAGGGAGACAGGCAGAGGCCAAAAAAGAAGGAAAAAAGAAGGTTGTGGTGTCAAGCACAAGAATCCGGCAATGAGTTGTGCCACGAATGTGGTTTAGTCTGCCGTTGTATTGCGGCTCTGCTTATATAGGCCAGACGGGCCGATGTGTTAACGTGCGATGAAGGGAACATGCGGCCAACCTACGTTGAGATAGTTTTTCGCACATTTCTCAGTGCTGTCAGAAGCGCTTCTGCGCGCCTCAGTTTAGCCTCACAAGCATTATTTCAAGGCGTCATGATAAGACGACTCGGGAAAATATTCGGCAGATTCCACGCCATGTGGGAATCGGTTTCATGCGAAGCAGTCAGCGAGTAGTTGTCTATGCTGCATATTTTGGCTTTTAGCCAAGCGTTACGAGGTGGATCGACGTGTTTTTGTAAGCGTAGTAGTTGTGGGCACATCGTGGCCTTACCAGGCACGTCGACTACACTGGCGTTTAAAGGGTAACTTATGATCTGACGTAACGTCAGCACTCACTTTAGAGCACAGACGGGAGTATTATCGAAACGAAGGGCACCTTGCGGTGCGATGATGTGAATATCATGCGTAACTTTTCTTAGCGTAGGCCTCCGCGGTCGAGCAACGATTGAATATAGCTTGCTGAATCATAGGAATACAAATGTAATGTTTATTAGACTGCTATAAAAGCAGAGTCAACACTGGAACCACAGACGTTAATCTGATATGACGCCTGTATCGTAGGAGTGCATATGTAGTGTTTATTGCTTTCTTGTAAAATTACATAGCCAGCACCACAACCACAATTGACCTTGCGCCGACATTACGCCTGCATATAGGCTGTTTTTCCAAACCTGTTTATTTACCTGGCGTGGCCCTCAATTGCGCTACAGGATAAAGAAATCCTGTACTTGAATGGTTAAAGTGCTTTGGGTTTTGTTTGTTCTTTGTGTTTTTTGTGTTGTGTGCGGCCACGTGTGTGTATAAATCTGCTCTGTGATATGAAATAAACTTTAGTTGTGAGTCGGCGCTTGTGTTCGTGTGATCTTTCGTCTTTTCGTCTTCCCTGTTGCGCCGTTCTGAAGCCATCCACCAGAACCACTTGCGCAAATCATGTATTGAGTTTTGAGGATTTACCCATATCTGTAAGGCATTTTACTCTTGAAATTAGTTACTTTTCAAAGGTTGCAGGGGGCAGGTAATGTGCATAATCTTGAAGGGTTATTGGCTAATTTCCAAGCTTTTCTGGTCTAAATAAATACTAACGTCGACGTCGAGTGCCCTTTATTTTCCTAGCTAGTCAATTTGCACTTGTGCGAGAACAGAAATACCTACTTTAACACGCCTGAAACGGTAATAAAAAGAGGAAGTACGCTGATTGAATACGTAAAAAAGAAGCATCGGCGAGCGGCGCGGCGGCCAATGTGATTGTCTTAGAAAAGTCCTCTTCTTGAAGTGCATATGCGAAGGCGCTTCTCGAAGCACTTTTCTTTCTATGGTAAAGAAAAATCCTTAACACTTAATAAGGAAGCTTTATTTCAACGGCAGCGCCACATATAATGAAAAAGAAAACATTGCCTTATATTTCCCAATAGAATATGCTCGTTCCTCTTAAAGAAAGACCAAGAACGCCGGAAACCACTTGTACTCAGGGGAACGGTAGTTACGTACCTGCGCCATAAATTGAAATTTTGGGGGAGTGAAAGAAATGACTGTAAGATGTGTCCAAAACACGCTCGGGGATGCTGGAATTCTCATATAAACGCATAAGTGCATATGCTCCTACATATGCAGAGAAAAGACGACACGAATGTAAGTTGGAAGCCTAAAGGGAAAACAAGAGTTATACGAGCAGTGTATTCCTAATACAAAAACGGGCTATACACTTGGCAAATCCATCAGTCGTGCTCGCTCTCTGCGGGAGCGCTCTACCAATTAGGGAGAAAAATTGGGAACAGCGAGTTAATAACCCCCGGGAAACGAGGCAACACGCCGCCATGGTGCGCACCCACATTGGAACTTTGACAAATTGAATCATACAACAGTCAAGCCACCAATATTCATAACTTTCTCGTCATGCTTTTGTGCGTGGTGTATATATGTGGCTCAAAAGAATTCGTGCCATACACCGTTAGTTTTCTGCGTTGCCTCTGTTTGCTGTCACTGGGGAAATGCTATTCCCCATAGCTTATCACTTGCCCACGAGGACTGTTTTGCGAAGTGCTAATGCAGAGAAGAGAAAACGCAAATTGGTTATTTTGTGGTTCGAAAGAAAAACATCAACAACGTAACAGGAACGCGACTACGGTATACTGTTATTTGGCGGTCGAAAATTGGCTCCTACTTGAAATCAAGTGCGCCAAAAGAGCGCGGATAGCGTCGGACGCACGCCAGCTACCAATTTACATTAAAGAGAAAACGAAGGAGTAAGCTGCTTCAGATAGTGTACAATTAGGATTCCCCACCTCCCACCCTACACCCCTTCCTTTTTTTTCTTCTTAAGTTCAGTGTTCTCAGGAGACTGTGGGGGGAATATTTCGTATCCCACAAACTATATAAGATATTGTCACGTAGAATGGACGCTTGTCCTGCAATCAGAAAGACACCAAGATGCTTCTGAGATAAACTGGCAGGGTTTCGCCCACTAAGACAGTAAACCTCTGCGGCAGGGATAGCAACCAGCCTGCGCGATAGTTGTCGAAATACAGTGGCCGAATTCACAACGCCATTCTTTCGTAAGAGCACACCCGCCGGGTTAGTTGACTCGTAAGGTGTCGCGCTGCTAAGCTCGAGGGCACGGGTTCGATTCCTCGCCGGGGCGGCCACAGTTTGATGAGGGCGAAATGCAAAGAACAACCATGTGCTTAGATTAAAGTGCACGCCAAATAATCAAAAGTGCCTGACAATTATCAGGATCCCCGCACTACGGCGTCCCTTATAATCACTCGTAGTGATTATAAGCAATAATTAGCTCATAAGCTTAGTAACTGTGAATTAGGGTTAATCAAAGAGGAACCGCACGTGAATTAAAGTTATTTAAATGTGAATCAAATGCGAATTATCAGTGAATCAAATGGTAAAGTGAATTAAAGGCGAATCAAATGTGCATCAACACTTCGGCGAACAAGTCTCAGATTGTAGACAAAGTGGTGATGTGTGGGTGACCGAAAGTGCAAAGTGCGAGACTGGGCTAGTTGGTAATCCATTTTCCAGGAGCAGCGCAGCAATGCACAATGAACAGAAACAAAGAAACAAGGAAGCGCTTGTCCTTGTTCCCCCTTTTTTTTTTTTGTCCGTTGTTCGTTGCTTTGTTTCTCAAAAAAAAAAGGAAGAGTGAACGAGCACACGTAATAGGAAGTAACAATGCAATCGACTAAGACGGTCGAAGTAATTTAATGAGTGTCTCGTGGGGCATAAGGCGTTTGCCTGTGCTCTGTCTGTGGAGTTAGCGAAAGGGAGCGTAAATTTTTGGTCTCTCTAGTTCTCGTAGGAATTTGCCTTGTCTTGTTACTGCTATAAAGCTTTGAGTCACCTCGATCCACTGTGCCGCCAATTTGCTCCCTTTTAACACAAATTAAGAACACTCCCGCTTTAAAAAAAGAGAGCAAATTTAACACTCTGAATCTACTTACTGCAAAGCTTCTGCGTACCAGGACGAGGCGCTCACTCCACTCGTGCGTGGTGGAAGAAACCAGCGCTGAAGAAACATTAGCTGGCGTTGATAAGAGGGTGCACGTCAGACCATTGTCGGTGGAAGTGTTCGTACTGTCCGTGTTGCTGCATCGGCAATTAAAAAAAATAGAGACGGTTTGGCTCCTTCAGCAACGTAGTTTTATGCGAAAGCACATTCGAGGGCCGTCGGCAACGCCAAAAGCGGTTGGAATCTCGACGAACGTACAAGCGTCACAGGAGCGCTGCCGAAGCATACGGGAAACGCCAAGCACGACTGGCCGCAACTAACGCGTTTATATAAGCGCCACAGATCCGAGCAACGCCTGGTCAGAGCATCGACCAGTTACACCATTTGGTCCAGATGAGGCCTCGTGTTCTTTCGTGACATCCGGTAGAAGCGCTTCTGATATTACGTCGCGTCTTAGGGCCCGCTCACGCTAGCGGCACGGCAGCTCGCCGTTTGCCGTTTGACGTTCTCAGGCTGCCGTGCGCAAGCGATTTCGTTCGCACACGTCTGCCGTTCTTTGCCGTTCGCAGAATAGGTCCGAGACCCATTTTCTCGCCGTCCTCCGTCTGCCGCAGAGCGACGTGGCCAATCAGCGACGGAGGAGCGGTTGCCATGACTACGGCGCACCGCGTCGTCCGCTTTCGGCTTTCCCCGTCGTCTGCGTCTGCCGCGGGACGGTTCGAGCTGCTTGCTTTTTTTACTCCTCGTTTCTCACGCTAGAAGTGCGGATGTCGTTCGTGTCGTTGCCAGGCATGCTTCCGGCAGTCAATAGAGCCTTTTAGTCTGTCCGGCATAAAAAAAAAGCGTCCCGTACAAGCAAATAAAATATCCCCAAGCTGGCGCCAGGTCAAGTGGCGCCAGCTATGGGGGATTAGAAACAACTAACAAACGCGTAATCTATGTCCTCCGAGCATTCAGAAGCGCCCATCTCGACTCGCTAAGCCTACAGCATCGATTATTTGAGTATGGCTCTCAAAAACGGCGCCGAATCGGCACAAATACTTTGCTGTCGAAGCTTAAGGACATGAATCTAAAGTAAATGGAAGCATCAGTTCGGAGCTTACAAGCTACAGAGCACACGGCGGCCACTCGATAGATTCCAGGCGGACGACAACCGCTTTTGGCAGTGCGGCCATGTTTTTCGGAGGCTCGCCGGCGAAGTTTGCCGTGCAAGTTCGACAGCTTTCGCGAGTGCGGCGACGGCGGACGTTCTGCGGCACCGCGCCGTTGCGGCAGGCTTGCCGCTAGCGTGAGCGGGCCCTTACAGATACTTCCACAAATTTGGTTAGGCATATTTGGCAAACAGTAGCATCCCCATAGACGGGGGGGGGGGGGGAATCGTGATGCATCGGCCCTTTTATTTCTTCCACGTTGGTGCTAGCGACGCTGTTTGTCAAATATCAACTTCCGCCAATTCACCCAACTTTTCATACTAATCGTACTTTTGGCAGAGATTAGACACTTTCTTGCAGTTACGTAGCGTTGGATGTTCGTTCAAAGTGAAGCCGACTAGTGGTATTCCGATAAATAATTGCGAAAAGATTCCACTTTCAGACGTTGTGACAGCCGTTGAAATGACGCCACCAGTCGTGTAGGTGGGTATTGCAATCAATGCAACTTCGCAAATTTTTTGAGGGGAAGTGACGGCTGCACAGTTCAAGTCATGTCCTAGGTTCACTTACTGCTAGCATTGGCAGCTCGAAAAGCGAAGCGGAGAAACTTATCAAGATCCTTTAATATCTGCAAGATTATTAATCTTAGTATTATTCGCTATGTATGCGCTGAATGCACTTTACGTTCATTCACTGTGCCAAATTCAGAGCCATGGCTTTCACAAAGCATGTCATATACGTATATGCATGGTGCTATGCATCGTACTATACCACACGTTTACTCTTCAGTCAACTGTGCAGACCACATACGAATATGCAAGCCCATGTTTCGTGGATTCCACTGCTACGTACCCTGCTGAAACGTACCATATGCTTCGGTTCAAGTTTGCAGTCGGTGTTGTCTTGCTGCCCTCCGAGCATCCAGTTAGAGCTCGATGTTGAAACACGGGAGATAAATAGGAGCGGCTGTATTTGGCATTTTCATTCCCTTGTGTGGTTCTGCAATCATGAATTTCCTCTAGCGCGCTCGCAACAGCAATGTCCAGCCTGCCCGCGCATAAGCCACGCCCATGAAGCTTTCGTGCTTCTTTGCTCTGCGCGATCCCACTGTGGTCTAATTTCGGGGGGCAATTTCAAATCCTGCGTGAACAATTTGTTGCCGATTGAAGGAAAGAAGAAGAAGCACCGAAGCTTGCAACAAGACTGTTTACTATAAAGTTATTACAACGTCATTTGTTAAACGGCAAGTAGTTATTTTTGTTATGCCGACCCACAGTACATTCCATATTAGAGTGTCGGGAATGTTTCCGTTAAGTTCAGTATGTGGTAGCCTGTGCAGCTACTAGCATCTACCCGTCGCCTCCTATGTCAAGGACGATTGAAGCCGTAGAATCATGCAACACACACACACACACACACACACACACACACACACACATATATATATATATATATATATATATATATATATATATATATATATATATATATATATATATATATATATATATATATATATATATATATATATATATATATAGTCGCCAAAAGAACACGTACAGATACTTGGACATACGAACAACACGTGTTTTCGGCGGGAAAAAAGCCAGCAAAGGAAATATATGCTGATATACATAGATCGTACTGGTGGACACATGAAGTACATTCCCGACGTTCATTGTCGAGCTCCACTTCTCCGGCTCCCCCCTGCTCATTTGTTCCTGCAGCTTGGACACAATAAGTGAGTACATTTTTCTCGTCCACTGTCGCGCCTCACGTCTTCGGCTCCCCCCCTCCACAGCTGCTCGTGAAGTCTAGTCTAGGGGATGAAGCTTCACAAGAAGTGATAAGCGCTTAAAAAAGGGGTCCACTGAAAAAGCTTAGTACAAGTCCGGGAAAAGTGTAGATCATAGGTACATTTCGAGTAGGAAAATTGATGGGTCCGGTACGACAGATTATTGAAAAGAAGGATGCACGTACAAAATGTGTTTTTATTAAGGTTTCGGCTGGTGGGCCAGTTTCGTGACGAAGGCTCGTCCACTAGCCGAAACGTTAATAAAACCACATTTCGTGCGTGCATCCTTCTCTTCAATCATATATATATATATATATATATATATATATATATATATATATATATATATATATATATATATATATATATATATATATATATATATATAGTGTGTCTGTGTGTGTGTGTGTGTGTGTGTGTGTGTGTGTGTGTGTGTGTGAGTGTGTGTGTGTGTGTGTTTGCTTTCCCGTTTTTAAAATTTCCTGCTCTAAATCTTGTACAAGATTGCTTTAAGACACCTCTGCAATGATAACGACGCATATGGGGGGCTCAGTGACAGAACCAACAAAATTCACCTCGCGATCTTCTTGTGGCTCGGTTAGCACGATATTACTTCGGGCAAAACTCCGCCGTATACCCACTGCCTATTGTGGCCAGACACGGCAGGTTGTGTAGAGAAGCGAACACTCATTAGTCGAAACAAGCTCGCCTGGCCTCTAACAAGGCTTGCACAGCCGACCAGGCAAGCACGATAAAAAAAAGGATAGCAGAAGGGCTGGAGACAACATCGGTTTCCTTACGTAAGCCTTCGCGTCTCTGGGCACAGCGCCTCTGTTGTTTTTCCCTGGCCCCGACTTTCAGTTCCCGAGCACTAGCTGCGTTCGGTTTCTTTATTTTGTTTGCTCGTTTAACCTAGGCCAAGAGTGCGAGTGCGATATATATCCACGCTGAG